>NC_048228.1:27927259-27929227 GCF_002007445.2 Ailuropoda melanoleuca | reverse complement strand
GAAGTCTGCACATGTTCACATCTGCCCCCTTAAAGGAGAAAACTACTCCCCTAACACTTTCTTGCTTCATGAAAGTTTGCACTCTTTATACTCATGTGAGTGGCAAAAATCATTTTATGTACACTCTATATTCATCTCTAAAATATAATATTGAAAATATTTCTAATAATGTCTTTTTTTAATAGAAGCATTTTTTTAAAAAGATTTTATTTATTTGATAGAGATAGAGACAGCCAGTGAGAGAGGGAACACAAGCAGGGGCAGTGGGAGAGGAAGAAGCAGGCTCATAGCAGAGGAGCCTGATGTGGGGCTCAATCCCATAACACCGGGATCACGCCCTGAGCCGAAGGCAGACGCTCAACCGCTGTGCCACCCAGGCGCCCCTAATAGAAGTATTTTTAAAAATTATTTATTTGAGAGAGAGAGTGTGTGTGTGCACGTGCCCACGCAGGACAGAGAGAAAGGGAGAAGCAGACTCCCCACTGAGCAGGGAGCCAGATGCTAGCCTCAATCCCAGGATCCTGGAATCATGACCTGAGCTGAAGGCAGTCAGTTGCTTAACCGACCCAGCCACCCAGGCGCCCTTCTAATAATGTCTTATAAATAGCGACATGGGGTTTCTAAAAAGTCATTGTCTTTAGTCTTTATAAAATTCCCTGGATTCCAGTTGTACAAACAACCTCTGGGGTTAAATGAAATAGCTTTAAGGTAGATTGTTGCTTGATCCCAAAGCCATTGCAGAGACTCACCCCAAACCCAGTCAAATGGATCTCTATTCCTCTGCCAAACACTCCTCTGAGAACCTTGTCATAGCCTTGGGGAGAGGAGGGAAGGAGGAAAGGGGGCTGGGAGAGGGCGTGAAAACAATGGCCAACTTGCTAGGGCAATCAAATGCCATAGCAACACTGCCTGGTGACTGCGTGATTATTAGGGTTTTAAAGTTTAATTTACGCAGTTGTCACGGAACCCAGCTTTACAATGTCTGTTTCATCTCAAGGTTTCTTATTCTGGGAGCTATTCTATCCTAAGGTATCCTCAGCCCTTGCCTAGCACGGTGCCTGGCACGTAAAGAAACCCAAAAGCTAGTGAATGGTGGTCACTAGGAGACCTGTCTGCGGGTTCTAATAGTGGTCTCTCCAGAAAAAAAAAAGAGGAACTCCCTTCCTCTGGATCGGTATTCCCTCTATGAGCTGTGGAACAAAACTATTGCTACCACCATCGCTATAATTACATCCACGGTAATTATCATAAAGGCCTGACAACACCCTACAGATGAAAGTTCTGAATAACTGTCGTAACCAGGAGATTTAAGACCTCGCCAAAAACCAGTAGGTGTTCAGAATCCACTGGACAGAAATCAGTTATGCTATAGCAATCGCACTTTAATCTGTGGCGAGATTTCCGTGTAAATGAGACAAATTAACAGGAATATACAGATGAGATTTCTTTTTACACACAGCAAGCTTGGCTCCAGGCCGCCCCATCATCCCCTTCAGATGCTTGGGCCTGTCCTTAGGGCTCTGGACCGCCAGACTCCTACGGCCGCGCAGCCGCCGCCTCCGCGCCGCTGGCCTCCCGGGACAATTCGGCCCCGCAGCCGCTTCCAGGGGGGGCGTCCCCGTCCGCTCCCGCCCCTGGGGCTTCGGGAGCGCCGGCTGGGAAGCGGGAGCTCCGCAGAGCACCGGGGCCTCCGGGCCGCCGAACGCGCGCCCCTAGTCCTGGGTCCCGTAGCGGCCCCGAGGGGCGGGAGCCGAGCTGGGCGGCGAGGCCGGGCCGGGGGCGCACGGCGCCCCCAGAAGCGCGGGCTTCCCCCACCCCCGGAGGCGACCCCACCTCCCGCCCCCGCTGCGTGCGCGCGGGTGTCCGTCTGTCTGTCTTCTCTCTCGACGTCAGTGGGAATTTCCAGCCAGGAAGTGAGAGAGTGAGCGAGAGAGAAAGAGAGAGAAGTGCACCAGCGAGCCGGGGCAG
>NC_048228.1:27805601-27927212 GCF_002007445.2 Ailuropoda melanoleuca | reverse complement strand
CCCGGCCACCGCGCGCCCTGCGCTTCCCTCCGCCCGCGCTGGGGACATGGCGCGGCGCTGACTGGCCCGGCTCAGCGAGACCGCGCGCCCGCCCGCCCGGACCCGACCCGACCCGACCCGACCCGCACCGGACCCGCTCCGGCTCCGGCCGGCCGCTGCTTCTTCCTTCGCCGGCCCGCAGGCCCGCGCCTCCCGGGAGGGGAGCCCACAGGCGCAGGGAGGCCGAGCGCGGACTCGCCGCCAGGGTAAGCCGAACTCGGGCAAGTGGGGGCCACGCCGGGGACGTGTGGCCCGAGTCCCGCCACCTACCCGCCCCGCACCCCCTCTAGCCCTGCTCGGACTTCCTCATTCCTGCGCTAACCGCTGGGCTGGTGCGGACGGAGGACCAGGTTGACAGTAGTTGAGAGGCACATGGGCTTGGACAGAGGGGCAAAAGGCACATCTGGACTTCGCGGGGGCCGCTTGGCCAGAGGGCCGTGGCTGCCCGGGCCGTCCTTTCTCCTCGCGTCCCAGCGCCAGGCGGGAATGGGGACCAGTGGGGGAACTCGCGCCAACTTAACTTTTTTTTTAATGTTCACCCCACCCCCACCCCCTCCTGGCGGGTGGCTTGAGGGTTGAGGTGCGCTTCGGAGAGGGAAAGGTGGTTGGTGCAGTGCTGAACCAGATTTCACCTAAGGGCGTTCCATGAAATGAAAGCAGAAGTGTATGTCTGTCCTCTTGACTGGGAAAGCCCTCCCCAGCTCCCAAATTGAGTAGAACAGCCTCATTCCTTCCTCTCCTACTTCAAAAAGAAGCCCCCACTTCTCTCTCTCTCTCTCTCTCTCTCTCTCTCACACACACACACACACTCTCTCTCTCTCTCTCACACAAGCCAGGACGTAATATAGTCACCAACTATAGAATCCGTATCTTCGTTTTCAAAAAACAAGGAGGGCCTGGTACTGATTCTACAGGGCCTGGCATTTGAGAAAAGAAATTACCTACTTAGAGCACTTTTTAGATACTGATTATGTAAAACACTTGGACAACAGCACCGTGTATCATGCATGACCTCTAAAACAAAAATAATGATATAAACAAAGCCTACCCTAAATACAAGTTTTCTTATGGTCTATAAAAATAGATACCGATGGAGATGTTTGCCCTGATCTACTGGTCTGTACTGAAACCCTAATGGGACTTGATGATACAGTACTTGATTATCAAGATTTAAGACCTTTTCGTGGACTTCGTTAAGTACAGTTTTTCAGCATTGCAGCTTATTAAATAACTGTATTTAACTTAAAGATTTTGTTATAAAGCCCATAATCTGAGAAAATGACCATAGTATTACTAAAACATTTAATAACTCCGGCATACAAATGTTCTATAGACTGGTGATCTTTGGTAAACGCTGAAGCTTGGCATCAAGATGTCTAGTGCCTATTTTTTCTAGCAAAACATTTCAAGAGAGTATTCCTGAGTAGTTTGAATTGCATAGTGTTTGTTAAAACTAAAACGGACTCTTGATGTAAATAAAGTTCTTAGCTGAAGTATGTCGTTTCCCTGATTTTAATATTGTGCTTTCTAGAGATGAATCCTTTTACTGTTTGATGCACTAAAGAAATGTAAATAATTCAAAGTAAAGTATTTTTTGAGCTTCTGAACTTGGGAAGACAGGAAATACAAAGATTTGTTTCCTGCAGCATTTTACATTTATCATGCAATTAAGTTGCTAAGAGGAGTTGAACCTATATCATACGTGGAAACATGAAATCTCCTGAAATTATTCGTCAATATTGATATTCCTGCAACTTCTCAATGCCTTCTGGAGCTTGTTTAGATAAAATATCTTCCTGGACCACAGCCTACTGGACAAATGTGAACACAAAGAAAGGCTCATTATGTGTAGATTTCATGCTGGCACAGAAATACTGCTTGCTGTGAATAGTACATCACTTCTAACCTGTTTGAAAGACCTTTTAAAGGAAATATTATAATCTAATTAGGTGTTGGTGGGTTTGACAATTAGGGCTTGAAAATCTATTATCTTTTTTTTCAGATTTCAATTTGATCTTACGTTCTGCAGCTGGCATTCAGATGGGCTGAGTAAACACCCTGTTTTTCAAACCCAGTTAGTAAATACTGGAGTATACATACAAAAATAGCTGTTCCCCTTTGTAAGCACTACTTTGATCTTTGCACTTCCTTCTTCTACCTCTTCAGCAGGCTCATCTGTGATGACTGCTGCCCTTGGTAAAAGCTTAGTCTGAAATAGCTAGAATGTTAGATGTAGTGATCATGTTCCTTGTACTTCTCTTGTCGTGTTCCTTGGAACAAACTGAAGCTAGTTTAAGAAACTAATATTTAGGCAGGTTTTTTACTACTGCTTTCAGACTTCCAGATAATTGATGAAGTAAGTTACTACCTTCACTTTCAGGGATTGCTCATTGTGGTAGATAGAAGGTCCAGATAAAGACTTGGCGGCTGCAGGAATCTTGGACTATCATTCAATCAGCAAGATTTTTTTTTTTTTAACCTAATTTATGAGAGGTATTCCCCTGTTTAGAAGAGGTGAAAGTTCTGGCTTCTGGGGGGAAGTGGTTACTTCATAACCTTCAATTAGTTTGAACTTGGGAGAAGTAAGAACAGTATTGACATTTTAAAATAATAAGTTAAAAAAATATGAGTTCCCATATGGATTTTTGATAAAGTAGTGAAAATATCTTTTTTTTTCTTCTTCAGAACTTCTTAGTAGATGTGGTCTTCGGAGCATGGAGATGATTGCAGTAGAAAGTGTATCTGGAAATGCAGCCTAGTTTAACCAATAGAGTAAATACTCAGATTATGCTCTTCCAGTCTACAGATTGAACAGGAATCACATTTAGCCAGAATGGATGCATAAGAATCAATGGCTATGCAAATGAGCAGGGTGATTGTTGGTTTTATTGGTTTTCTGTTTATACTATGAATCATCTAAGGTGGCAAGATTGTTACATATTGTAAGAACAGAAGAAGGAAGAGAAGGAAGAAAAGAATTTCAGTGTCATAGGATACTTTTAAATATTCTGCTCTTACATTTACATTTATGTCTGATTAGAGTTAATTGACAACTGCTTCTTGGTGACCAGTAAACCACATTGAAACAATTTGTGCTGCTTCCTGGGAATTAATTCTCATTTGCACTCTTGCACCTCCCACAAATACTGAACTCCC
Source organism: Ailuropoda melanoleuca (assembly GCF_002007445.2). NCBI lineage: Eukaryota > Metazoa > Chordata > Mammalia > Carnivora > Ursidae > Ailuropoda > Ailuropoda melanoleuca. The sequence goes on along the minus strand of NC_048228.1, from coordinate 27,924,017 downwards.
CTGTAGTGTTTTTAGAGGTGAGCAGGTAAGCCACCAGAAGCATATATACCCCTCTGAGTTGACCCTGTCACTCCTTAGGAGACCTTGAGGATTTTCAAGAACTGGAGGCATTCTAGTTCTGGGAAGGAATGTTTGGACTTGTGGTCCTACAAGTTAGTTTGGCTCCTTGACCTTTTTTTTTTTTTTTAAACAATAAAGATTAATATTTGAAACCACATAATTTGGTAAAGTTAGTAGAGTAACCTAACAGAGACTCTTATCTTTGTAATATTTCATTAATGAGTATCTAGTGCCTCACTGTTAGAAAAAAAATAGCATTGTTTTCATGATGACAAACTTGCTTTGTACCTTTGGTCTCTGCTATATTAGAGAAGGTGTTCCTGGGTGCAAATTAATGTGCTGTCTTTTGTATTGCGGGTGAGGTTGATAGACCTACCCTTGAAAATCAATTAATAGTTTAGAAAATAAGTTGTGAAATAATATTCTGTTACCTCACTGCAAATAATTTAAAGCCTAACCATTTTACATTAAAGTAGGATAAGATGTCATTTGTTAAAAATTACAGAAGTCTCAAGAGTAGGTTACGAATGAAAATATTTAATTAATCATAAAAATTATCATTGTATTTTAAATTTTAAAAAGAAATCAATCAGTTATTATTCTCTCCTTAATTTCCTGTAGTAACTAATAGACTTAATTATCAGTAGTACAGGTTTCATCTGCTTTAATTTGTTGCCTATTTTTGAAATTAAAATAATGAAGTGGAGGCTTAATTCCCCATTACAAATGGGCTTATTACTTTTTATTTATATTTCACCATTAGGCCAAAATCTTATAACCAGCTTTTATTCTGACCCATACTTTCAATAGGTATTAATGAATTTAAACTGTAGACTCAATTTCTTTTAATGGTAAGAAAAGATTCTTACTGATGGAGCTTTAAATAGTATAAAGATTCTATATGGCTCATTCTTTAAAAGCCTAATTATTTTTAAAAATAATAGAAAGGAGAGGGAAAGAGCTATCTGAAAAACCAAAACCCTATAGTTCCAACTAAAAAGAAATCATATCAAATTTATACTGACAAAGGCATATCTAACATTCAGCGTTGTGCTTGTTGGTACATAGTAGGTCATCAGTAACTACTTTTTTGAGTGAAGGAATGGCATAAGTTTTCTTTTGTTTTATTTGTTCAAAAATAGGGCAACTGTTTTCTGCAAGGAACAAAAATTACACTATTTTGCCTTGCCTTCTGGGAAGAAAGAAACCAAAAACTAGTTCTTGCTTCCTAGATATTATATTCATATCTAAAGAGAACATGAAGTTTACTAGAACAAGGAATTTATTAAAAAGTATCCAGTGCCTTTCAAAAGGAAAGCGTTTCATTCTGAAAGATGAGTTTATGAACTGGAAAAAAAATGGCTTTTGGTTTCCAGTTTTAGAGGCACTTATGAAGCAAGGTAATAAAGTAATTGAAATGATAAAAGGTGCTTGTGCAAGTAAAAAAATGTGACTTTTTGGCTACGCTACAATTTCTCTGAGCTCCACTGAAACTGTAATTTCAATATTAGTATCTCCAAAAAAGGAAACAATGCTCCAGGCATTGCTTTGTAATCCAAAGTTTGTCAAAGCCTATCTAAATTAATCAATTAAAAAGTAAAAACAAAATACGTTAAGCCATCCAGAATTAAATACTTATCACCTATAAAAAACTAGGGGAAAAGTTACTAGCTGTAAAACCTCAGAAACAATCAGGCAGGTAGTAAGGATACTGTATTTTCCACTTTCATAGTTTAATGATTTTGCAATATCCAGGACCTCATGTCAGGGTTTGTTGATTATTTTTCACTGGTAGCATTTTCAGAAAACTGTCCTTGAAACTCTAAATTTAACCATGTATTCTATGTGGACACAATTTATAAAATCTACCATCCAGACTAGAAAAGAACACAATGCCAGCACTCCTAGGCCTTGTGTCCTGACCCCTGGGAGAGTTCGAAGCATTTTATTAGAAATTGTTGATTTCAATCCACCATGCTTTGCTGCCCACTTAATTCTGGTTCTGACAGTGACCTCTCTCATGCATTCAGGTTTTAAAAATGAATTTTAAAAATTGTTTACAAATATTTCTATGTATAATCATTTTTATTGTTGCCAACAAACTGCGGAAGAAACTAAATGTTTACTTATATAACAAGTACACTGTAAAGCTGTCACAGCAGTGTTTGTTAGTTAAAATAATAAGATATAATCCAAGTACTTTGGTAGCTTCCCTGCGAGAAGTCTTGGAGAAGGATAAATTCTGTGTTCCATTACATAATCAGCTCAGTCTACAGCTTCCAGGCATGAAGAGAAGCATAAACAAAAACACAAAACTATAATGTTGTTCTTATCTTTACTGTATTAGTCAAAAATCTATGGACAATTCATACATTCCATACTGGAAAATAAAGCTATGAATTTTTCTTAGTTTTAAGGCTTTTGCTACATGAGTATTTGTTGGTGAGATTTTCTTTTTTCTAACTTGAACTAAAAAAATACAGAACATGCATAAAGTTAAGCACACCTCTATAGAAAGCATTTAACATTAAAAAAATTCAATTGCTATAATGAATTTTGTCAAAGTAACAGTCATTTAAAAAAATTGTTATTATTGTTTATCATGTGATTTGGACTGAACATACTATACTGTTTCAATGTCAGAGCATACCTTTCCCTTCCCATACCTTTTTATCTCCAGAAATCAATTCTAACAAAAATCAGGCATGAAAGAAGAAAAATTAAAAGTGATGACAGACTCCGCAATCAGTCTGTTTATTGGTTCTGTGCCCACTCCTGCTATTCATTCAAATAGTGAGAATAAATTACTTGATTGTCTTAAAAGAATTTTAGGAATGGAGAGAATGACTATTTTTTGAGTGTTTTAACATGAATTCTTCATGTTCTATTGATATTTGAAAAACTTCTTTGTCTGCTAGGTCTTAGGTATCGGTTTATTTTTTACGATTTAAGTATTTATTGACATTTGATCATTAAGACTTGGTTTATAAACTTCAGTGTTGTTTTTCTTTTAAACAGGGGCTAGGTATGGTGGTGAGGTCAAAGGAAAAGAATCCCTTACAATTTATAGCATTTTGTATAATGCTCTCTGCATAATACAAGCATCTTTATGATTTATAAAGTTAAAATAAAGATGATATAGAAGGATGGAAGGAGTACGAATGGCTGTTTATACAGAAGAAATTCAAAGTAGGAGGAAACATGAAGAAGGTAAAGAATAAAAATTAAATTAAACTTGATATTTTTAGTTTTGTTGGGTGTTCAGGAAAGTACTTAAGGGAATACACAAAACCATTAGTTTATAAAAATTAAAATTGAATATAAAATCTAGGCAGTAGAAAAGATTATTTATTTTTTTAATAGAAGGAGTGGGGGGCAGAGGGGCAAAGGGAGAGGGAAAGAGAATGTGAAGCAGGCTCCATGCCCAGCACAGAGCCCGTCATGGGGCTACACCTCACGACCCTGAAATCATAACCTGAGCCAAAATCAAAAGTCAGATGCTTAACCAACTGAGCCACCCAGGTGACCAGAAAAGATTATTTTATAAAATGTATTCACACTGCTAATTTCAAGCCAGCCAGGAAGACTCGGAAAATACTTTTTGTTGGGATTGATTAAAATGAATCAAAAACATAGCTAATCCCATACCATATTCATATAATTCATTCATTTATTATGTACTTAACGTATAGTAAGGTATGTAAGTGTGTGTGTGTGTGTGTGTGTGTGTGTGTGTTTTAAACCTATGAGCCTTAAAATTTTGGTCAAAATCAAGGATAATGAAAGCATAGGTAAGGACTTAGTGGGAGTATTCTCTATAAAATTAGACCTTGAACTTTATTACTAATGTGAATATGAACAAGAAAAATAATCTAGAAAGTGAATCAGAATTCCAGAGAAAAGGATAAATTCTGTGTATCATGGCTGAGAAGGAAAGTGTCATGAGGAAAAGTGAGAGAGAGATTGAAAAGAACATTTTTATAGGTATTTCACTGTGGATTATACTGTTTTTGATTAATTGAAAGCAATGGTTATTTCCCCCTCATTCTGAAAACATTATAGAAGTCAGTTGTGATTAAGCAAACCTTAGTACACCGTACACCTGGAAAATTAAAATCAAAAGCATGGTATTTGACAATTAAATGTATTTGCTTGCTCTCATGCCATAACATTGCATTCATTTGATAAAATAGCTTTATGGCTTCTTTTCATGTCGCGTTACCCGATTTCCCATTTTAGGCATTTAACTAAATTTAACAAGCACACCTTAGAACTTTTAGTATTTCCTGACTATTTTATTTTATTTTAAGATTTTATTTATTTATTTGAGAGGCAGAGAGCACAAGCAGGGGGAGAGGAAGAGGAAGCAGACTCCCCACTGAGCAGGGAGCCCAATGCGGGGCCTGATGCAGGCTCGATCCCAGGCCCCTGGGATCATGACCTGAGCCGAAGGCAGATACTTAACTGACTGATCCACCCAGGCACCCCTGACTATTTTAAAACATTACCTTCGCAGTCATTTACCCTCAAGTTCTTTTTTATGATGGTCAGGGAAGTATCCCATTTCTCTTAGAAAGTGTACTGTAACAGCCAAATAGGAATTAGTCCAAGTTGTTTACAAAGGTAGATCAATCCTGTGTTGAAATAGATGGATGATTCGGGGGCAGTTGTGCTGTATTTACTAAATATTTGTTAAACTGAAGGGATCCAGTCATTCAAGGCAAGCCACAAAAAATAGTAATTTTATTGCCGAGCTGCTTAAGTATCTTCACACCGATATCCCCATCAGTATGCCAGTATCAGATTTATGATTATCCTCATTCACCAAATTGCAATCCTTCCCCCACCCCTCATGCACATTAAGAAATGCAGTTGTTAGCCCACTATGATCCGTTTGGTAGGTTCCCCATGCCAGAAATCTAGGAGCCCATTCTTCATACATACTCACTTATCTCTTCCAATTTCCAAGTTCTGTCAATTCAGCCTCCTCCTCGTCTCCAGAATCCATCCCTTCCTCATTGAATTTCTAGCTTTCATTTTGCATTGTCTCCTGATTCATTATCTCCTTCTATTCCACCTTTCATTCCAGCATAAAGGTCAGCTTTCTAAAGTGCAAGTCTGATCAAGTCACAACCTTTATATTTCTGAAATGAATCTCTGTTGTCTTCACAAGCTGATTCCTGTACAGCTCGCCTCCCACCCTTGCTCCTCACCCATCCCCTATTTCTCAAGTCATCCACATCAATTTTTGGTTCCTTATCCTCTGTGTTTTCTCACTTTGAATGCCTCTGCATATGCGCTCCCTGTGTGAAGAGTGTCCTTTCCTTCCTAGCCAACTACTCAACCTTCAGGGGTGGTTCGGGTATCATCATTTCTCTCTCTCTCTCCTCTATCCATTCTCCCTGACCTCTCCGTGAAGTTATGTGCTTGCATTCCGTGTTCTCTTGACTTCTTATGTTTTCTAGACAGAAAATATCTTGAGGGTGGGGATTTTATCTTACTTTCTCTTTGCATAGCACCTGGTAAGTTTGCTAAATGAGTAAGTAAATAACTAGACAGAATGTCAGCAGATATTGACTAGGTAGCTATTGATTAAGGTGTGTGGCTCCGGGCAAATTAACTTCTCTGGGTTTCATTTTCTCGATGTATAAAAATGAGAAGGTTAGACTAAATGACCATTTATGTCTAAAATTATTTGTTTGGTTGATGTGATAGTATTATTTGGAAGACTTCAGATTTTCTTGCTGTATTGAGCAAGATCACCATAATGGAAATGCATGTGAGAAGGTACAAAGACAATTCTTGACTGTCATTATGATAATATGAGGAACTGTTCATTTTTGGATTATGAGTTATCATTTATGGTCTTAGTCTAGTTTCTTTCTGACATCAGGTGTTTCTGGGGTTGCATCTTTTTGTTATTAATTAATCTCTACCATAAACTTAAATTCATATTTCTCCAAAGATATTGAAGACATGCTTGATACAGAAATTGCATATAAAATATTTTAACTCTAAATGGGCTCAAGTTCTCATTAATTATAACTATAGTTGGATGAGGAAAAAAGGGAAGTGGTAGTAATTAAACTCAGTCCTCATGTGTCAGAACAAGAGCATAATGTCTAAAATCGACAAATTAAGAAAAAAGATATAAACATAGTGTTTGCAGATATGAAGAGATCCCCCAGGAAAACTAAAAAGAGAAAATGAAGAGTGTTTAAAAGTCAGTCACTCTGAAAAGCGGGATTGGAGATGAGGAGAGGTGGGGCAGGGGAATCTTTACTTTTTTATAGAAGCCCTTCTACCTTTGCATAGTAGGATATGTTTTTTAACTATTAATTCATTTGAATATACACTGGATCCTTTCCATGTGCCAGGTTCTAGGAACTGGGAATACTGAACAAGACAGAAATCCATAATTTCATGGAGCTTAGATCATGTAATGTTTTCAGTTTTAAAAATTTTCTCTTTTCATTAGCCTTTTTAAAATTGAAGAATCACATAACTGAAAGATTGTATTAATCATGAGAGTACAGCTTTAATGATTTACCTCAAAGTGAATACACTTAGGTGGGGCTCTAGAAAGAACATTACCAGCATCCCGAAAGTCCTGTTTCTGCCCCTTTATAGTCAGGACCCCTACCCTTCACTCTCATTTAAAAGGTTTCACTAATGACTTTTGGATTATACGCATGTTGATTCCAGGAGTCCACATATAAATTCATCCACATACAATTGAGAATTGACTGAATGAATTCACTACTCCAAGGTGCTAATAATGAGCCTCACACAAATAGGAACTGTGCTGTGGTTAAAAGCCCTAAGGTCAGTTCATTTGAGACTTTAATCACTAAACAAAATACGTTTGTAAAAATAGAAAACAAATCACATTTTCATATTAGTTTGTCATTTATGAGTTTGAGTAAATATTTAGTTTATTGCCTAGCATTCAGTGTCACTGACAAAGAGACATGGGAGAAAGAAGTATTCACATCAGACCTTATCAGACACGGAAGAGAATGTAGTTCACTTTTTTCTACCTTTATACATTGACATCTGCATAAATTGAAGGATTTATCCATGTGAGTGGTCAGTGTGGAAATGCCTTCATAACTAGATTTAAGGACGGAAGGTTCCCTGTATGAGGCCTGATTTTGATGCTTGCAAATCATCATTTGTGTGTTTGTGTAATTGGAAGATCACGGTTTTTCTTATTTCTTCAAGGAAACCCTTTTCTCCCTCCAGAGCAATTGTCACTATATCCATAGAACCAATAAGTATTGCTGGTTCATATAATTAATCCTTTTCATTTAATACATAAAGGATATACTTTTATAGATATGTGAGGATAAATAAAAATGAAAATCCAAACTGAAGTTGTCATACTCAAATATAAGAGAACTTGTTTTCTCTATATCTGATCAAAGTAATATTAATCTCTAATTCATAATTCTTGAGGTCTACTTCCTCTTCAGTCTCCTCCAAAATGGTGCTCAAGACAAAGCCCAGACATGAAATTAAAATTTGGTTGTACTCCATTTTTTTTTAATTAAGTCTTAATTATTTTTAGAGCAGTTTAAGGTTCACAACAAAATTGAGAGTAAGGTACAAAGATTTCCCATATATGCCTTGTTTCCCCATTATCAGCATCTCCCATCAGAGTGGTACATTTGTTACAGTTGTTGGACCTACATTGACACATTGTAAGCACCCAAAGTCCATAGTTTGTGTATGGTTCATTCTTGGTGTTGTGCGTTCTTTGGGTTTGGACAAATATACAATGACATGTATCCATCATTATGGTATCATACAAGAGTATTTTCACTGCCCTAAAAAGTCCTCTGTGTTCCACCCATTCATCCTTCATCCCCTACCCCCACTATCATACTCTATTTTTAGAGAAGAAATCTATAGTAAATCAAATCCCTTTCTGATACCACCTGAATGAAAGACCTCAAACTTTGAGTGAATGTATTGAATTAGTTTTCATGTGGAAATGGAAGGCAACAATATCTCATGAGTGACTTCAGTTATAACGTGTAAGGTTTTATCTAATTTACTGTAATCTTTAGAGAACTTCTCTAGCTATACAAATTTAGATTCACCATATTTCATCTGACTATACTATTAACAAAAATAAATTTTACTTAGAATGGCATCTGCCATTTAATATATATGACCCTTGATTATAATATGATTAGAAAATGTCCAGAACATCTTTTTGACCCTATAAATTTCAGTCATTTGTGATTAAGAAAACAGGCATAGGCAAAGATTGATACTTACGGAACATATTAGAATGCATTCTGCTCTTTCTAAGAAAATCCCTGTCCTCCATGGGTGCAGTGGACATGATACAGCAAGAATTTATGTGCTTATTTCACACAGGAAAAGAAGTTATATTTACTCTGTTTTATTGATTCTAAGAGGTACTTCTCCCCCCTCCCAGTTTAACATCTTGACTTAATTATATGTATTTGAAGATTCTCTAGGTATCTTTCTGTTATTGGTTTCTAATTTAATTTTATTGTGTTTAGATAACCTATCTGTATGCTTTCACTTCTTTGAAATTTATTGAGACTTGTTTTATGGCCCAACATACGGTCTGTCTTGGTGAATGTTCCATGTGCACTTGAAAAGAATGTGTCTTCCACAGTCATTGGAGTGTTCAATACATGCACTTAGTTTTATTAATGACGTTGTTCCTACGTTTTCTATATCTTTACTGATGGTCTATTGATTTGCTTTCATCAGTTACTGAGAGAGGAGGGCTAAAAATGTTAACTGTAATTGTAGATATTTGTTTCTTTAGTTTTGCCACTTTTGCTTCTTGTATTTTGAAGCTCTGTTAATATGCACATACACATTAAAATCGTTATTTCTCTGTGATGAATTGGCTCTCTTATTTATTATTAAGAAATGTTTCTCTTTGCCTCTGGTAATATTTCTTCTCTTGAAGTCTATTGTATCTGATATGTTAGTAAAATCTGCTTTTTTATATTTAGTACTTCCATGGTATAACTATCCTGACTTCCCATCCTGATACTTTTAAACTATATGAATCTTTAATATTAAAGTGCAATTTCTATGAAAAGCATATACTTGGATCTCGCTTTTTTTGTCCAGTCTGACCATCTCTACTTTCTTTTGGTCTGTTTAGTCCATTTCCATTGAATATAATTATTGATATGGTTGGGCTCAAGGTACCATCTTGGTAATTATTATCTACTTGTGCCATCTGTTCTCTATTGGTTTTTTCCTCCTTTCCTGCCATCTTTTGAATAAATTTATTTTTTAAATTCCATTTCATCTCCTTCATTGGCTATATTTTAAACTGTTTACTGAGGGACTACCAAAGGCATCCTTGACTCTACCACAGATTGATACTCTAACATTTCATATATAATATAAGAACTTGAGAGTGGTATACTTCCACTTGTCCTTTTCCCTTCCTCTGTGCTATTTTTGTTACAAATGTTACTTCTGCTTATGTTATAAACCCCAAAATATATTGTGTTTTTTTAATAACACACAAGAAAAAAGTCTTATATTTACCCACGTTCTCATCATCTTTGGCATTTTTCATTCTTTCATGTAGATCCAGATTTCTATCTGGCATCATTTCTCTTCAGCATGAAGAACTTTCCTTAACAGGCTGTAGGCCTGCTGAGGATGAATTCTCTCAGCTGTTGTTTATTTGAAAAATATCAATTTCACCTCAATTTTTAAAGGTTATTTTTGCTGAGTATAGAACTGTACACTAATCTTTTTTTTTTCCTTTCAGTATTTTCATCATTGTTTCTGATAAGTCAGCCGTCATACTTATCATTATCCCCCCTTGTCCCTGGATGTTTTTAGGATTGTTTTCTTTAGCATTAATTTTTATCAGTTTGGTTGTGATGTGACTAAGCATGGTTTTGTCTTTATCCAACATGGGGATCTTTGAGATTCTTGGATCTATGGGTTGATTATTTTTTTAAACCAAATTTGGAAAAATCTTGGCCATTATTTCTTCAAATATTTTTTCTTCTCTCTCTTTCTAGGGCTCTAAATGACGCATATGTAAGACCGCCTGATATCGTCTTATAGGTCACTAAAGGTGTCTTAATTTCTTTCTGCCTTTTTTCTCTGTGCTTCAGTTTAGATAGATTTTATTAACTAATATTTAAGTTTATCGATCCTTTCTTCTCGTGTTTAATATGTTGATCAGGTCACCTAATAAAATCCTATTTTGATTTAGAACTTTCCATTAGTTCTTTTTCTTTTTTATTTCCATTTCTCTTGCAAGATTCCCTATCCATTTATTATGTTTGTCTTCTCCTTTATATTCTTAGACATATTGTTATTAACAGTTTGAAAGTCATTGGTTGCTAAATCCATAATTTGTGTCATTATTTTCTCTTGAGTCATATTTTCCTACTTTGCATGTTTTGTCCTTTTCGTTGTACATTGTGGGTACTACATTGTGGAGAGTATATATTTTTGTCTTCCTTTAAAGAGTGTTAAATTTTGTTGTAATAGGCAATAAATTTACTGGTGAATCACCTGGTTTTATAAAGTTGAGCTTAGAGTAGCCTTTATTCTAGGGTATTTCCCTTATTCCAGTAGCATGGTCTTTCTGGGGTCAGCTGAACGCTCAGATTGTTCAGTGATGTCTCTTCACTCTGGGTGATTGGAACTTCAGTGTTTCTCATAGGGTCCCAAAACTTCTGGAATCTCCATTCAGCTCTTAGATCCCCAGCAGCCATTTTTCTAGTAGGCTTTACAGAATCTTTTTCTGCACTAGTACAGCTTAGTATGTATTCATTAACCAGAGGTGACCCTTATGCAGATTTCTGAGCCTTTTTGTCTGTGTAAATTCCTCATTTCTGATATCCTGCCCAGTGAGATTTCTATTCTCTGTTTGGACTCTACTTCCTTGTGTCATGGTTTGGAACATACTCTCAGTCAAAAAGTGAATTTAGAGCTCACCTCAAGTGTTTCCATGTCCAGTGTCTTCCATTATTGCTTCACATATCTTGTATAGTTTTACAGTTGAGTTGGGCAAGTTCAATAATCATTACTCTGTCATGACTGAAAGCAGGAGTCCACATTTTGACAAATCTGAAATTGCAGTGTTTCCTACTATTAATATAATATCAATTTTTAAAAAGTACTTAGTATTTACTAATTTGATGATACAGAGAAGCGAAGCTCTTGTATCTACTTTTTAGGCATTTATATCCACTTAAGAAGATGGTAAATATATAAAGTTAAATTGTAGTAGGCCAGTATGTTGTCAAGTGTAAAGTCACCAGTGCACCTGAGTGGTATAGCCTTTGCGTGGACTGCATAGCTGTACATTACAGAGGAAATACAGGGTTTCCGGGCAGAGGTCAGATTTGAGTAGAGGCTTGAGGTGATATGTAAGTAAGAAAGATGGCATTTCAGGATGCAAGGCTACCGTGAACAAAACACAAGGTGGAAATGAGCAAGGCATTTTTGAATGATCAGTCTGTCTATGATAAATGGTTTTGGTTAGGACACAGTAATAGATGATGTTTATAATATGATTTAATNGGGTATTTCCCTTATTCCAGTAGCATGGTCTTTCTGGGGTCAGCTGAACGCTCAGATTGTTCAGTGATGTCTCTTCACTCTGGGTGATTGGAACTTCAGTGTTTCTCATAGGGTCCCAAAACTTCTGGAATCTCCATTCAGCTCTTAGATCCCCAGCAGCCATTTTTCTAGTAGGCTTTACAGAATCTTTTTCTGCACTAGTACAGCTTAGTATGTATTCATTAACCAGAGGTGACCCTTATGCAGATTTCTGAGCCTTTTTGTCTGTGTAAATTCCTCATTTCTGATATCCTGCCCAGTGAGATTTCTATTCTCTGTTTGGACTCTACTTCCTTGTGTCATGGTTTGGAACATACTCTCAGTCAAAAAGTGAATTTAGAGCTCACCTCAAGTGTTTCCATGTCCAGTGTCTTCCATTATTGCTTCACATATCTTGTATAGTTTTACAGTTGAGTTGGGCAAGTTCAATAATCATTACTCTGTCATGACTGAAAGCAGGAGTCCACATTTTGACAAATCTGAAATTGCAGTGTTTCCTACTATTAATATAATATCAATTTTTAAAAAGTACTTAGTATTTACTAATTTGGTGATACAGAGAAGCGAAGCTCTTGTATCTACTTTTTAGGCATTTATATCCACTTAAGAAGATGGTAAATATATAAAGTTAAATTGTAGTAGGCCAGTATGTTGTCAAGTGTAAAGTCACCAGTGCACCTGAGTGGTATAGCCTTTGCATGGACTGCATAGCTGTACATTACAGAGGAAATACAGGGTTTCCGGGCAGAGGTCAGATTTGAGTAGAGGCTTGAGGTGATATGTAAGTAAGAAAGATGGCATTTCAGGATGCAAGGCTACCGTGAACAAAACACAAGGTGGAAATGAGCAAGGCATTTTTGAATGATCAGTCTGTCTATGATAAATGGTTTTGGTTAGGACACAGTAATAGATGATGTTTATAATATGATTTAATGTAATAATATAATAAGCTGAGTGGTTGAAGGCTTTTGACCTTATAAAGGAGAATAGTAGGGAGGCTACTACTGACATTCAGAATCAAGGCAGTGAAAGTTCAACTAGGGTACAACAGTGGGAATGGAAAGGGGGAGGCAGATACAAGAAATAATACAAGGAAGAAATCAGCAGAAATCGGTTATTGACTGAATATGTGTGAGATAAGGAGAGGGAAAAGAGAAAAAGGTGACTGAATTTTTGACCCTGAGTACCTGAGACAATGATATATTGGCAGAAATTGGGCAGTCAAGAACAGAGCCATTGCTGCAGGAATGATTAATTTGATTTTAGATATTAGAGAGTTGAAGATACTAAAAGCTTTATAATTTTTTTTAATGGTATCAGTGCTTAAAGCTAATAACAATGTATTAATACTTACATTTTGAAGTCTTTACAGTACTAATTTTATTCTGTTTACATTATAGTATTTTTTGGCTAATGTACTTGTTTTCCTTTGTTTTATTAGGAATGAATAAGCAAATACAGTAAAAATGAGTACAGGGGCGCCTGGGTGGCACAGCGGTTAAGCGTCTGCCTTCGGCTCAGGGCGTGATCCCGGCATTATGAGATCGAGCCCCACATCAGGCTCCTCCGCTATGAGCCTGCTTCTTCCTCTCCCACTCTCCCTGCTTGTGTTCCCTCTCTCACTNGACAGAGATAGAGACAGCCAGCGAGAGAGGGAACACAAGCAGGGGGAGTGGGAGAGGAAGAAGCAGGCTCATAGCAGAGGAGCCTGATGTGGGGCTCGATCCCATAACGCCAGGATCACGCCCTGAGCCGAAGGCAGACGCTTAACCGCTGTGCCACCCAGGCGCCCCAGGGATTGGGTTCTGAATAGGACCCTAACAAAGAAAATGTAACTGAGTTACCAAGATAACTAACCCACGCCCCATACACCCTCCATTTCCTATGACACCTACCATGTTGCATTGCTTTTGCCTGTTTGTCTTCCTACTTACTAAACTGTTGCATTAGTTAGCTTTTGCTTTGTAAAAAATTACCACAAAGCTAATTAAAACAAAAACATTTATTATTTTTCTCACTTTGATGGACTCTCTAGGTCATCTGGTCTGGGCTGGCTCTGCTGATCTCTGAAGTCTTTTGGTCGCTCATCTGATGCTGTTTGGTTTGGGGGGGCGTCCAGTAGGACCTCTTTGCTCCACATGATCTCTCATTCTCCAGTGGGCTAGCTCAGGCTTGTTCACATGGCAGCAGTATTCCAAGAGAGCAAGAATGGCTGTTGCAAGGCCTCTTGAAGTTGGCGTTTAAAACTCACATTTCTATCTCATGCTATTGGTCAGAGTAAGTTACAGGCCTGCCAAGAGTCAAGGGATGGAGGAGAAATACATTTTACCTTTTGTTGGGTGGAGTTGCAAAGAATGTTTGGTCATTGCATTCAATCTACCACAACTGTGGGCCCTGGGAATACACTCTCATATCCTTTGCTGTCTTTGGTAACTGACACATAGGAAGTCTAAATATTTTTTTAATGAATGACCCAATTAATGAAGGGAGGAATGCATTCAGGGACTATTTCAATATACCTTAAAGATATACACACTTTTATTGCACCATTAGTGAGTATGGTGTTTTCTATGGACATATTTTAGAAAGAGAGTCTCTTGATTCTCCTTCTATCCTTTGTAATTGAACAAAGAAGATACTTAAAACAAAACAAAATAAAAAGCAACTATTGCTGGAGCTACTGTTGTTTGGTATTTTCACCTTCATATTTGGCTGTCCCAAGAAGAACTCGCTTGAGTGCATTGTCACAGTCCTGTTCGGCTTTTCAGGCTATGCGCTGGGTAGACTAGCTCCAACCTGAACATGCAGGAGACCTGGAGCAAAGATACTGGATTAAAATGAATAAAATTGTAAGTCAAGGAAAAAATCACATCTGCCACTTGGGTAAATGAACAGACCATGGTCTGTGGAGTCACATTAGCTGGCATTACTCTGTCAACCTCAGCAAAGGACTTACTCTGTCAACCTCAGTTTTCTCCTCCGGGACCATATTTCTCAGGAACACTGTGAAAATTAAATGAAATAAGTGAAGCACTATCTAACATTCCTGATTCATGGGAAGTAGTCAGTGAACTTTAGTTCTTTGTACATGTGAACCAAACTACTGTCACAGGATGGCATTCACCAGGGTTTCTCTTTCATGGCATTATTGACATTTGGGGTCAGATGTTTCTTCATTGTAACAAGTTGTCCTGTGCAGTATAGGTTGTTTAGCAGCCTCTCTGACCTCTACACACTGGATGCCGGTAGGACCATCCACCAGTGTCACAGCTAACAATGTCTCCAGACATTGCCAGATGTCCCTAGTGGCAAATGTGCAGACATTTCATCCAGCAGTAATAAGGATAGAGATAAAGAGGGAGTGTGGCAGTGTACCCATGCATGTTGGATAGGGGAAAAAAGGACTTGATTCTTCTCAGAATGCCTCAAACCCTTACTGTCTCTATTACTTTTCCCAAAATCTAACATAAACAGAGTGATTATGCTCTAACAAAATGCTTACCATTTACTCTGTGCCACTGGCTATGCTAATAAACTTTTCATGAGTTACCAATTGAATGTTGCCTGTGGATCTGCCATCTCTATTAGATTGGCATTCCATCGTGAACAGGGACCTTGTCCCAGCTCCAACCACGATGTAGTTGTGCTTACGAGGGAGCTATTTCCTAGGTTGGTCACATTGGTAGTGTTGCACCCCAATAATGCATTAAGGAGCTGAAAATGGATGGAGGTGTGGAAAACATGGAAAATGAGTTTATACAAATCTAGATGTAGATTACAAATATTGATTTTCTTTCAAAAACTTTTAAAAAACAGCTATTTTGAGAAGAGTAAATCCACCATTAATGCTTCTTTCATCATCACTAACCTGATATATCAGAAGAAAGATAAAAATAAATAACCCCTTTGAAGTTAAATTTTTTCTATTATATTTATTTGAAGAGGATTCCAGTAGTGCTTAGAAATTGTTCACCCATTCTGATTTTCTCTTTTTTTCTTAAAAACGTGTATTTCTAATTACATAAATGAGTTAGAAAATTAAAACATAGGAATGTATAGCTTAGGGAGTAATAATCTCCATGTCACTGTATATGGATCCAAACTATTGTTTTTAACAACTATGTAATATAAAAGGTATAAGTATAACGTAATTATAATTAAGCAATCTGCTATCAAAGGACATCTAGATTTTTTCCAGTTTTTTGAGGCAATGCATATCCTCGTATTAATTTTTTGCATATTTGATCATATAATTCTTTAGTACAAATTTCTGGAAGTGGAATTGCAGAGTCAAAAGATAACCTCAGTTGAATGTTTCCCATTGTATGTACCATGTGTGTACCATGTATATACCTTACATGACACTTCCTCCAAAAAATTCCTCTATCTAGATAAATAGCCTTTATCTATATCAATTTATTATTCAATAGAAAAATGGTGAAAAGTCACTCTCTTTCCTATAATTTCATCCTCATTGCTGTCCAGGATGAGGTATTAAAATTACACTAAAGTGATATCTGTTATAGCTGAATATAGTCTTGAAAATAGAGACACTTCTGGGTGCCTGGGTGGCACAGCGATTAAGCGTCTGCCTTCGGCTCAGGGCGTGATCCTGGCGTTCTGGGATCGAGCCCCACGTCAGGCTCCTCCGCTATGAGCCTGTTTCTTCCTCTCCCTCTCCCCTGCTTGTGTTCCCTCTCTAGCTGGCTGTCTCTATCTCTGTCGAATAAATAAATAAAATCTTTAAAAAAAAAAATAGAGACACTTCATCTCTCTGATTCTCAACTGCATCCTCTGAATGGTACCTGAAACTCTGTTTTTCAAACTGCAGATTGTCACCCATTAGGGGGTCATGAAATCAATGGGTTTGAAAAGCTTGTTGTTTTTCTTTTTAATGAAATCTAATAGAACAAAAAGAGTATGTTTCCTTACAGTGGGCCCTGCTCAAAAAATGTGAATATATCTGATCCTAGAAAATTCCTCCACTTTTAAGGAGGGAAGTGGCCTTGGTCTTGCTGCCTTCACTAAGAACTGTCTGTGCTGGCCTTTGATGTCAGTGGTGAGATTGTCACAAATGTGCAGAAAGTCATCCATTAGGCATTTCAGGTAGAACTCGTCACATATTTAGAACTTAGCCAGTTATAACATCATGCCTCTCATGTGAGAAACACAAACAATTCACCGGAGAAGCTATTTTTATTGCTAGCTAGCTACATTTTCTATTTCTCTTTCCACGGTGTGAACATTTTCCTGAAAACCTCACCACTGGGGGAGAGAGATGCAGAGTTTAGGCCCATCTTCTCACGAGTCAACCCAGTATCTTCCTTTCTGTTTCAAGGTCCTTCCTCAAAAGCAAAGAACCGTGCAAAGGGAAAGTGAGAGGAAGGGGTCAGGGAGCAGGGGGGCAGGAGGGGCTTTCCCTGGTCTTTCCTAATCTTTCAGTTCCAAAGGCTGAGTTGGTATTTCAGAATTTTGAAATAAAACTTGCTTTTACAATTAATGCAAATATTACTCAGTGATTCATCCCTTCCAAAGAATTCTTGGTTTCTTTTGACATTTTATTTTTAAATTATGAATTAACGTTGACATCATTCTGAGGGTTACTGTTACCTCAGCTCTTCACAGTGAATTTAACTGCCTCACAAAGCCTGTAAAAGTTCAGATTTTAATCACCACCTGGGCATCTCTTGGGCTGCTGTTGGGCTTTTAAAACACTGATCTTTTGGCACACATTTGTGCAGAAACATGGGGAGGGTGTTGGCGGGAGGACTGTGTTTAATTGGATAGTTTGTCCAGTGCCTATAGTCAGAGATCTTCATTAAAGTTTTAACTACAATAAAGATCATGATAAGAACCCTGTGGCAGTTCTAATAGAGTAATTTTAGTTGAGTTTTAAAAATCAAAGTGAGGGCAACTTTATATTAAATCCATACATTCAAAGGTCAGGAAACCATCAACAGCTGTATGTACACGTACCACACATACATACTCAAAGTAACAGTGGATTCTGTCAGTTTAATGAGTCAGTGGTCTCGCCTCTGCTTTTGAAGACCCTGGGCTAAGATTATTTGAGAGGACTCAGGTGGTCAGCCCACATTAATGGAAAGCCTAAAGGCAAAAAATTTTAAAACATGGTCTTAATATCTTTCTTGGAAGTTTGGACTCCTGTGGTGTTCTAAGAATAAGGATTTTCCACATGGAATACTGTAACTGACATTAGCACTGCATTTCAGTGTAACACTATTTTACTAGTATTCTTCAAATAATTGAAATTTATGATAATGACTCTTTAATATAGACGTATACCTAAGTACATATAAAAATCCAACTTTACAAAAAGAGTTGTGATTTGTTCTTCGAATAAGCATTTATTAGTCAACTAACCTACTCTAAGCTCAACAAAATTCTGTTTTCAGACGTTGATCCCATCAAAACCTCTCGTTTTACAGATGAGGAAACAGAGGCCGTAGTGAGTTTTGTTGTATATCCAGAGTCACACACCCAGCAGTGGAAGAACTCTGGAATGTTTCTGGGCAATTTTCCCTTTTTTTTTTTTTTTAGCTACTTCTCTTAATTGATTACAGTTATTTGTCAATCTTCAGTTTTACATTTTAGACTAATATTTCTTTCAAATCCGCAGGGAGTTCTTATTTACAGGACGCACCTTTTTCCCTTCTGCTGAAGTTGGACACTGCTCTGTACCCCACTAGAAATCCTCACAAGGCTCACTCACTCCTCATCAGGCACAGAGGACTCTGGGAGGAGAGGATTTCATTGCAAACCGGGGTCCTTTTTGGAGGATTTTGTCCTTATTGGAGATGTATTCATTAGGGTAAAAGTTAGACTATTTTAATAGAGACACCTAGCAATACACTAGGTCAGAGAACAAAGAAATTTCTTTCTTTCTCACATCACCACCAGTATTAGCTGCCATTCATCATTGTGCATGTGGTAGAAGCTAGGTCTTCTTCATGTCTAGGTTTTATCCAGCAGGGAAGAGGGAAAAAACCCAAAAACATGGAGGACGTTTGTCAAGGGTCTTAAGCCCAGACCTGGAAATGGCACGCAAATAGTTTTGACATTCTCCTGGTGAGCATTTCGTCAAGTGGCCATCCCTAATTCTAAGGAAGTGTGGGGTATACTCGAGCTGAGCAATCAGATTTCCAGCTACAGATACGACCGCGCAAAAGGAGTGAAAACAGATCTTGGCGTACAGTTAACATTCTCAGCCCTAGCCCCAAGTGCTTTACAGACTTCATGAAAAAAAAAAAATGAAAAACTTGTCTCAGGAATGTTGTATACCTGAAACTAATGTAAAATCATGTGTCAACTGTGTTTCAGTAAAAAATAAAAGAAAAATTTATTTCAGGAAGTAATATTTGCTTTCAGCTTTTCTTGTCCTTTAATATTTCATGTAAATAGATATAAAATTTGATCTAGGTAAATTTAAATAAAATCAGCCTATATTTAAAGTAATAATAAGGATATTTCTTAAGTAAGTAAATCCAAAATGGTATGTGATTTTTAGATACTATTTTTATCTGGCCATGTGGTTTCTCACTTTTCTCAGGGGTTCTGGGTAATAGAAGATTGCTAGGGCCTGCAATACATTAATATCTGGCTGGGGCAGATTAAATCTGAGACTATAGCCTTGATAATAAGTGCTCTTACAGTCTTTCTCTACCAGTTTTTTTAAAAGATTTATTTATTTATTTGAGAGAGAGAGAGAGAGCACCTGCATGTGTGCAAGTGAGGAGAAGGGCAGAGGCAGAGGGAGAAAGAGAATCTCCAACAGATTCCACTGTGAGCATAGAGCCCGATGTAGGGCTCAATCTCAGGACCCCCAGATCATGACCTGAGCTGAAATCAAGAGTCAGACACTTAATCGACTGAGCCACCCAGACACCCTTCTGTACCACTTGGACAAGGTAGGAAATGGCTTACTGCAGGGGCATGCGCTAGAGGGCAGAGCACGGCACATGGTAGCTGTCCTCCTTTAGTGCTGTGCAGAGCACTGACCAGGCCCCTCTGACAGCAGGAGGCCCCTCTCTGAGCTTCTCAACTCAAGCCGTGGGTAGAAAGCTTGGACACGGTTCTAGGACCATCACAGAATTCACGAAAGGTTGGAAAATAATCTACACAAAGAGCTAAGACTAAATCCTTGTAGTCTAGATGGTGACAAATAGGAATGACCGCTAAGATTTCAAGTATGTATGATTTTTGTACAGACGATGAAGATTGGTTGCACCAAACTCCAGGACACTGTTGTGAGCTTGCCACTGTTCTGGATTGCACATACGTGGTAATTCCTTGATTGTGCAATTTTTCAGCTGGTAGATTTCAATTCCAAAAAGGAACTACTCTTCTAAGGTTGATGTCCCCCCTCCTAAGATCTTTTAAAAAGGATTATGTTTGGTCTTAGTGGAATAATACAATTTACTCCTGCATGATGGAATTCTTAAGTGTCATTCCATTCTTATAGTTTGGTTTTGTTTTGTTTTGATACACAGCTCCAGAATGGCAGAAGACGATACATATTTGGGAGGGCATGAACAAGTAAGTATCATAATCTCACTGATAATTTTTTGTAAATGGATTCATATTTTCAAATATACAGAGGCAGCAGTAGTAGTTGTCAGGAAAACTCTAAAATCAGTAAAAATTTATTTAAAATTGTTCTTACATGTGAGGTCAGAGAGGACATGTCATATAAAATGAGGAACTTTATCACACATACTATTGCATAAAAATTATATATGCTACAGTCAAATGATAACTACCATATTAGTTTCCTAGGGCTACTGTAACAAATGATCACAAACCAGATGGCATAAAAAATCAGAAATATATGCGGCGCCTGGGTGGCTTAGTCAGTTAAGCATCCGACTCTTGGTTTTGGCTCAGGTCATGATCTCGGGGTTGTAGGATCAAGCCTATGTCAGGCTCTGTGCTGGGTGTGGAGCCTCTCTGGGATTCTCTCTCCCTCTCCCTCTACACCCTCTCACTCTCTAAAAACAAAGCAAAACAAAAAACAAAAACGGAAATATATTATCTCACAGTTCTGGAAGCTAGGAATATCAAAACCCAAAATCAAGATGAGACAGGGTGGGTGACTTCTGGAAGTTCTGAAGGAGAATCCGTCCCCGGCCTCTCTGCTGGCCTGCCAGCGGTTGCCAGCGATCCTCCGTGCTCCTTGGCTTGTATCTGCATCGCTCCTGCAGACCCGTCTCCTCCCTGGGTGTCTCTCCCGTGTCTCTGTATCCAAATCTCCCTCTCTTTTCTCTCACGAAGTCCCCAGTCATTGGATTTAGGGTCCGCCATTCAGTATGACCTCATCTTGACCTGATTACATCTGTGAAGACCTTATTTCTAAGTAAAGTTACGGACACAGGCACTGGGGTTAGGACTTGAATGTATCTTTTTGCAGGGAAACACAAAATATTTAATTAAAACTCATCTAGTGAGGAGGCAAATTAGTGTAGTGAAAAGACCTCTGGCCTTAGAATTCAAATATCTTTATGTAGGTGCTGGCTGCTACTGATTGGCTCTTAAAACTTGAGGAATCCCTTAGCCCCCCACCATCCCGCTTTTCTCATTTGCAAAATAGGAATGCTAGCTGCACACTCACAAGGGTATTGAAAAGACTGGATGAGGAGTGAATGTGTTTTGGGAACGTATAACTGTTCGTTATAATTTTATTTTCGGTTATGAAGGAATACCAGTGTCTCTTTTCCCTTTCTCGCCCAACTTTTTATTTTGAAAAATTTCAGGCCCATAGAAATATTAAATAGTCCAACAGATCTTTGTTGATTATTAATATTTTGCTTCCTCCCCATCCCTCCCTCTCTCTCCCTCTGTCCTTTCCCCTCCCTCTGTGTGTGTATGTATGTATATATACACATGCATAATACATATGTGTTTTATATATTTTATATTAGCTGTATATTAAATGAACCGTTTGAAAGCAACTATCAGACCCTAGGGTAATTATAATAACAATATTAAATTTTTAACGTAATGATTTTTAAGCAGTATTTAAAGTACTGAGATTTATTCATTCATCAGCTATTTATCGAGGCATTACTGTGTACCAGAACATTGGCTAAGACGGACTACAAAGTGAGTGATACAGCTGCCATTAAAATAGGTGGGACAGAAACATAGCTTCTATTTGGTGACAAATGCTATTGTAGTCGTTTGCACAGAATGAGCCAGAAATGGTGACAGGGGTCGCTCTACTACCTGGAGGAAAGAGCAGGGTTATGAAGGACTCTCCAGAGAAAGGCAGTGTAAGCTGCAATTTGGAAAATGTAGTTTGCTAGACTAGACAGGGAGAGGGAACACTAGATACCAGGACACCCTGGCCCAAGATTCATGATCAATTCATATTAAAACCTCAGCGGCAGCCACCTAAAAAATGGATTTTCCAAATTTACACATGCAAACAGTCAGGAAAATAAAACCAAAAGTGAAACACTTTTTAAGGGATCTGGTATCACTTCTTCAAATAAAATAGACTTGTGTAGCATTCGCTATTCTTGATAATGTTCTTATTTATTTAGAAAGAATGAGTATGCATTGCTCTTCACATTAAGATGTTCCTTCTGAATTTTAGTGTACAAAGGGTGATATGGGATCAATCTAGGAACATTTTCTTTGATTACAGCAGAAAAGATATTTGGCTACTCATATTATCAAAACCCATGTTTTACCTTTCACTTTTAATATGCAATGTCTAACATTTGAGGGCAAACTCTAACCAGCATTAGGGTTGTTCTGCTTGGTTTTAGACCATGCTTTCCTGTCTATACACAGGAAATCTTATCAACAAGAGATGGTCCTTTATGCCACACAAAAGTAAAACCTGCTGAAAACATTCATTTCGAGAGTTTTTCTTATGTGGGCACTTTGTGATCATCAGCAACAGGGGTGGGGTAGATCTGATATTTCCATTTTTGAGGCGAGAGGTCCTTGAAGTAGGAGGGTTTTTTTTTTCCTGGTCTCAAGCTTAACGGTATGTATTTCCTGAAGCGGACACATCCTCGGTGAAATATCCCCCGTGTTTTAATGTAGTCCGGAGTGTGCTCTCCAGCTGCGAGCTAATACACAATGCAAGCCGCAGCGCACACGCGGCTTCTGTCTCCTCGTCTGAAGTGGAGTGTGTGCCCGCTCCCAAGACCGGTGCTCTGCCCCCTGCTCAGTTACGTTAGCCACCCGCAGGACCACAGGGACGGCATTTTTTTGCTAGGTCATCTCTTCTGTTCTGAGACCGGCGAATACTCTCTGTAAGGTGGGGCCAGTTTTTTTTACAATAGCATGTTTTTTGATTCCTATATTTCCTTTCCAGGGAACAATGAATAGCACAGATGAACTTTACTCTTAAGCATTGAAGTGGAGCAGATTTACTGTTCCTCAGTTGAAAATTTGCATACCTCACAACTGGATCTGAAATGTTCTTTATTTAAACACTGTGTTTCTTACTCTTGATTTAACTAGGCATACTAGGCTTGTAGGTTCTAGGAACCTACAATAATATACTAATAAAAAAAAAAAGAAGGAGGGGTGCCTGGGTGGCTCAGTCAGTTAAGCATCTGCCTTCGGCTCAGGCCGTAATCCCAGCGTCCTGGGATCAAGTCCCGCATCGGGCTCCCTGCTCAGTGAGGAGTTTACTTCTCCCTCTCCCTCTGCCCTTACCCCCTGCTTGTGCTCTCTTTCTCTAGCTCGCTCTCTCTCAAATAAAAACGTTTTTTAAAAAAGGAGTAAATTGTAATGCTGGTTTTTCTTTTTGTTTAATACCAGCTTACTAACCAGCATATCATAAAAAATGGAATAGGGTTGGTTTCTGTGCAGTCCACAGACCTTTCAAACAGATGACTTATTTGGGTTGAAACAAATACTAAGCTCAGAAATATGAATTTTAAGTCCTGAATGAACTAAATGGAAAGGAAATTTTCTCTTGGGATAGGTAATTATAAGTGACTTATCAAGATAGACTATATAATTCAATCAACACATTTTGCTTGCCCACTGCATTAGTTCTCTGTTGCTGCTGTAACAAATTACCACACATTTAGTGACATAAAACGACACATATTTATTCTCTTACATTCTGAAGGTCAGAAGTCTAAAATCCAGGTATTTGCAGGGCTGCATTCCTTCTGGGGGCTTTCTTTTCCTTGCTTCTTTGAGCTTCTAGAGGTGGCCTGCATTCCTTGGCTTGTGACCCCTTCATCACATCAACAACTTCTTTCCAGTGTCATACCTCCTACCATTCACTTTTATCTCCTCTTTCCCTCTTACTGGGCCCACTTGGACAATTCAGGATTGTCTATGTCCATATGAGACAGAGAGAGAGAGAGAGAGAGACAAAGCATGAGAGAAAGAGAGAGCACAAGTGAGGGGAGCAGCAGGCAGAGGAAGAGGGACAAGCAGACTCCCCACTGAGCAGGGAGCCCAATGCAGGGCTTAATCCCAGGACCCTGAGTTCATGACCTGAGCTGAAATCAGACACTCAACCAGCTTCAACCAGCTGAGCCACCCAGGTGCCCCTCTTCCATATTCTTAATTTAATAACATCTGCAAAATCCTTTTTGCTATATGACATAGCATTTACAGGTTCTGGGGATTAGGATGTAGTTGTCTTTGGGGGGCCATTATCCAACCTGTCACACCCACTAAATTCCGGGTATTTTGCATTGTGCTATGTGAGTAAAGGTGAAAAAAAAAGTGAGGGAGCTCTCTGCTCAGTTATATCTGCTGCTTAGACTGTAAGTTATATTTTCAGTTTTTCTGTAAATTGCACCAGGGCTATTGCCTAATTCTTATAGGTCTTGAAGTTGCATGGCTAGAATAGCAGTTTCTTTACCATCATCAAAGAAATATTTCTAGGATTTCCAAGACTATATTCTTATGCTCATATTTTTGAGAGTACAGCTTTAAATCATTCATTAAAAAAATATTAAGTATCCACTCTGTGATAAATATACACTGGGCCCTAAAGATATACTAATAAGCAAGCTACACCGGGTGCTGGCCTCTGTGGATGTTATAGTTAGGTCATTCTTCTCAAATCCCTTTGTCACATAAACATGGCCCAAACGTCTAAAGTTCTGTATACATGAGAATTTCACTAGGTCTCATGAACATGTTTTTAAAATCCTGATTTGAAATATTTTCGGATTTTTTTTTGCTTTGGTTTTTGTTCCAATAATTTTATTAGGTGTTTCAACTTCAAATATTTAATACAATGTTGGAAAAATAAGGATTGAATTATTCCAATTTTCTTTTTTATAGATGTTTCATTTGGATCCTTTGACTCATACAATATTTAATCCAGAATTATTTCAACCAGAAATGGCACTACCTACAGGTAAGAAAACTCCTCGTCCCTGTTGCCCTGTCATTTATTTTGCTTTTGCTTTTTTTTTTAATTCAATATTTGCTAATAGTGTCTTTTAGAAAGTCAGTAATATGCCTAAAAAGGAAATGGTGATACATGTTTTAAAAACCAACTTTCACTAGACTTGTTGGAACTATATTTGCACAAACGTGTTCCACCCCACTTACCCATTGTCTGACTTAAACAATTGTTAGTGATATCCTTGAGGATGGCTCGGAAGGAATTTGTTTCTGGTAGCATTTTCCTTTTCGCCCGATCTTATTAGCTATGGGTTCTTTATAACTCCTGTTTCCTTTATCCCAGATGCACATGAGGTATTCTCCACTTCTCAGGTCTACTCCCCGGACATTAATTTGAGTGTCTGTTGTGTGCCATCCAGTATGCCAGGCACTGGGGATACAAAGTTTACAAAAGTTTACAAAAATCATAAAAATCATCTCCCTGGAAAAATCATCTTTTAAAAAAGTTTTTGGCTTCACTTTCTGACCAGTTGGATAAAACTTATGATATAATCCTTCCTTCTAACATGACTGTATTGACAAATTGTTGAATCTCATATGAATGATTTAAAAAATCAGCTCATTTAGTCTCTTTTTATTTATTGATTTGTATGTAAACTTTGTGTGATGGCTGTTTTTATGTGCTCCTCATATCACCAGTGGGACTTAACATATGCTCCGAGGCAGCGTGAGTAAATGGTGGAAGTTGTATATAGAACAGAGAGTTTTGTAATTGGGGCACCCGGCTGGCTCAGTCAGTAGAGCATGAGACTCTTGATCTTGGGGTTGTGAGTTCGAGCCCCATGTTGGGTGCAGAGATTACTTAAAACAAACAAACAGAAAACAACCCAGAGACTTTGTAATCACCGAAGTGGACATCAGCTGTTCTATCTACCATGGACTTGCTTGTCCTCATTGGGAAATTTCATCCAGTTTGTATCATTCTCCCTTAAAATTATTATTGTTACTACGGTACCCACTTTTCATTTTTTAAATCAAAATGTTCTGTGTTTTTTATCTCCATTATGTATACCTAGGACTTCTTGGGAAGGAAAGAATAAATCTGCTATATGTTCACCTTCCCTAGCAGAAGCTCTATCTCTCTTTACCCCACAAAACACATTTTGTAGGCTGCCGTGTGTGAGGTCTTGTGAGTGCTGTCCAATCTGAGCTGTCGGTCAGCTTCCTGTGAACAAGTAAAGATCTTGATAGCTTCTGTGTTTCCTGTGAACTTTTTATTCTGGGGTTCAAAGTTCTTTCTTAGTATCAGTGCTTTATTGAAAGCTTAAGAACTTGGTTCTGCCCTCATAAAACATAAACATTTCCATTTAATGTCTTGTAAATGCCAAACAGTACCCTGAGTAGATTCTTTCTTAATGTTTTTACTTCATCAAATTTATGGAGATTGAAATAAGATTATCAAAAGAAACATCTCAGTAAATATTATGTGGTCAGAGCTTCATGTCGTAGAAATTATTTTGCCATAGTATTAGAAAAACTCTTAAAATCTTACCTCAACATCTCATATCCCAGTTATTACCTCATCATTTTTATTGTTACGTTTATCCCTCTTTGTTGTAGTTCCATAGTCCAGTTTTTATGATTCAAGATGTATGGATGTTTTATTCACATTTTAAAGGGGTAGAGAGGGTCTATAAACCAATATTACTTGTAATTCTCATACAGACTGTTTTATCTTCTTGAAATCTGAAACTATTAGTTCTACTACTTGTTGAAAACTCTCTGTGATATGGTACAACTTTTAGGTCTATAATGTTATATATACTGTAAGTCAAATTTCTCTGCAGAGTGGGCTGTTACTTCATGGCATAGAAATGTGGCCAAAAGAAAATTGGCATTAAAATGAATACATGCATATCAAATCTAATTTTCTAGTTGACTTAACTTTTGAGTATGTTCCCTAAAAGAGAAAAATGGCCCTGTTTCACTAATAAAATTCCCAAACCTTGGAATTTCACATATTTAAAGGAAATTAAGCCATACAGCAAAAATAATAGCAAACCTTCAAGTATTTTTAGAAGAGTTAATAAGTGAGAGACTTGAAGTTTAATGTAAACGTGATCTAATTCTTCTGTATTTTCCATGACATACAAAATTTGCTTTTTTAGAGGCCTCTCTTCTTGATCTAGCATTCTAGAGGGAATGTTTTTATGAGTAGAATTGTTACATTATCACACAAGCTGTATTAGTAGCGTGAAAATATTTCTATTTCTAGGCAGTTTTATTTCCTTATCAAAAATTAAATTCTAGCCATTTTTTGGAATTTTTAGATTGCAGTTTTTTTCCTAAAAGTATTTTAAGGTATCCAGGATAAATTTCATACAGACAAGAGAAGATAATTTTCTTAAAGTAATACTGCATTGGCCAGTCACTACCCATTTTTCCTTTCTTGTGTATGTTTTGCTTCAAATTCAGTCATTTTTCAACTGACTTCCTTATAAATTTCTTGCATAATAACAGGAAATAATTATACCTTTGTTTCCTCCAGTTCTCTAGCCTTATCCTGATTCATCATAACACTGAGAAGATAAAAATAAATTCTCTCTTAAGTTATAGTTTATTTTTTAGTTTCAACATGAAGGTTTATATCCTCTTCGTAAACTTATTTATCTAAAATAATATGAACTTCTCTTATCTAAAAGAATGAACTTCTGGCTAAGAGACTGTGAAGACTGAAATGAACACAAAAGCATTCTGCTAGAGTTTTGTCAGTATCAAACATCTTAATTCACAGTCAAATGAGTGAGAAACACCATATGTCTCTATTGCAGAGCTGTGGATTATTATGCTAGTGACATAAAAACCAGCTGGGGGGTGTAGGGACATTTATTGAACAGTTCAGTTTTATACTAGCAGAGGTCCTGATTTGCCTTTGAATCTTCCTCCAAAGTCAGATATAGTCAGGGTATGGATTAAGCTTCTAGTCTTCTTTATGTTTTATAATAATTAATTGGAATGTAGCTACTTCAACTGAGTTTTTTTCAGGATTTTATAAAGTGCCTGTGCTGTTTTAAAAGAGTTGATATGAAAATATTCAGTATTCGGAAATTGTATACAAACATCAAAAGCTATAAATTAGCAAGAAAAGTCCACCAGACTTTTGGTCTGATAAACCAGATGAAATTTGGGAGGGCAGGGGAAACAGCCTAGCCAGCTGGGGAATGAAGGCAGTACTTGGGGATTCAAATAAGGGAAAGGAACCGAACACTTGGTTCAGGAAAGGCAGGTAGCCTGAGATCACTATCTGTGTGTTTCACACATGTGGCCGTCAGCTCAGTCTCTTCTACTTTCACATTAAGCACATTCTCTTTGAGGAATGGAAGTCAGTGTCTAATGAAGTGAAGGCAAAAGGAAATGCCATGGTGCCCAGGAAATGGTTGCTGCTTTTAATTGGTATTTGTGTCATTTTAAAAACGCTTTGCTAGTAGTCAGGATTATGGAGGCTGTTGACGTGTTCATCCTTGCCAGACGGACATCGCACCTTTTCTCAGATTGTGCAATGTGCTATCACCATTCAGCAAATGTTTATTTATCGTGGTTCTCTAAAGGCATAAAACTGTTGTTAAAAATAAATTTACTAGTCAAATGAGGAAGGTAGATTATATCAGTATGGAATTTTAGCTTAAAAAAATGAATTTGAAGCCTCTATTTAAAACATAATTTCAGGGTTTTTTTTTTTACTTGCTTTATATTTTGTAGCAAATTTAAGAAGCCTCACAGTTTCTTTTGCTTTCTGTTTGTTGTTTTTGCTTTTAGCAGATGGTCCATACCTTCAAATATTAGAGCAACCTAAACAGGTAAGAGGCTTAAAGGGATGGGACTTCCCCTTTAAATGTGAGATCCATAAGTCTCATATCTCGAGCACTGGATAAAATAATGAGTGAATTTTACGAAGGAAGTAGCTTATCTAGAAGTTCAGCAGCCTGCCACATTGTCTGACAATTTCATTTGTCTGCTTCATATTTCTCTTAGTCATCTTCCAAATGTCCTGAGCCTCAGTAGTAGTTCTGTAAAACCTAGATGAGTATAGATCCTTGCTCTCTCAGTCTCTCCACCATCTCTGTTTAGCAGCCACTCCTAGGAAAGGCATAGATTGTTTCCATTCCTTTTCATTTATAAGGAAACAGCCATACATGCAGTTCATATACACTGACTGACACCCATCAATCCTGTCCCTGCACTGGCAGGACTTCTTAGCCTTCCTCCTTTGAAAGGAGGAAGAGGCTTTAGAAGCTCCAGCCTTTTCTGTTTTTTCTTTGGACCACATGACCTAAGCTATTACAAGTACCAGTGGGGTGTAGGTAACGTTTTAGATGCACAATTGAGTCCTCTTCCCTCTGGTGTTAGCCTGAGTCTCAGCCCCGTTGGAGACAGGAGAGGAGCAGTTTATTTTATCAGGTTTTCCCTCTTACCACTAGATTTTGTTGGGGATGCCTGGGAATTGAAGTGGCTTCCTCACCATGCCCTGACTCTGTGAATAAATATTTATTGGAAATTGGATGGGACCATTGCTATGAAAGAGGAGCAAAGAGAATCTTCATGCTTTTCTTATAGGGTATAGGGGAGAGCTCAATTATTATGGGATTTTTAGCATAGTGTAAGTCCCCCACAGAATGAGGACAAAGTAAGTAAATCTCTGAATGGATATGCTTACCACATTTGTGTGAGACTGGAGATGCGTATACCTGCTGTCTTGCAGTTATTACCCAAAACCTTTCTTATTGTTTTTAGTAGCTCAGCAGAGTGAGTGTAACACTTCTGCATTGTGTAATATTTAATAAATGCTAACTAGGTCAAGAACTTAAATAAAGCATCCATTGTGGTTACTGTAATTGTGACATGTGTTTAGATTTCGGTTAGAATTTAAAGGATAGAGCCATCTCGACAATCATTATAAGGCTGAACTGAGATAAAAGTTTTTGATGCGGAGACAGAATGCCGTATGAGACTTTGGACATTGGTTTGGTAGCTTGCAGTGGCAGACTGACTCCATGAGCTTCCAGCATGACTTGTCTTTGCTTTACCTCCATGTCCAATTCTTTAGCGATGACTTCTTACAAGAGGTAGCCAGTTTTCTCAAAGACACCCCACTCCCCCAGGGGAAGTTTATTCCCTGGAAGTCTGTGCAGTGGTCTGGCCTCCTGGAAAATTTCCTAGCTTCCAAAATCTGCATTAACTCATGAAAGTGAGAAATCAAACTAAAGTCTGTGTCTCTGCATACCAGGCAAAGCATGTTTTTCAAATATCTATTTTCATAAGCATAAATAATAAGAATTTTTAAATGCTGTTCCTTATTATGGGTCCAATGGTCATAAGGAAAAATGGACACTTATGATTTAGCTAAAGGGTTGTGTAGTTCCAAAATTCAAAATTTAATTCACCACACGTAGGTGTCTAAAAGCTCACCTGAGTAAAACAATGTGTTTGTTTACCAAGCTGATGTTATTTTGATGTCTGACTCCAGTGAAAGTAAAAAGACGGCATTTAAGTCAGGCTTTCTGACCGGATGGATGTAGCCCTTGCCTTTGAGGTCGATGACTCATCGTAAGCAAATGGAGTTACTAAAATGAATGGCTGTGGGTCGACAAACCTCTAATCTCAAAAATTAAGAACGAACCAGAAACACATTCAGACGATACATGTGAAGACATCTTATCTTCCTGAAAAAAAAAAAAAGTCATAAATTTCCATCCTCAGGTTAAAAATTCCTTTGCACAGAAGTTTAGATACTCTTATGCAACCATAAATACTCTCTATTGTTTTACAAACTGTTAGCAAGCTATTAAGACATGTCTCTTGACTCATATTCTATTTGACACGACTCCGAATAAGATATAAAAGTATATGTGTATATATATTTCCACCTGCCTAAGGGAATTTTGTGATTAAAGATAATGAATTACTGTATTAAAATTTTTAATTAAAAAATTTTTAAATAAAAGTTAGAAAAAGGTTTTTTCTTTGCCACAATTTCCCCCAGCTCTGACAGAGATGAGTCATAGCACAGACTACTGATCTTTAGAATATCCAGTTCTGTCGCGTATTATGCAGTGCTAATTATCTAACGCTTTTTAAAAACTGAGGTTGTGTTTAAGTAGATTAGCAGGCAGTAAATCTCTGTCTTTATGGTTAGTCAATTCTGGGGGCTCATGTCACACATGCTGCTGCTTTTTCATGCTTTTAGAAATGTCATTCAATTATTAAAAATAAGCCAACAGCCTTTGTCTTTAAAAGGTATAGGGCTGAATTTGTAACTTATTTTTTGGTTTGAATTTGGCGAGAAACAAAACAGAGGACTTGCTCTAATGACTAACCTCATCTCAAAAGGTTTCCCTGGTATTAGGTTTGAAATCTCCTGAGGAGTCGTATGCAGAAGTTGTTCTGAGTCCCAGGTTATTGAGTTGATCATACACTCTAGATCCATGTGTGACTGAGGAACTTTCCCACACTGGGGAATTTACTTCAGGCCTCACTCATCCCATGAAACATGCTTTCAGACTGATCCTCTTTGCAAATCAGAAAGTTCTCAGAAAATATAGGGACATTTCCAGATTCTTACCAGAGATTTAAATTAGTTCAGGGCCCCGGACTGCTCAGACTGTTTTGCAAGACCCTATGATGCATAATGAAATGTAGGGCAATCTAAGGAGGGCAAGAAATTTTACACTGGCACATGAGCTCCAGGCTGTTAAGACCTTTGCATTTGCCAGGCTTTACAATTGTTAAGAGTCTGCGAGGTAGAAAGCCCCACCAGCAAGTGGTGTGTGCACAGAGCTCCTGATGGCCTGGCGATCTTGCACTGTTGATATGAAATCAGTCCCACTGTAAAAATAAATGAAAGGTGAGGATGTTCCTTAAAGTATATAAAGATATTTGAAAAGGATTTGAAAAAAGAAAAACTGTCTGGTGAAATTTAAACTATAACACTAATACATTTGACTGACAGCTTTATAAAGTTGAGTCTTTCAGGAAGAACATTGAAAGCTCCCTTAATATTAAGCTTCCTTAATATCAGAACCATCTTTATAATATTCCTTGGTTTATTCTTGGTATACAAATATGTACAATTATCACTGTTAGCTTTGTAAATCATAAAATACTAGAATTGGGATAGACCTTACAGATGGTCTTGTCTAAGCTTCGCATTTGTATAGATTAAAACAACAACAACAACAACACGGAACTTCGGTGTTTCTCAGCCCACAGTAATTCGTTCACATGGTTAAAGGCTTCCAGCTAAGTCTTCACTGATTTACCACATCTGTGGAATTCTTGGGTTAATAATATTGAAGGGGATGATCTGGTTTGGGATTATTCGGGTTAGTTAATACATTAAGCTTGAGCTTGATGATATCAATAATCATAAAATCCAGAATCTTCTGAACTGTTCCATAGAGTGTAATCTACCACACGGATGCAATATATTTAACAGGACATTTCTATATTCCCTCCTGGACCAACTGTAATCAGAGTAGATAAAGGAATTCCTTTAAGTAAGAGTCAAAGAAGCATAAGTCAGTAAGTAATATGACCAAGTTCAGAGCTTGGCAGCAGCAATTCGAGATGAGGAAGCTCTGACTCAAACAAGCTCCAGCACGTCCAAGTCTTAAAATCTTCCGCAGCTCACTCTCCACATATGCACAGAAGGAGAGGTCCTACAGGGTTAGGGACCTGGCTTTTAAGCCACAGCTCAGTACACAAGTATCAATTAACATCTATGTTTATACTAAGATTATGGGAAAAGTGGTTCTCGTTGGCAGAGTCCTCTTTCACAGTGTGTTTTTCCTCTCTCACCTAATACACACAAGAATTAAACATTTGTATATAACTCTGTATATAAGTTTCAGTAAGTATTTCTCAAACTTGTTGGCTCTGTATTCACCTTTGCAGAGAGGATTTCGTTTCCGTTATGTATGTGAAGGCCCGTCCCATGGTGGACTCCCCGGTGCATCTAGTGAAAAGAACAAGAAGTCCTACCCTCAGGTCAAAGTAAGTTTGTGGTGTTCTTCTGTATGATTCTGGAAGATCTGATTTCCTAAGAGCAAAAGAGAGGAATGCTTTAAGTGAATACCATCTGCCTTTGCTCCTAAGCTGTTCACATGATTATTATGATTTTTAAGTAGAAATTGTCTGTTAGCAATAGAAGTGACACATTTTAAGATTCTATTAATATTTCCATGTAGCAGAAAGTATTTCAACATTAACCAATTTTTAGCATTTCTTGATCATCTTCAAGTGGTTTTTAGTTGTAGACTTCCTGAAATTTTAGTAAGTCTTCCAAAGAGGTGCTTGATTTCAGTCCGTTGGGCTGAACGGATGAGGAACAGATGACTGGGCGTGTGGATTATGTGGCATGGTGTTTAAGAGCGGGAACTCAGACCCAGGCTCTGGGAGTACCTGTGTGCCTTTGACTAGGTCATCCAACACTTCTAAGCCTCAGGACCCTAGCGTGTACAGTGCAGAAATGTTAATGGTCTGTACCGCATACAGTCTTGTAGAGATGGAATGAGAAAAGGGATATTAGTGTTCCCCAGAGAGCCTGAAAGTGCTGGAGGGCCTGTCCTTGAACAGCTGTACAGTAACGACACGTGCCGGTCCTCGGAACCTACTGCTTCCTGACGTGCCTGGAGTGTGCTTGGCCGAGCCTTTTACACATCGTCAGGTTCTTTTCCCGTCTGTTAGTTTAATGGAGAATATCGTTCCCGGAGTCAGTTTGAGTTTTTTATTTTCATGACGTGATGCCGTGTTGCATGGGCTGAGGGCTAAGCGTTTTGCAGATAAGCCAGTCGATAATTACAATTTTGCTCTTTGTAAAAGTTTTGTTTGTTCAGTAATTCGAGACGTTGGCAAAAGTTTATCAGCTCAGTTCCCACTAAGATGTGAGTGCCCCTCAGGGTAGTACCTACTTATAGCTGTGGTTGCTGGTTTGTTTTGGGGACTAGGGGAGGGGCAACAGGACAGACCCTCCGTAAAACTGTGATGTGAAGATTTGTCTCTCTTGTTGCCAGCCTTGTGTTCTGCCTCCTCCCTCTCCTCCTTCTCCACTTCTAGCTCCAGGCCGCTCTCATTTCTTATCCCTATTCCAAGACAGAAGACAAAATACTGTGATGTTATCCCTTAGCTTTTGAGTGAACCTCACCCATGTTATCTAGTATCAGCCCTACCTGCCCTATTTGCATTGGAAGTCTCCTAGCGAGGGGCTGTGTGCGACGGGAGATGTTTTTCCCATTCAGGGTCATCAGGTGGGGTAAATATGTGTTTAACTCACAGAAGGAAACCACAGTCTTAAGGTCTCAAGTCCTTTAGAATCTGGGTGTGGAAAGAGGAGCCGCAGTTCAACAAGGGAATTAGCATTTATTAAGCACCAAAGAGTTGCCAAGCACTTTACATTCATAATCTCTTCTAATCCTCATCACAACCTTGGTAGGTAAAAAGTGTAATGTCTGTGAGAAGACTGAGGCTCAGAGATAGGAATTCGGTGGCCTTTCTCAAGGATCGCTGGCTCTTCTTCCCACCAGACTGTTGCTTGGTGAACTCTCATTTGGAGTGTGTGCATGTGGGGTGCTGGAGGCGGGGACCTAGGGAACAGGACATGGGAGGACAAGGGTAAAATAAGGAGCAGAGAACTGTAACTCTGGAAAACGAGAGGGAGAGAGGTTCAGGGGGCAAAGGGTACTCAGATGTTAGGGAGTCGGATCCAGAGCTTTTTTCTTTTCTTCTCTTTTCTCTTTTCTTTTCTTTCTTTCCTTCTTTCCTTCCTTCTTCCTTCCTTCCTTCCTTCATTCCTTCTTCCTTCCTTCCTTTCTTTCTTTTTTTTCTTTCTTTTCTTTCTTTCTTTCTTTTTTTTTAGAGAGAGAGAGAGTGCACACATGCAAAAAATGAGAGAGAGGGAGAGGGAGAGAGAGAATCCTGGGTAGGCTCCATACCCAGCACAGAGCCCCAAGTGGGGCTAGATCTCGAGATCCAAGATCATGACCTGAGCTGAAATCAAGAGTCAGACACTCAACCAGCTGAGCTACCCAGGTCCCCTCCAGTTCTTATCTTTTTAACATATGCATCTGTGTATCATATATATAAATATTTTATCTGTTTATGTGTGTGTCACGTTTACAATAAGGATAACTGGAAGATATATGTTACCAGCTTTGGTATTGGTTATAATTACTGAAGAAATAACATTAAGAGAAAAACTGGGTATTTTGTCTGGACTGGCTCTATACAAAAAATGTAAATTATGGTGTTTTCATGAACTATTTACTTGCATTGCTCCAGTCTTTTGTGGCTAAGTAACAATTTTTGATACTAACAAATACATAGCATTACTTTGTTGTAAATTTATTACCTAATAAAAAAACTTTATCCATTTATGCTCAGTCTTCATACATCCTTCTCATGTAGGGGCTGCTGCCTCATATTTACAAAATGATTTAGAAATGAAACAGCCTAATGGAGACATTAGATGTTCTTGTCAAATCATAGTTTCTATCAAGGAGTTTAATGCTTAGTGGGAAGTACAGGTATATAAACAACTAAAAATAAAGAAAGTCAAAATAGAAATGTGTAAGACTGCTCATTATTACACTTGAGCTTAATGTCATTATTTCACCCAATCCTTTATTTTTTATTCACTAATTCAACATACACTTATTAAGCATTTAATCCAGTTGTAAGAAAAGGAAGAAGAGTTAGAGAATCTGTTACAAACTCTCATTGTCCTTCTAGCCTGTCACTGTTCACTGAGAGTTTAAATGCCTCTGCTGTTCATAACAGTTAAAGGAAGTCATTTTATTTATCTTGAAAGCTCTTAATCAGGAGGATGGAGAGGAGGGAGAGAAAGACACAGCCATGAGCTGTTTGTCCCAGAGCTCTTCTCCCAATCTCATTTTTAATGGTGATAGTGAAAGGGGACCTTTCGGGTTCCAAAGGGATTTTAAATCCCTCCTCTCTGTAAAATCAGACAGAGGGAAGAGGTGTTCTCGGTATCTACCTCTTATCAGCAGAATCTGTACGATCGTACATGTCTTCTGTTGTAGTGAACTAAGCACCCGTTCTGTGTGAGCCTGCAAGGGAAGCAGTGGGCCAAATACAACTATGTCAGGGTTTCTCAGACTCGACACTACTGACGTTTGGGGCCAGAAAACTCTTTGTCGTGGGGGGCTTTCCGGTGCATTGCAAGATATTCAGCGGCAGCCTGGCTTCTACCTGCGAGAAGCCAATAACCTCTCTACCACCGTGACAACGAAAAATGTCTCTAGGTATTGCCAGATGCCCCCTGGGAGGGGGCGCAAAATTACCCTGCCTTAGAGCCACTGATGTAGATGCAGGGGCGAAACAACCTTAACCTCTCCCCTACGCATACTTTTCTACATAGAGCTGCAGCACACGGGTTATACGGCATTGCCCAAGTCTATCCTTTCACAAACATACATGATTTTCTCCATTATTAGCAGATACTTATTTTCAAGAGGATGATCACTGTGACTGTATAATTTCTTCTCAGATGTCTGAGCTAATGTATTGGATATTAAAAAGAAAGAAAAGAGAAGAAAAAAGATGTCTCCAGCGTTCCATATTCTATGATAACTGCGTATCTAAAAGTTAACATAGGAGTTCTGTTGGCATTCGGTTATGAACTGTTGCAGAAGAGAAAGTGAAAGTGGAAACAGGCTCAGCCCAGGCAGAAAACCTGCAGAACAGCTGCTGTGTGTGAACAATGGGAGCATCGAGGGAATGGACCTCACCTCCCTTCCAGTGTCCAGCGGAGGGAGGTACAACGGGGTGCCCCACACTTACCCCAGAATCCGTTCCTGCCGGAACTTCAGAGGGAGGGCATTTAGATTTACTGGGAAGAAATGCTATTTCTGAGGTCTACATATGCTGCATCCTTATTTAAAGTACATGTGTTCAGCTTTAACAGAGAAATATTAGGGGCTCTGCCTTTTTCTCACGTCCAGCCTCTACAGTTCTCCCTCTCCCCTCGGATCTCACTCCCTCTCTTGCCATCACCCCTCTCTTTGAGTACATCATTCCCTTGAGAGGCCTCTGAAAGCCTGGTGGTTCCCCGTGCTCTGTCACACACAGGCAACAGCAAAGGGTCAGGGGCCACCCTGAAAGCTACTGGGGTTGACTGTGACTTGGGGGCTGCAGACCCCTAACTATGCTTTACAGACTGCATGAACGTTAAACCTGCTTGGCTTACTCTCTTGCTAATTGTCCAAATATGATACTCAAGTTAAATCATTTTAAAACAACTCTAGGGGGTCTACCCACTCCTCCTTTTTCTACTGGAATTTTGTCTCATGCCTGAAACCCTGTTTCTAATAAGTTGGGTGTGGGCCAGGCTTAGACCCACTCTTCCCATGTAGAGATTATTTCTAGAACTCGGGCTGCGGGCTACAGGGCCATCTGGCACTCTGCACGCTTCTTTCAAGTCAGAATCCCGTTCAGATTTCTAGAGCCTTGCTGTGTAAGTCTTCACATTCTTTAAAAAAAAAAAAAAACTGTTTTAATTACAAAATACTTCAAGCATACTTCAAGAACATTTAAAAATTGGTATAGCAGACACCAGGTACAGCATCTAGATTTAATAGATCTTAACAGTCTACCATGTGCGCTTCTGATCTGTCTCTCTCTCTCTCAAATGAAAGGCAGTTACAGGGCAACCCCACCCATCTATCATTTTTTCCTTCTTCTTGGTAAGTAAACCACTATTCTGAACTTTTGTTCTCTGATATGCTTTAATACTTTTACTACCTAAGTATGCTTCCATAAATACTGGCATTTTCAAGAAAATTAATTTTTACTGGCTTCCATCTTAATTTTCTATTACATATCACGGCTCCTTTTCAGGACAAATGAGAGTTAAAACAAGGCTCCGTTGAAGATCAGTGTTCACTTTGATCCTGCTGATTCCTCTTTATCAGCTAGATAAAATTTATTCATTTACAACAACAAAAAATAACAGTAAGAGAAAAACCTAGGGAAAGTAAATATGCAGACTAACCCTTATGTCTTGCCCCTTTTAAAGAAAAGATTTCCCGTTGTTAAACATTTAATCTTTTATTATACTATCCAATAAAGTTTCTCTTTAAAGTTTCCTCAGTTCTGATTTCATCACGGAGCTCCTAATGGGAGAGGCTGGCAGAAAAGGACAAGTAGCTTCCTCGGGGCCAAGCTTGTCCCTGCCTGTTCTTGACTCAGCAAGGAGTGCCAAGGAAGGCTCCTTTCCCTCTTTTTCCCGAAAGTTATGCATCAGATTTTTTTAATTAATCAAACTGCTTTCCTCTTCACAGAGGTGGAAAGGTGCCAACAGGAGCAGCCCCATGGGGCTTCAGAAACTCAGTGATTCTCTTCCAGAGCAGCAGAAAGTCCCTATCCTCAGCTGCTAGGACGGCCTCCGGCAGACCCCACTCTATGCCAAACAGAAATCAGTGTCCGTGACCTTGCTTCTAAAATACAAATAGCTTACCAGTGGGTATTTTTATTTTCTCTTTAGTTATAAATATCAAATGCAATGGACTACAGCTTGAAACACAGCTGATGGGAGCGTAACTATTTTTAATCAAATGTTTTCTGAAAGCTTGTTCTCACATATGTGTTCTTCCCTGAGTGTTTTATGTTGAACAGAAGGCATGTGTTGAAATATGTAGGTCAACAACAGCTTTTGTGTTGTCCCCCCTGCCCACTTGAATTTTTTTTTTTTCAATTTCCACTCTTGGTGCCTCTCACTTAAAAATCCTTAATGTTGAGTTCTGTCAAGGTCAAATAAAGACTGGCTGATCTGCTGTGGCATTTAAGGTTATCACATATCCTTGCATAACCTTTCCTTTGTGTAGACTTGTCTGATCCAGGAGATTTGCCATTTTAAGTATCTAGTTTTAATACGAATTTTGAATAATTTAATCTGACTCAATTTCTAAAAACAACAGGGAGGAAAATCTCCAGTAATCTATTAGGCATGCATATAGAACCTAAGCTCATAGCATTTATTAAAATTTCCATCAACAGGGGCGCCTGGGTGGCACAGCGGTTAAGCGTCTGCCTTCGGCTCAGGGCGTGATCCCGGCGTTATGGGATCGAGCCCCACATCCGGCTCCTCTGCTGTGAGCCTGCTTCTTCCTCTCCCACTCCCCCTGCTTGTGTTCCCTCTCTCCCTGGCTGTCTCTATCTCTGTCAAATAAATAAATAAAATCTTTAAAAAAAAAAATTTCCACAACAGCCCTAAGCTGTTTCCTATTTGCATATGTTAATAGGGGAAATAACGACATTCCCCTAGGTGCAGAGCCCTGTGCTCTGTATATTGGGGAGAGGGCTTTGTGACCTGGGTCCCTTTTGGTGGTTTCAGAGAACTTTTGGACTTCTGAATTTCTATGCGGAATTTTCTGTAAATGTACGTACCTTTTTTGAAGAAATCCTTTTTATCAGATTTTCAAAGGGAAGGACTCAAACATGGTTAAGAATCAATGCAGTAGAGTACGTGTCTCTTTAGCTTTTGGACAGCAGCTAATTAAAAGATTGGTGTATATGTATGTATATAATGTCTTTGTAAATTTTTTCAGTTTTTATTTTTGTACTTTTTAATTTTAATGTTATGTTTTTGCATTTTTTTATCCATTTTAAGTGAGTTGAAATACTTCAGGTTGCCAACACAAAGCCCAGGACGCCCTCCCTTACCTTTGGTCGGAGGGTGGAAAAGAAGGGAGACTTACTATCAACAGACAAAAAAGGTGACTAGGCTTCACTGCTTTTTCTCTCTTGTCCTTCCATATTGATGCTAATTCAGCATGAAGTTAACCATTAGTGATTGAAGTTAAAAGAGAGAAAATTCATTTGACAAATATTCATTGAGCCCTGTGTGTCCAGTCCTGCTCTAGGCAAGCAGACAAAACTCTCTCCCTTGTGTAACCACAATCTAGTCTTCTAGATA
The DNA here is from genome assembly GCF_002007445.2 of Ailuropoda melanoleuca. NCBI lineage: Eukaryota > Metazoa > Chordata > Mammalia > Carnivora > Ursidae > Ailuropoda > Ailuropoda melanoleuca. The sequence continues at coordinate 27,884,014 of NC_048228.1, read as the reverse complement.
GTTTTTCTTTCGAGCAGTTCAGAAGTTTCACATTTGGCCCCTAGAACAAAATATTACCTGGTAGAAAATTTTTAAAAATAGCCCTCTAAATTCACTATATGTATTCAGCATCTCTGTTATCAACTAGAGAGAGCTACTTCTTAAGGAAACTTCTAGCAGAGATCATAGCTGTGAAGCTTAACCCTTAAGAGATTATCAGGTGAACCACAGATTGTCTGAATTTTAAGTTTTGTGTTTATCGGTCTTGGCTTCCTCTGCTGGCCATTCCCATTTTTCTTCCCTCTACTCTTCTTTAAATGCATGATTGTCCTGGGACCATTCTTCACTCTAAAGCAAACTCTGATGGCTTCTAACCCCTGTGGGCAGAGTCTGAAGATTATATATAGTGTCTCTCTGTTCCATTCAAGAATTTAGGTCTCACAAAGTCACATACTGGTAATTCTTCCTGATAAGATAAGAATATCTGAGAGTACTACAGCCCTCAAAATATGTAATGTCTCCTCCTCCGCAGAGAAGCTGTTTGTCAGCCTGTCAGCAGGTCTAGGGGCGAGATGGTAGTCTCAGCCTCCTCTCCTCACCTGCGGGAGGGTGTCCCAGATCAGAAGCCTCTGGCTTATACTTGCTTCCCTGAGGTCTCCTGAGGGTGGGCTGGAAGGTGCATGAAGACTCTCACGGACAGTTCCTCTCACCTTGATGTCCCATCCACCCAACAGAATGATTATAAGAATGGATTGTTGTGCTTACTTTCATCATCTCATTTAGGCATCACAACAATCCACTGAGGTAGGTTCCCTGATTCTCATTTGATAAATGAGAAAATCGAAGCCTAGGAAATTTAAGAAGCTTACCCTGAGTCTCATAGTCTTTCTGGGATGGAGTCCAAGATTTCTGTTCAGACAGTATAATTTTTTAAAAGATTTTATTTATTTATTTGAGAGACAGAAAGAGCAGGAGCAGGGGAGTAGAGGGAGAGGGAGAAGCAGGCTCCCCGCAGAGCAGGGAACCTGACACAGGGCTCGATCCCAGAACCCTGAGATCATGACCTGAACCGAAGGCAGACTTAACTGACTGAGCCACCCAGGCGCCCCCAGACGGCAGACTTAACTGACTTGAGCCACCCAGGCGCCCCCAGACAGTATGATTGAAGAGTCTGCCTTCTTAACCATCATGGGATACTATTTGTTGTTGAAATATTAAGGGTCTGTCTACTCATGAGGGTCCTTTAAATCTATGGTTCTCAGTCATCAGAATCACCCAAGAGTATTCTAACTGCAGAGATGCCTGGGACCTGTTTCACACATGCTAAATCACAGTGGGTCATTTAGCCAATCTGGGATTCTATAATTCTATGATAATTTCTAAGGACTTATGTCATATAATGACAAGATATAACAACAGATGAATGAATAGATAAATCATGGTATAACTGCAGAATAAAATATTACGCCGCTGTTTTTAAAAAACAATATGAAGACTGTACAGCATGGAAAACTGCTNGGGTAGTGGGAGAGGAAGAAGCAGGCTCATAGCAGAGGAGCCTGATGTGGGGCTCGATCCCGGAACGCCAGGATCACGCCCTGAGCTGAAGGCAGACGCTTAACCGCTGTGCCACCCAGGCGCCCCTATGGGCTAATGTTAAGAAAAGAGCAGGATTCCAAAATAAAAATATAATCACTGAAATGATTTAACTCAGTGAATGAGTTAAAATCAAGATTAGAGACAGTCGATTTCAATTATCAAATGGAAAAATAGATCTGAAATAATTTGCTGGAACGTAGCACAGAAAGATGGAAAACTTGAAAGAAAGGATGAGATAAAGGGTACAGGAGAGAGAGTAACAGGTGTCTGACTGAAGTCCTAGAAGGAGGTGATAAAGCCGCAGGTTTCCGGTTCTACGTTTAGAGGTTCTAGGGCTAGGGTAAGGCCAGGTGTGGCTTATGGACCACAGCTTTAAGTTTTAAAGCATTAGGTCTGAAGTCAGCTAGTTTAGGGCTGGGTGTGATGCTGATTCCCAGTTTTGCCACTAACTAGCAGTGTCGCTCGACTTGGCCAAGCCTCAGTTTCTTCATCTGTAAAGTTGAGATAAATAATACCTACTCCATAGGATATGCATATAAATTGAATTATCCAGTGCATGGCACATAGTAAGCACTTAAAAATGATAGTTGCTTTTATTTTATTTAATTTATGAGAGAGAGAGCATGCATGAGCGGGGGTTTGGGGGAAAGGGGCAGAGGGAGAGAGAGGATCTCAGCACGCTCTACCCAGCACGGAGCCCGACATGGGGCTCGATCTCATGACCCTGAGATCATGACCTGGACCAAAATCAGGAGTCGGACGCTTAACGAATTGAGCCACTGAGGCGCCCCTTTGCTTTTATTTTTATAGACCCACACTAATTTAAGTGTTGAGTGACAACTTTGCTGATTGGTTTATGGAATCATGGAGTTACACAAAAGCTTCACCAGTCCACTAATTTATTTATAGCACAACCTCAGTAATTAGTATTGCTTCCACTCTATTTACACCATGTCCTTCCTTCTATCTGGGGTTATTAAAGTAGGAGATTGAAAAGAGATCCTGTGCCAAAATCTTGCTTGTAGATGTAACACATGATTTCTTATGAAAATATAGGTAGTCGGAAGCCAGAAAGGAATGTATTAAACTTTTGTTAGGCTCCTTAACTGTGTTCTCTTAGGCACTATGCATGCACGAATTTCATTCTCATGAGTATTATAGTAGTTTCTTAGGGCTGCCATAACAAATTACCACAAACTGGGTGGTTTAAAGCAACAGAAATTTACTCTCTCACAGTCCTAGAGGCGAGACTTCAAAAATCAAGTTGTCAGCAGGATCGTACTCCCTCTCAGGGCTCCAGGGAGGAAAGCTCCCTCCCTCTTTCTAGCTTCTGGTGGTTGGGTGCTGGCTAGCCTTGACACTCCTTGACTTGTTAGCTGCAGCACTCCACAGTTTCTGCCTTTGTCTTCACATGGCTATCTTCCTTTTGTGTCTGAATCTGCCTCTCCTTTCTCTTATAAAACATCAGTCATTGTGTTTCGGGCCCACCATCATCCAGTATGACCTCATCTTAATTAATTACATCTGCAAAGACACCGTTTCCAAATAAGGTCACATTCTGAAGTGCTGGGTGGGCATGAATTTCAGGGGAATACTATTCGACTCATTAGGCATATGTTCTGGCATTAAGCTTATAAACTAGTGGTCTTAAAGTATGGGATAAAGACCTTTTTTAGCACCACTTTGCACTCGGAGAGACTTTTACATGTATCCATTGTGTTCCCTTATATATCATTAATATATATTTAGGGAGTAGTAGAAAATCTTTCCAGTTAGAGAAGTTTATCAGTATTTTGAATAATTCATTTAAGAAAGTAATTCCTGTGTTATTTCTCCCATTGAGTAGATGTTGGGCCTTCAGTACAGTTGTGTGCTAGTAACTGTTTAATAACCAGCTCTCCAGGAGAACAAAGCAAAGCCCTGATTGTAGTGTTTGTCAGTTTCCTGGATGTAAATACTCCCACTATGGTCAATTTCAAGCTATCAGTGTGAAGTACTGGCTTGCAAAATTCTCTGAAAATGTAACCATTGACTCCTGCCTGTGAGCTGGTCAGACCAATTCCATCTGTACCATTGCAGGATTTCATTAAAAAGGTATGAAATATTATTCTAGATATTAACCCCAACGAACAATAGTCAGATCAACAGAAGATAATGAATTGCTTCATATAAAGTTCTTTATTTATGCTTTACATAATACCAGGGACTTTGCAGGATCTGAGTAAACCCATTAGTTGCTGAAGTGAAGACACATATAGCAGGTAAATGGAGCTGTGGTCTGGTGAGCAAAATATCATACCTGAAAGCAAAAGCTAGATCTTGCTCGAGATTGTGCCACTTACAGATTATGTGATCTTTTACAAGTTGCTTAATCTCTTCAGGCTTTGTTTTCCTCATTAATAAGAAGACAATAAAAATACCTACTTTGCAGGAAGAGTATTAGGATTAAGTGAAGTAATTGACGTAAAAGCACCTGGCACATCTATAGCATTAAATGTTCACTCAGGACATGTTTATTTTTTTTTAATGTTTTATTTATTTATTTGACAGAGAGAGAGACAGCCAGCAAGAGAGGGAACACAAGCAGGGGGAGTGTGAGAGGAAGAAGCAGGCTCCCAGTGGAGCAGGGAGCCTGATGCAGGGCTCAATCCTAGGATCGTGCCCTGAGCTGAAGGCAGACGCTCAATGACTGAGCCACCCAGGCGCCCCATTAGTAAAAAAATGTCATGGAAATATCTGTAACATGATTGTTAGTTCCATGAGGGCAGGAGTTTCTCTTCTGTCTTGTTTACTGCTGTATCTCCAGCACCTGGAATAATACGTACTGGGTGACCAATAATTGTTTGGATAATGAACGAATCATCAACATGCAGGAAATGGTAGAATCAGACTTCCCAAAAGAAGTACTAGTACTATCATAATGTAGCTAAAGAAGAGACACTTAACATGACATAATAATACTAGGCTTTTACTGAAAGCATCATGTCTTCGACCAGCCTTCAAGGCTTCAGTCCAATTGCTCTCTGTCTCATTCTTCCCATCTCACCAGCCTTCTCTTCCTTTTTCTCCCTTACTGCACCTGACCAAGAATCAGGTGATGCACGTCCTCATCCCACTGAGTTGGGACACTGTAACTTAGACCTTAGCCATGTCTCCCAACTTTTCTGAGTCAAGATGGGCTGCTTCTGCCTCAGACTCCTCAGTGGACTCTATCCATGGCAAATCTTCCCTACTGAACTAATATCTTTCCCTTCTTAGAAAATGGCAGTTCCGGCCTTCCACTTGCTCAGGCCAAAACCCTTGAGGTTATCCTGAACACCTCTCTTCTTACACCTCACATCTGATCCATCAGGCAGGCTTAGTGGTTGTGCCTTCAAAACTTACCCAGGACCTAATCACTTGTCACACCCCGAGTGCTGCCTCCCTGGTACAAGCCACCGTCCTTGTCTTTTTCTTCCAGTGGTTTTAGCACATGGATGATTCTTTAGTGAATTATTTATAATTAGCAATTGATAAACTTGTGATTTTCGACTTACATCATTCCTTTTACTTTCTGTTAGTTGAAACTCTGTTTAAAAAATAGAGGCTTTCTCAAAAGAAAAAAGAAAAGAAAAACAGAGCTTTCTCTTCTTCACATTCCTTTAAAAAAAATTTTTTTTAGGGGCGCCTGGGTGGCACGGCGGTTAAGCATCTGCCTTCGGCTCAGGGCGTGATCCCGGCGTTGTGGGATCGAGCCCCATATCAGGCTCCTCCGCTATGAGCCTGCTTCTTCCTCTCCCACTCCCCCTGCTTGTGTTCCCTCTCTCGCTGGCTGTCTCTATCTCTGTTGCATAAATGAATAAAATCTTTAAAAATTTTTTTTTAATATCAGTATGTACTCATTGGTCATTTTGTTAGTCAATGTATTATAAGCCATTCCTGTCATTTATTTTAATGCTTTAATTGGTCCCAGTCTTGGTCAGTGAGAGTTATTTGTAGTTGGTCCTCTGTCCTTTTGATATGTCCCCACTCAATCTTTGAATACTTCCTTATTTCTGAAATAATAGAACGCATTAGGCTCATCTTATACTTTCCCTGTGCCAGCCCTGGAGTCATCCAACTCTTCAAGAAGCCCTGGTTCCCTTTATTGGAGAAATTTCTTCTAGGCTTTCATTAGACAGAGCTAGAAAATTAACTTTTAAAAAAAATTTTTGAGTTCATACTGATACCTCTAATTCCAGTTAATGCTACAGGCTTCTTCCTTTCCTTCCCCCATTCCATATTTGTATCACACTTCTCCAATAATGAAAGCCCTCGCTGCCAGTGTTATCAGTATACGTACTCATTTTGCTCAGCCCCATAGTACATACAGAATAGCTTCTTTTTTTTTTTAAGATTTTATTTATTTATTTGACAGAGATTGAGAGAGCGAGAGAGGGAACACAAACAGGGGGAGTGGGAGAGGGAGAAGCAGGCTTCCTGCTGAGCAAGGGGCTGGATGCGGGACTCAATGGGGGGCTTGATGCAGGGCTCAATGCAGGGCTTGATGCGGGGCTTGATCCCAGGGTCCTGGGATCATGACCTGAGCTGAAGGCAGACGCTTAACGACTGAGCCACCAGGCACCCCTACAGAATAGCTTCTAAACTGCTATGCCAATATCAATACAAACTTACTAAACACAGTTCAGGCTTTCTTTGCAGTTTTTTTTTTTTTTTGACCTTCAGATATATTCAGGAGAGGATATTCAAAGCAGTGTGTTCAAAAGTATTTTGGATTAAATTTTTATTCTTCTATGTAGGTACAGTATCATTGGGACACGTAGTCAACCTTTTTTGTTTTCAGTTTTAGGAATTTCCCATCCTTATTGATTTCATTTTATTTTTTGAATATCAGTATTATCAATCTCATTATCTGTCATTTACATGAAGTTAACTAAGCTCTTTAGAAATCATGGTAAAGTCCAGTTGTTGTTTTTAAAAATAAGAATATAGACACAAAAGGAATCAGGGAGAGCCTTGATGTAAGTTGTGTTCTGGATTATTAGTTAAAAACCTGAATCCATCTAAACCTAGAACATTGCATGTGTAGGTTTCAAAGGCTGCTTGGCTGTCCTCCCTCCCTCACATTGATGTCGCACATGGTTATGTGTAGTGTACCCCACATGCCAGGCAGGGTGCTGGGCTATGCGCCATGGTCACACACATAAATGTGATCACCTCTGCCCCCCAGGGCTACATGGAAACAGATATATACAGGATGATAATACAGATGTTACCCAGATTTGCTGGAGAATGCGTCTTCAAGGGTGCTCTGCAGTGCGTGTGTGTATGCGTGTGTCCTGGGGAAGCCTCAGGGAAAACACAGCCTTACACGAGATCACCTTCTGGCTTCCACACTTCCAGCCCACCCTCCATCCCCGTTTGTGATAGAATCCTCTTGCATTTGATAGGTATATTTCCAAACCAGAGTCTGGCAGGCTGGATATCCATCTCAAGCACCTTAGTAAGAATAAACCACACCAAGTGTGACTCCATGTCTCGTTTGACAGGTTTCTAGAGTGGCAACATGGTGAGATCCTGGAGATTTCTGGTTTGGTACTTCAGGTGTTAACAGTATTTCTCATGTTGGTGCTGTCAATGGAGGAATAGTTCCAGCCTTGGGGACCGAAAATTTCCCCAGCCACTTCAGTGTATTTTGTCAATGTCTTCAATGGAGGCTTTATCACATTTGCAGAAACATGAAGTGATGACAAATAATTTGAGTTCAAATTAGTTTTGGAAAGCTGAGGCAAAGGGCTAAATTCTTTTTTTTTTTTAAGATTTATTATTTATTTGAGAGAGAGCGTGAGAGAGAGAGCATGATGGAGGGGGCAGAGGGAGGAGGGAGAAGCGGACTCCCCGCTGAACAGTGAGCAAAGGGCTAAATTCTTAAGCAGTGATATTTAAAGGAGATGAAGGCATCCAGAAAACACATTACCACAAATACAGGGTGGGATATGCAGGCAAAGAGATCTAGAAGTTTTAGGTAACAGTGGACTTAACATTACAACAATGTGACGTGACCACCAAACAAGTAATTCCACGTTAGGCTGCATTAACAGAAGTAGGGTGCATAAGACCAACGAGGTGGTGGTCTCGCTCCCACCCTTTGTTGAAAGGCCACACCAGGAATACTGTGTATACTGATAGGCACCACATACGTAGACAAATAGAAACCAATTTGAGTGTGTTCTGGGCAGAATGGTGACAGAACTCAATCCTTGAAAAGGGAGTAGTCTTTGAACCTGAGATTATTTATAGCCTGGAGAGTTTGGTTGTCATCAAATATTTGAATGTCTGTCATGGGAAAGAAAAGATGAGCTTTATCCTATCACAAGAGGATGAAATGAGGAACAGTGAATGGAAACCCCAGGGGAGAGAGGTTTCAGTTGTTAGAGCCCTGTGAGGGTGGAATGTATAGCGTCAGGATGAATGAAGTTCATTGTCACTGGACTGGCCCAGAAATAAACTGGAAGACTACAGGGCCGGGAAGCTAACTTATGGAAGATCCTTTGCAGTCAGAAAATTTCCTTTTTATTTATGCCTTTTAAAAGATTTTTTGCTTAATAAATTAATAACTTTATAATAAGGGAAATCAGGATTTGGTTATAGGGCAGTTATAATTTTCTGGCAAATCCCTACAAATGGCAGAAATTAATAACTCGCAGAACATTTCATCCAAGCATCCGAGAGTATGATTCTTTTTATATACTTTGTGTTTTAGTCATTTTATACTGAACTGAACAATATAAAGTTATCACATTGAAGGGTTTTTTTTTTGCAGGTTTAAAGACCTGCCATTTTTCCAAATTCCTGGCTGACGTTATTTTAGAGCTTGTTAGAAATTTTGGTGTTTCCCCCTTCCTCCTCTTGCTTACATCATAGCATGTAGATGATACAACATGTTGGTTAACCTCAGTCTGACACTTAGGTCGCATTTTCTCTTTTGCTCCATTAGTGTCTGGGATGTAAATTAGCCAATAAAGTGGCAAAAAGAAATCAGACAAAGAAAATTTCCCAGTTCTACTCACTCATAGTTCTCCTAATTTAGTAGGGGTTTTCCACAGGAAATCACGGAAGAAGAGTTGAAATGCTTTATCTTATGTACTTTCTTTCTGAAGAAAGGAACAGTTAATTGTCTTCTTCCCAGAGTGGTCCACATTCTTGTACAGGCAGCTGTATTTACTCTAGTACAAATTAAATTCGACATCAAATGATGTCTCTGAGTACTTTCAGTCATTGAGAGCCAAATTATTTAATTACTTCTTTAACCAGTGGGTTTCAGTGAAAGTAATAGAATGGGTTTTGTAAGCAAGAAAAATATATCATGAGGATGATTTTATGCCTTTAAGAAGAATAAAATTGGTGATATCTAATCCCAACTAAATTTGAGTATCCAAGTCGGAAGATAATCTTAATTATCTCAAATCATGTTTGGTTCAAAAACAAGGTGTTAAGAGACTTTAAACTGTTTAAAAACAATGTTAGAAAGTTATATTAATAATTTCTTATTTTCAAAGAATAAATCAGAAACCTAAAATTTTTATTTTGGACATACTTCAGTAATACCTTATATGAGGTCTACTCCTTGTAATTCTTTTCATGTAGTTTGTATGGATTAAAAAAACAAACCTTTCGTAGACTAAAATTTCTCCTTCTCACTTTGTTTCGCTTGTCTGTTTTCCCCTCTCCCCCCACTTGTATAATTGACTCATTTCTGACATATCCCCAGAAAAGACCAATTTTTATTATCAGGACTTAACTACCCAGGGCAGGGCCCTCCTTGAATTAACTGAAAATAAACACTGTGGGTACTCAATTTCAGTTTTAATGACAAAAGTTGAAATCTGTGCCTAACATAAAGGTTTTCTTTGTCTCTGAATTTTGATTTTCCATGCTATCAGAGGCCCCATTGCAACAGGTAATTTGAGTGTTGATTGTATGTTTTCTCGGTTTGTAATTGTGGTGACATGTTTTTAAAATGTTCGCAGTTTTAACATGAAGTTTATCTATTAGGCTCCTTCCAACTCAGAAATTCTGTGATCTTAAACTTTTTTTTACTTCAGTTTGAAAATGTGATCTTTGGGTGTTGTCCTGTGTGTCCTATACCTATGAACAGGAATCATAGAATTTTAGAGCTGGAAGATGTATTAGTCACTGTGTAGTGATTCTACAAACGAAGACTTCAGGGGCCCGAAGACGACAGGTGATCCAGGATCAGTCGGAGTAGCCTGTGGCTAGAACTCTGGCTGTTCACTGAAGCACGAAAACTCAGCACTAGAAGTTAACCCAGATGTTCTTATCTGAAAATTTGCAGACTTCAGGAGAGCATTCTTTCACACATTTAAGAATTTCGAGGCACAATTTATTCGTACTCAACAAACTGTGCTATCGCTGTTGTTTTCTCCAAACCCGGGGTCACACTAGAAAATAAGTTACGGCTCTAGGTGGGTTAAAGATTCCTGAGTTCGCACTCCTGAGGTATTTTTCAGTGACTTAAAAATGTAAACTGATACTGTGAAGTTCCCACGGCTTTCTTTCCAGGCGGGAGGGTGACAGTGCGCCCCTGGGATGCTGGTGGGGAAAGCCGTCTGCAGCTCGGCTGGCAGAGTGTGGCAGGGATGGGGAATGCAAGGTCCACTTCCCTGATCACCCAGGGCCCGTGGCCAAGGCAGTGCTTCTCTCCTCCGGCTCTCACTTCTGTTTTACCTGGAACCAACCTTGATAATTGTTTTCCACCCATCCTACCACCTTGGCCAAACCCCAGCACAATTGGGAAATTGTCAGGGTTAAATCCCGCCTGAGAACTCAATTTATAAAAATTAAAGAGGTAGCATCTTTGCAGCAGTGTTTCAGTGTTTTTCTCAGGGGAAAAGCTGGGTAAAAGTGGAAAGGGAGCACAAGTGCTTCAACAAAATAATCTCCTAAGAAACAAAAATAGTGCCAGGGTTCCACTCTAATTTCAAGCCAAGGACTTACTAGAGTTAGTAGAATTTCACACCCCTTTTGTTAAAACTTTTCAGAAACTCCTCCGGGCAATCCCTCCTGGTAATATTCCTGAGACAAACCCTGTTACAGGACAGTGACCTCAGGGCAAGATAACCTGGTGGGCCCTGCTGTCAGCCCCCTCTCCTCACTGCTCACTGGTGCCTCACTTTGCTGCTCCTTCCTTACTCCTTGCAGCCTGGAGCCAAATATTTATTCAGTCATTAGTTCTTTATTTATTTACTTATTTATTCATTCATTCATTTATTTATTTGGTGCTGAAACCTGAGCTCAAACCAGAGTCATTAATTCGTTTAAGAAGGATTGATTAAATCGGTTTTGTTTCTGTGCTGGGGGTTGGGGAAACGGACAGAAGAATTAAACGGCACCTTTGTCCTCAAGGATCAATCAGTTTAATAGGGGAACTAAAATATGCCCTAAAATAGCTGCAAGATGAAAATACTGTGTTTGTTTCGCTCACCACTACCTAATCAGCACCTTAGCTGCCGTGGAGGGGGCTGAGTAAAGTTGTGTGGGTGTTTTGTTTTGTTTTTTTGAATGGGAGAATGGGTGGCCTCATGGCTCCACGACAGAGACAAACTTGGAAGAGCCAGCTAGTTGGGGTGGTCATGGAAGACTTGGAGGCAGAGATTGCATTTTGGCCTGGGTCTTGAGGGAAAGGTAGACATTTGAAAGCAAACCTCTAACTGGAGAAAAGAGCACAAGCAGAAGAATCAGCAGCAGAGCCTCAAAAATAGAAACCTGAGGTTGGATGGGAATAGTGAACGATTCTGCTTGTGTGAAGAGTCCGTGAAAGAGAAAGGCAGGAATAAGGCTAGAGAGGTATGACAGGGCCAAGTTGTGTAAGGCTCAAGGATTTGGGGGGAAACGGGTGGATTATTATGCAAGTTTTAAGACAAGCATGAGGATCTATACTCAGCCCTATAAACTATATTCAGTGCTATAAACCTGGTAGCAACGTGCTGCGGGACTTTGGAGGGGAAAGGCACCGGGGCACCAGGTAGAAGAACTGCACTGATTCTTTGAGTTAAACTCAGAGTTGAGGCTGAGATGGATAAAAACTAAGGCAATGAGAACAGGAGAGAGAGACAAATGCCAGAGATTTGAGGACAGTTGCTGAAATTTGGCAACTGATAGACTGTGGAAGACAGCGGAAGAGTCTAAGATGATAGGGAGGATTCCAGTGCAATTGTTTAGAAGGAAGTGGTTTCATCTACCAGTAGAGTGGGTTCCAGAACAAAGGCGATTAATTCGGTCACGGACAGTTCGAGTTATAAAGATGTTATGGATAGGGAGATACTCTACAGGTAGCTGGCAGTGTTACAGATGCTTAAGAGGAAGGTAAACACATGGGTTTTAAATTAAGGAGTTATCTGCTTGGCACTCCCAGACCATTAAATCTGGGAGACAAGATAAGAACGTCAAGAGAGTGATTGTGGTACAGATTAGAAGTGGACCAAGGACTGAATCTCTGAAGAAACATCTCTTTGGGGAGGAAGGAGAGCACCGTAGCAGAAGTGCCCAAAAAGTGCGAGGGGAGAATTTCTAGGAGGGAATGATAAGACAGCCCAGGTTTCTGAGAGGTTAAGTGAAATGAAGAATAAGAAATGGCTAGTGTGTTTGGAAACAGGGAGTCCAATCATGACCTGGAAGCACTTTTTCATTTGGGGGAGTGGGGATTTAGTTCATTTGCAAAAGGCTACAGGTTAAGTACAGCATAGGTGATGAGAGCTCTGCCTGCACACTTGGTAAGGAGAAAGAGAATGGCCCTGAAGCCGGTGTGAGTACCTTTTAAGAACCTTCTTCACTGGGTTATTAGGGAAAAGAGGAAATGAAAGAATCATTCTATATTTCTGTATTTCTTGGTGTCGTGCCTGGCCCGTAGGTTTGAATAAATGCTAACCTTTACAGTTGTCATCATCATTATCAGGAAAGGGATTTTTCAGAATAAGAGAGAAGACTGTATTTGTTTTGTGACTAAGAGGAGGGTCCTTATGAGAGGAAGGGAGGAGGGTAATTTAAGGAGGTCTGGAATAAGTAGGCACTAAGGGCAAAAACAGAGTGGTTAACTCTGGAAAAGGGAACAGACCTACCTTTCTCGGAATTAGGGGAGGATATGTGAACAGGGACATTTTGAGCCTGGGAAACAGTAAGGAGAAGGAGGTTAAACAGATTCGCATGCAGTGGTTTCCACCTTCTCAACAAAGTGTGAGGATATCTCAACTGCAGATAATCTGCTTAAGGCACAAAGAGACAAATGAGAATCACTGTCCTTTATTTTGTGCCTGCCATGTATGAGAACTACACCAGACACTTTAAATGATCTTCTTTAATCCTTGTGAAAATTCAGAATTATGTATTTGCATTCTCATTATACGGATGGGAAAATAAGTCAAAAAAGCTAACTCTCTCTCCCAGGATCGCACAGCTAGTAATGGGAGGGGCCAGGATTCAGAGGCAGGACTGTCTGACTCCAGAGCCTGATCTCTTTATGGGAAGGAAGCCCAGGGGAAAAAAAAAAGAAAAAGGAGCCCCAGTAGATTGGGATCTTGCAGGTGTAGCTGTGCTGTGTCATGATGGAGTCCTGCAGGGTGGTTATTCCTGTCAGTCACCAGAGCGAACATCAAAGAAGAGCCCTCTCACATGGGGAGGAAGGGACTGTGAAATTGAGGTGGACCAGAAATATGAATTCTGGGTCCCTGAGGGCAGTAACAAAGAAAAGAATAGAGATATTTTTGAGTCAGGGACTGAGACTTTTCAGCATTATGGAAGAATGCCTGATGGGCAACAGTTATGGGGGGGAGAGGGAAGGACATGGTGGGGGGGTCTTGGACTTTAAGAGGAGAGTTGCTACCTTAGTTTTCTAAGGGAGATGATTTAAGAGTGGGCTTTCCTTCCCTTTCCCACAGCTGCCAGAATTCCTACCACTCAGCAGTTAGATTCCTCTTACCATTCTGGGGTTCCAGAGCCCCCACCCAGACACCCTGCCACCAACTTAGGCTAATGTCATGCTCTGATGTATAATAATCTTTTTCTAATTTAAATAGCCTGTTGAGAGGTTACACCGGGATGTAGCCTTGTTTTTCTTTTTGAAAAGATAATATAATCAGAGAAAGAATGTAGTTACCTTATTTCCACTTCCTACTTAACTCAGCTCTTTATATTTTAATAAATTGCCTTCCATGGATAACATTTTAATCATAGTTTAATTATTTAATTGTGCATTCACTAAACAATCAATTATCAAATACCCACAATATGACAAACATTATTGCAGCCACCAGGGATTTACCAGGAAAGGAATTTGTGTCCCTACTCTGATAAAGCCTCTATTCTAGTTGGGAAGATAGGCAATAATCGATGCAAGTAAAGTGTGTTGTAAATTAAGTAGTAATTAGTAGAAAGAAAAATAAAGGAAGAGAAAGGAGCAAGGAATACAGGGACTGGAGTGGTCAAATTTCTGTAGGCGCAGAGTGAGCTGTGACACCCTCCCCGAAAAGAATGGCATTCTGCAAAGCCGGAAGGAAGGCAAGAGAACATGCAGGTATCTGGAGAAAAGAGTGTTCCGGCAGAGGACACAGCAAGTGCAGAAGCTCTCAAGCAGGAGTTGAGCTGGCCAGGTCAAGAACAGCAAGCAGGCTGATGTGACTGCTGGGCGGGGGAGCAGTAGGAAACAGGATCAAGGAGGAAATGGGAGTGGGGGTGTCAGATCGCCCAGGACTGTTAAGATGGAAAGGCATTGGAGGGTTTGGAGTTATTTTCCTTTAACTTCTTATCGTGAAAATCTTAATCATATATACTTGGAACAATATAACGAGTCCTCTTGTACTAATCATTCAGCTTCAACAGCTTTCACTTTGGGAGGACTTTGAGCAGAGGAGTGACAAGACTTGGCATGAGCTGACTCGAGCAGGATCACTCAGGAGAAAGGGCGGTGGGGAAGTGGGGCAGGCACAGGAAACACAGTTGGGAGACAGATCACCGCGGCTTTAAACCAGGGAGCAGCAGTGGCGGTGGGGAGAAGTGGTCAGAGCTGGAATATTTTTTGAAGGGCTGACTTGATACTATATATTGTATGCTCTGTTAAAAAAAAAAAAAAGAATTTGAGAATGCATGTAGTGCGGGTAAGGAAGGTAAGAGATATATCAGATTCCCACTACTCTAGACCAAACCCCGATTCCAAAAAACTGGCTTATAAGTGAACATTTGTAACATGATTGATCCATGTTACATTTTGTGTACTCCTCCTCTTTTCTTTTGCAATTGTGGATGATTGGGCCATACAAAGGGTAAGAATTTATTTGTAATTTACTAATGAGGCAATGATACCTTTTGAGGTACAAGTCCCAATAATTTTTGAAGAAAAACGTGTTACTTATTTTCTGAAAGAATCATGATCTATAAGAAGCTATATTCATGTAATAAAACTGAAAATTAAAATAGAACAGACAAAAAAAAGAAATGTTAGGTCAAAGTATGACAGAAAACTTGAAGTTTGAAAGCAGAGTTATAGGTAGACAGGGATTTTTATTCCTCTCTCAGTGTAGTCGGTAACACCCTCTTAGCACATTTTGTTGTATTGATGGCAGAGTTCGCCTTTCTTATCCCAGCCCGACATCTGAGTCATATGTGCTGTTGGTCAGACAAGTAGGACAGTAAACAAGGTAAAGGAATGTGGCTGACTCGATGCATGGCCAGGAGCGCTACTGGAAAAGCAGCCGTGTCATCCGCGGTGAATGGCTCAAAGAGGATATTACTAAGAACACCTCACTTACTTAATTCCGAAAACATAGAATGAATTTCGAGGTCCTCCTTCTCTTGGCTGTCTGACCTGGGGTTATGTCACTTTTTAATCTGTCTGAACTTCTGTCTTCTTTATCTACAAAGTGCGGATGATAATGGCATCTCTGTCTACCCAAAAGGGTCACGGAGAGACCCAGGCGGAACCGGGCCCTTTATAAATAAAGGGAAGGAAAGAAACCGGTGCCTCCTTGGAACTGCCCATGTGCCTGGCACTGTGTAGTCCTTCAGCAGCCGTGTGAGGTCACATTACCGGCCCATTTTGTAGTGGAGCGTGAGGCTCAGAGAGGTTACCTAACATAGGTAAGGCCCCAGAGCTAGAAGAAGAAAGAGTTGACATTTGATCCCAGACTGGGTCAACTTTAAATCCCCTACCTTAAAAAGAAAGAACCAGCTTTACTGAGCATCTTCCTACCCCTTGCCAGAAACTGTGTTGACATGGTTCTGTCCTATCTCATTTTATAAAGGTTATTCTGTACTTCCTGGGTGTTCAACAAAGAATAAAGAACAGTAAAATCTGGTCACCGAGAGAAGATATATAATGAAAACTATTATTTTCCTACTTTTTCCTATTCTTCTCATCTTCCTTCTCCTTCTTCTTCAACCCCCTCCCTGTGCCTCCTCCTCTCTTTCTTCTTTGTTTTATAATCTGACATACAGACTAACAGAGAAGAATCAATGTGTAGTTGAATGGTGTCTGGGGCATGGTTTTTTTAATGAAGGAGCCTTGCAAGAGGACAGGTGCACGTCTGCCTCCTCACTAGTAACTCTGAGACCTCCTTTCCCACAACATACACCAACAAAACCAAACAAACAGGTTATTCAGGAATAACTGTCACATCCCAGCCCCCTACTAGGCTAAGGAGAGCTGTACAGGACGGGCAGACAGGGTTTTTACAAAAGAAAAAGTCATGGAGCCAGCAGTAGCCTGTGGAATGGGACTTGAGAATGGGCTTTGGAGTTGGACAGACTCAGGTTCACAGGGCTGCCCAGTACTCCAGTTATAAGAACAATGGCAGTTTGCTTCACCTTCGTGTGCCTCAGTTCCCTCAGCTGCGGAATGGGGTACCACTACTGACCCCACAGGGCTGACGTGAAGATTAGCTGGGTGAACACATTCCCTTCCCTTCTGTAAGAACAGTGAGTCAGGAAGGATACATGTACATGCCCTGGGAGTTTAACAAGCAAGAGAGGTAAGCCAATAACCCCTTTAGTTGCCACTTGGTTTTACCGTCTTCTTGTTGCAGTAAGTTGCATTTGCTTTTCCTGCCCCAGTCCACTCACATTCCCCCTAAAGGGGACAGTCATGGAGTTTTGTGGGCTAAAGTGGTGAGGAGAGTGCCATGGAAGATGCATATTTAGGTCTTACCTTTGAAGCACGAGTGGTTCTAAATAGGGAAGAGATGGGAGGGACACCCCTGGGGAGATTGGACGCACTTACAGGGAACCCTGAGAAGCGGTGATGAGTATGGCTGGGGAGACAATGAGGAGGACTGTCACCACAGAGCCATTGAACACGCTGTTCTCAACCCACTGTCTCCTACCCACCCTTCCCTAGTTACACTCCTGCCCCTCTTTCAAAGCTCAGCTCTCATTGCTCCCTCAGGAACCTTTCTCTGATTTCCTGACCAGGTCAGAGCCCTATGACGTATGTCTTTTGTAAGGGCTTCACAGTTAGGTGTTTATGTTTCTCTGTGAGTCTCTTCGAGTACTGTCAGCCCCACTCTTTAATTCCTGTCAGAACAGAGGTTATGTCTGTTTTGCACTCACATTGTAGTCCTCACTCCCCGACCTGCTGCAGAGCATGAAACATAGAAGGGGCCTAAGAAATACTCACTGAATAAATGGATATGTTTTGGTTTTCAGTGAAGTAATAGTCTAGATAGGAGAAAGGGTTTATATTTGAGATTGCTAATCCCATTAGGTGTAAGCACTGTAGTCACTCATTTAATCCTTACAATTTGTGAAATCAAGTGCATTTCATTTCATTATAAAGATGGAGAAATTGATGTCCAGAGATGTTCACCATCTTTCCCTATTGACCCAGCTATATGATGAATGGCAGCAGAGAGATTTGACCTGGCAGTTTGACGTCAGAGCTCTTGGATCGAATCAGACGCCCTGCTGCTGTAGCGGTAGAGGGACAAAGTTAGGTACGCAAGTAAAGTTAGGGTAGATTTCTGTTTGAAAATGATGGATTTTTCCCCCTCTTCCTTCTCGTCAATTATCATCATCATGGTTATCACTTCACAAGAAAAACTAAGCAGAAAAGAACTCCTTCGTGTGTCACGTCATACATTCATGTTGACTCTTCTGCCAAAATGATTCGGTCAAATTTCCTCAGTAAGTAAACCAAAGGTTTCAAGTTCTGATTCCCACAAAATTTTAGACTACTTCTCTTAGTCACCTTTTAAGAACCAGTTTGAACTTTGCTAGAGCATGATAGGGTAACTTTAAAAAAAAAAAAAGGAGGTGATTTAACTAAGTTTGGTATTATCTGTGACTCTAGGTTTCTGTTTTTTACTCAAAAAGCAGATCTAACCTGTGGTTGTCAGTGCTATTGTGTCATAAAGCTCCTGGAAGAAAGGCTTAATTTCATCAAGGAAGCTGAGAAGTCCTGAGCACCTCCAAGAATGATAGCTGTTCCTAGAATAGCACAATTATTACTAGGAAATTAACAAAGCCCAATAAAATATGGCACTCTGGGAAAAAAAACAAAAACTTAACCCTAGGAATAAAAGTGGCTTTAATTGGTCATTTATTTCAGCCCCTGCCTTTAGACAGGATTTAAAAAAAAAAAAAAATCATCTGAGGGCAGTTCTATCTCTAGGTAGGGGAGTGTGTTACAATAATCAATAAGATAATAGTTAACACTGTAAATTGCTCTTATTTCCTGGGCAGCGTTCTAAAAACTTGAACATATTTCATCCTCATAACAAACCTGGAAGGCCCTATTTTTCTCCCTATTTTCCAGATGAGGACCCGAACACTGCCCAATGTCGCACAGCTAGTAAATGGTGGAAGTGTCTTCAAACCTAGCTAGTCTGCCTCTGGAGTCCATGCTCGTACAGTGTCTCTTGGTGGCCGATTACTCCCATTTTCACCTTTGTCTCCCTGGCTTGCATTGAAAGCTTAACTCGTATTTTAAGCCCTTAGCATTTAAGAGCCTGCTATGTTCAGACTCTTTCAAAAATAACCCAGCCTTCCTGGCAGATACAGTTGCTTTCTGTAAACTTCATTTTCAAGGGAACCACACTATTCAAAGAAGGAGTGAGGCTGAATAAAAATAACCGAATTCTCTGTAGAACAAATGAATTTCTGGATCCGGAGCAAACAGCTCTCCGGCATGGTGGCACTCTCTGAAGTACGCCCTCCCTAAGTTAGAATTCCATTGTCTTCATTTGCCATACAACCTGAAAATAGTATCATTTTTTTTCCTGTCCCCACACTTCAGCTTTCTTCTTTCAGTCAGTATTTTGGAAAGTCCACAAAACCCAGGGGCGTCCCTGTCGTTGCCCTGTGGTCGATGTAAAAACCAGACGATGCCAGGCTGACCCGAAGCCTTTCAAATGGATCAAACTGCACATTAGTCACTGGCAAAGTTTTCTGGTCCCTTTACCTCAGAGACTACTCAGTTCCTCATTCTTGACACCCTCCGGTCGTGAAGTAATAGCAAGAAAAAGATGTGAGTACTTTCTTGAGGACACCTCCTACTCTTTCCTTCAGTGCTGGTGACTGATTCCTGCATAGTGGTGACCTTGAAGGGTCCTGACATCCAAAGGGATTGGGCTTCTAATCGCTAGATCCCTTCTGGTGCTCCGCGTAAGTGAGAGCCTACCTGATTTCACCCAGGCGAAGCGTTTCATCATGCCTTGCACTGGTGCATTCCTGTGCTCTGAGCTCTGTTTAGTGCTTTTCACTGCTCACTGACTGCTGAAGGAGTCCCTGTGGAATATGTCATCCTAACAAAGGCTGATGTCACACGTTGACACCAAGGCCCGGAACTGGCATTGGCGATCCAGGGACGATGAAGGCACAACCAACAATTTTGGAGCAAACCCTGAAGGGCAAAGGCTTTCTTCTGCCTGTTTTAAAAGGGGAAGCATTGGGGCGCCTGGGTGGCACCGCGGTTAAGCGTCTGCCTTCGGCTCAGGGCGTGATCCCGGCGTTGTGGGATCGAGCCCCACATCAGGCTCCTGTGCTGTGAGCCTGCTTCTTCCTCTCCCACTCTCCCTGCTTGTGTTCCCTCTCTCACTGGCTGTCTCTATCTCTGTCAAGTAAATAAATAAAATCTTAAAAAAAAAAAATAAAAATAAAAAAATAAAAAAATAAAAGGGGAAGCACTAAGTTCATAATTATTTTTATGCCCAGAAGGCTTTTTTACGTGCTATACATGTTCTAGAAATTATCTGTGCTTTGAGGTGGTGGTCAAAACCACTTTAACCCTCAGCAATCTTTGTGATGAGCTTGCTCTGCGAGGACAGGAGGCCACTTCGTGGGAAAGGCCTTCTCCTTGAGAAGGGGTATTAGAGGATTTGAAAGCAAACTTTGGTAGCAGCTCTGGGCCAAAGTTCAGGCAAAGACGCCCTAGGGTTTCCAGGGGAGCTATATTGTTGATTAGAAAGGATTCTGTCCTTTGCTCAGGGCAGGAAACCTCTCTCCCCCAAACCCTCTGCCAGACAATCCCAGCTCTAATCAGCTTCTCAACTCTTGCATTGAGAGATTGGACTGGTAAAAAATCGGTACTGAAAAAATCCTAACAAAACCCTGCCTCAATGAAATATGAATTCATTTGATGATATTTATAGTAGAAGCAGACTGGTTGAAGGGGATTTTGTCTTTTTCCAAGAAATTTTATTGGCAAGTGTAGATTCTTCCTCAAATTAATGTCAGAAAGACTTCCATCAAGGATTCATTGCTAGATGGGATTCCTGTCTACTTTCTTTTCCTTCTAAGCTATGGGCTGCTTATACAGATTAAAATATTTCTAATGATTGTATAGTTGGGAGATCCTGGATTTAGGTCACTCACTTCCTCAAAAAGAGACAAGATGAGCTAAGGAAATAGGATGACCAACTCTTCCCAGTGTTAGCCCTGAAAGACCTGGAAACCCCCTCAGTCCCAGGCAAACCAGGATGGCTGATTACCCTTTAAGGAAATATAGTGTATTTTCAATAGTTTGGCTGAATTTATCACAGAATTCTGACTTATAGGATTCAGGAAAGTAAAAATACAGCCATTGGTCTATTCTGTTACTATGATTTTAGTATTGGGGCTTTCTCAAGGGAGAAATCTGTGGTCTACTATAGGGGGCTGGAGGACCAACTAGAGGAGAAAGGGTGTCCAAGCTGTCTTTGCTTTAAATGCCATTATCTCCATGCTACTTCCTTTTTATGGCTCCTGTCATCATTTTAAAGGTACAACAGTTAAGAAGGTAAATTACATTAAATAGAAAAAAATTCAATTTTATAAGACAAGAGCCGAATAGGTGTCAGATCTAAGGATTTGCATGTAGGGAGTGCACTTACTTGAAGAACCTACCATGACCTGGACATATGTAACTCAGTTATCAGAGCTCATAGCGGAGAGTGCTGCCGAAGGCCGCGGTGTCCTGACAGATCACCACAGGCCAAGTCCATGGGCTTGGGTATCCATGGCCAACCAGGTCCCTGACAAGACTCTGTCTTCCTGCCTAATCTCATGGCAAGACTTGGGGTTACATTGCTTCTGCTCCCCTTTCTCCTTCCCTTGATTTCCATCAATCCATCAACCCTACTTCCCTTCTCGTGGATCTTTTACCCAGAATTCATTTGTGACTGAAAGTTGTAATGAGGGTACAGATGAAAATGTGTTCTCAGCTAGTAGGAAGGGGGAAGTTTCGTGGCTACACAGCATCCTCTAAGACGTACTGTTCCAACTTGAACAATACATACAACATTATAAGTGGCCTGCTTCCTGGAGTATATCCTCCATGCACAAAACAACCGGCGTTAGCCTTTTACTTTATTTCCATCCCGTCATTTGTTCATCACGTATTTTTTAAAAATGGAGCTGTGGTCATGTATGTACAGGTATGCCTACTTTTGTATCATACTTTTTACACTTACTGCTTTGTCATAAGCATTTTTCCATGTTGTGGTATAGTCAGATGTACTAACTTTTTAAATGTGCTTCTTACGTAGATCTGCAACTATGTGGGACCTGCAAAGGTTATTGTTCAGTTGGTCACAAATGGGAAGAACATCCACCTGCACGCACACAGCCTGGTGGGAAAACACTGTGAGGATGGGATCTGCACTGTGACTGCCGGACCCAAGGACATGGTGGTCGGGTAAGTGAGGGCGTATGGTACTGTGGCAGGCAGGAGCGGATTGCAACGTGGCACCCGGGATTTTGACTGAATATGTCCTTTTCATTGGGAACCTTCCCAAGACTCTCAGAGGGCCTTAAAATGAAACTGTGAGCTCTCACTTGGACTCCAAGGAAAACGATACCCACATGTCTGGGTTTTCTTGAGTTTGCACCATGATTCTGGCCTAATTATTTATAGCACCCCTTTTTAGTCTCAGAAGTGTCCCAATTTGGATGATAAATTATATGGTCATTTAACCTATGAGGCATCTGTCCCATTTTTAGCTGTATCTTCCTTCTGGAAATAAAGATAAGAATCAATTAGAAGAAACGGAATTATGGCAGAAATAAATACCTTATAGATGGTTTTATATTCTTGATGATTCTTTTACTGAACTATTGAGTCTGGATTTATAGGGTGAACATTTTGAGCATAAAAAAAGATAGATAAATGTTGTTTTAGTTCTCTGCTATTTAGAAAGTATGCACAGATAAGAAGCCCAGGAATGCAAATTTGTTTTGGCATTCATTAGACTTGAAATGTAAATACTAAGGGACATATTCATTTAAAAGTTAGACAGAACAAGCAATTTTAAGTGAATGAAGTATAATAAAAGAAATTCAGCCCAAAAGGAGTAAGAAACTTTAAATTAATTTTGTTTAATTCTTAAGAATATCCTTCTAGGGTTTCCTAATACTGGTTTAAACAGCTAATGATAAAATCCCAGTTAATCTGGACTATTCACTCAAAAGAAAAGAGCTGTTTAAATCAGCTGTAATTAAGTTGATGGTAGCATTTCAGGCTTTGAATTCCGATCAAGTTTTAAGTTGGTTGTTATTGGGGAGGTTGAGCTTTCATGTTCCTAGGTATTTCTTTGTTTGACTGTGAAAATATTCAAGTGTGAAAAACCTAGAGAGAGAGCTTTCTTTTAAGTCACTAAAATCTGATTCTTTTGATGTTGAAAAAAAAAGACTCTAGATTGGAGGAAGGAGCTTAAATTGATTTGAAAAATTCAGTTGTGCTTTATATGAACTTGTTTCAACATTCTCTTGAAAGACTGGCCTGTTTCCTGCTGAATGTCACAGTTAGTTCATCGTCTGTTTTGGAATACTCTTGCAGTTCCTGACTGACCTATGAGAGCTTTGAAATGCAGGGTAATTGTCAGAGTTTCAGACTAATTGATCACTTAGTGTTTCTGCGGATTTATCTCAGTAGGCTGCTATCAGTTTGAAGTGTTGGTCCTGTTTAATCTGTGTGATAATCATATCCTTTAGAGGAAATTATAGATTAATTTCCTTACTAATAATATTTGTGATTATAAAACTGCCAGTATGTTGTCTATAATTTGGTGTTTCTGTGGCTTGGCTTAGTAATCTTCTAGGATTTTAGAAGGAACTAATGGTTATTTGGTTTGAAACCTACAGCGGGAATAGAAGTTCCCTGTTTCTAGGGAAAGGAAGGAAATCCTTTACTCTCTTGCCTTGGAGCCCTGTGGTTGGGAGAACTCATTCATTCAACAAACATTTTGAACATGTACACTCCTAAATTTGATCATCAAGATGTCTCGTCATGGCGCTGTGGGATTTTTGTAACCCTATACAATTCCACTGAGAAATTTGGTCAAGAGGATGCCACTTAAGAGTTACAACAGACTCAGTAGACTTTCTTGTTCAGAGTGTTCTATGAAACGCTAGTACTCCCTTTATAATTAACTTTTAATTGAGAAACTTTTGCCTACAGTGTTTTCTAAAATATTGTACTTCCTTCATGATTTGTCTCTCTTGTTTTCTATTTTTTTAAGTTTCCGATGTCAGAACCTGTTGCATTTTATTAGAGAGAATATGCTAGTAATCTGGAAACCAGAATTCTCTGGTCATTTCTGTCACTCTCAGCAGTAGGATTAGAGGCGATTTGTATGACTTCTTGAGAACCGTAATTCTTTCCTTTAGAAAATATGAATATTGGGCTACAGAATTTATCTCCAGGCCCTTGCCTCTCAGAAGTTCTAGACTGAGCTAACATTAGCTAATATTATGAAAGAACATGAGCTGACTTGCGATGTGTATATTTATGGAATGTCATCGATTACTATTACTTGGTTCTAACTTGTAGGTAAGAATAGCCCCCAGAGAAATTAAGGAAGATAGTCAGAGTTATTCCTTAGACTTGTCAATACTAGAAATGGAACCAAGATAACCTGTCTTCAATAATACAGCTTAGAATAAGAGTATATATTCATGAGCAGGGCACCAATCCAACATATCGAAAAGAATAAAAAAAATAACTCAGGAGAGATAAATAACTTTTAAATTATCAAAGCCAGAGGGGAGCTGGGGGGGTAGGGTGAAATAGGCAAAGGGGATTAAGAGTACACTTACCTTAATGAGCACTGAGTAATGTATGGAACTGTTGAATCACTATATTGTATACCAGAAACTAATACAAAACTATATGTTAACTATACTGGAATTAAAATTTAAAAAATAAAAGCAAATTAAAAAAAATGAGCAAAACCAAAGAAATACTTTTCTTTGGAGTTCTCAATAAAATTTAGTTTCTATTTTCAAAGATATTTTTTTATCTAGATTAAAATATTCATGTTTTAGATAACATGAGTCACAACTACACGTTTGAGTGCTTACATTTGGGAGATTCTGCCTTTAAAATTTTTTTTTATTTAGCTGTAATTTTTTACATTTTATTTCTTACTCATTTGTTTAGTTAGTTTTTAGTGCCTGTCCTCATAAAAATAATTTTAGTTCAGTATTTAATTTTTGACCTCAAATATCAACGGTTTGTTTCAACAACATTTTAGTTCTCTGAAATTTTCAATCAGTGGAAACTATCTGTTACTTGACTTTGCTTTAAGCCACCTTCCTCACCGATAATCACCACACCCTCTGTTTCCTGGCAGCCCTGATTTAGAGAGATCTGAAGTTGTTGTTTTTTTAACTAATATTTATGGCATATACCAATTGGTAAGCACTAGAAGCGGGTATATAAATACAAAGGAGAAACAAGGCCTCCCTCAATGAGCTAGTGCAAACCATATTAAATTGGTGTTTTTGTAGGTCCAAAAACAATTGATTATTGGCAGTTTCATCATGTTAACCCCGAATACACAAAAAAGATGCTGGTTGGAGAAAATGAACAAAGTATGGACTGAGATTGGAAGTGTCCAACTTCCAAATTAGGGTGTAGTTTGTGAGTCAGGGTGCTTTTGAATCTCGTGCCAGCTATAAGGTCAGTGTTTGAGTCCTGAGAGGAAGAAAGGCCAGACAGAGAGGCCCCTTTAGAATCCCAACCTAATGGCATGGGGGTTTGAACCTACCCAGAGGACAGTGGTAGTTCCCAGATGATGATGATAATGATGGAAACATCTTTCACAGTATAGAGGATTTCAAACCTGACTGCTAATTAAAGTCACCTTTGGTCACTTTATAAAAATACTGAGCCAGGCCTCCTCTCAAAGTTTCTGATCTCATTGCTCTTACATAGTATAGAGCAGTGGTTTTCAAATTTTAGGTGCATTGGAACCTCCTGGAGGATTTGCTGAAATACAAACTGCCGAGCCCCACCGTCAGAGTTTCTGATTCAGTAGGTTTGGGATAGGGCTTCAAAATTTGCATTTTAATAAGTTCTCAGGAATCACTGATGCCGCTGGTCTGGAGACTACACTTTGCAAACCACTGGTATAGAATATGGCATTTTGAGTAAGACACAAGATTGTAGTCCCAGTCTTATTATTAACTGTGATAGCCATCTTTTAAAAAAAAAATTTTGTCAGGTTTTACTGAAGCAGAGTATAACTTAAATACTGTAATATTTATCCTTTAAAGTGTACAGTTCTATGAATTTTGACAAATACTGGAATAAGCATCACAATCCAGGTATAGAATAGTTCTGTTGCCCCCCAGAATCTTGTGTGCCCTTTTGGAGTCAACTCTACCTCCCACTCCAGGCCCCGGCAATTCCTGATCTGTTTTCTACCCCTATAGTTTTGCCTTTTCCAGAATGACATAGAAATGGACTCATGCAACATGTAGCCTTTCTGAGTCTGACTTCATTCACTTAGCATAATGCATTTGCAATTCGTCCAGCTTGTTTCGTGTATCACCGGCTTATTCCTTTTCATCGCAAAGTCGTATCGCATTGCATTGATGTACGTCACAGTTTGTCAGTCCACCTGTTGAAGAATGTTTAGTTTATTTCCCGTTGTTGATGACAGAACCACTTTTTGTGTGAACTTAAGTTTTCATTTCTTTTGGTCTTAGGTAAATACTGAAGAGTGGAACTGAAGGGATGGATCCTAAGGGTCTATTTGTTTTGAAAAGAGACTGCCAAGTTGTTTTCCAAAGTGGCTGTACCAGCTTGCATTCCCATGTATTAACATTTATGATCCTCAGGCTTTTCAGTTGCGTGCTATTAGTAATAATGCCTGCTCTTGTTTTCTTTTACATTTTATTCTAGAAATTTTCAAATATACACAAAAGTAGAAAGAAGACCACAATGAGACCTCACTGTACCCAACACCCGGCTTGACAATTAATTATTACATCTTGATTTAAATATACCCCCTGCCTAGATATCATTCATTTATTGATATCTGATTGAGTTCCATTCTGTTAAGAGAATACTTGGTATGATTTCAATCCTCTTAAATTTATTGAGACTTGTTTGCTGGATCGGAATATGGTGTGCTTGGTAAATGTTCTTTGTGCACTTAGAAAGAATGATTAGTCTAATCAGATTGAATGCATGTTCTATAAATGTCAGGTCAATTTGTTTGATAGTGGTGTTCAAGTCTTCTTACTGACTTTCTCCCTACTTGGTCTATTAGTTCTTGAGAGAGAGGTGCTGAAATCTCTGAAGATATTTATAGACACCTATTTCTTCTCCCAGTTTATAAGATTCTGCTTCTTGTATCGTGAAGCTCTTTTATCAGGTACATAAACATTCAAGATTCTTACGTCTGCTTAATGAATTGATCCCTTTATCATTATGAGATGACCCTCTTTTATCCCTAGTAATATTTTTTGCTCAAAAATCTACCTCGACTGATACTAATATATAGATATTTCAGATTTTTTTTAAGAAAAAAAAGATTTTATTTATCTATGCAAGAGAGAGAAAGCAAACAGGAGGGGGGTGCGGAAAGGAAGAGGGGAGAAGCAGACTCCCCACTGAGCAGGGAGCTCACCCCACTCGATCCCTGGACCCTGGGATCATGACCTAAGCCAAAGACAGACGCTTAACCAACTGAGGCACCCAGGCATTCCCCCAGCATTCTGCTCATTAATGTTAGCGTGGAACATTTTTTTGCCGGTCCTGTTAGTTTTAACCTATTTGTGTCTTTATAGTCAGAGTAAATATGCACTGCAAATAGTTGGGTCTTATTTTTTTTATTCGATTTGACAATCTCTGTCTCTTAATTGAGGTCTTTAATCTATATTTAATCTGATTACTGATAGGGCTGTGTTTCACTCTACCGTCTTGCTATTTGTTTTCTGCTTATCGCATCTGATTTTTGTTCCCCTTTTCCTCTTCTTTCTGTCTTCTTTTAGATTAATTATTTGATGTTACTTTATCTTCTTTTTAGTTTATATCTCTTTATAGTTTTTAGAAATTGTTTTACAGCTTGCTATACTACACATCTTTAACTTATCACAGTCTATCTTTAAGTAGCATTATACTTCTTCATGTATAGTTAATATGAACAATACTTCCATTTCTCCTCTTTCAGCCTATGTGCTATTGTGTGCCCTATTTTACATCCACAGATGTGATAAGTTCCACAATATACTATTTCTTAAAGTTTTGCTTTAAGTGCTCAATTATTTTTTTATTAGTTTCATAGGTAGAATTCAGTGATTCATCAGTTGCATATAACACCCAGTGCTCATTACATCAAGTACCCTCCTTAATGCCCATCACCCAACTACCCCCCCATCCCCCACCTCGCTTCCAGCTACCCTCAGTTCTCTATAGTTAAGTGTCTCTTATGGTTTGCCTCCCTCTCAATTTTCATCTTATTTTATTTTTCCTTCCCTTTCCCCTATTCATCTGTTTTGTTTCTTAAATTACACATATGAGAGAAATCATATGGTATTTGTCTTTGACTGACTTATTTCACTTAGCATAATACCCTTTAGTTCCATCCACATTGCAAACGGTAAGATTTCATCTTTTGATGCCTGAGTAATATTCCATTGTATATATATACATACCACATCTTCTTTATCCATTCATCTGTCGATGGACATCTGGGCTCTTTCCCTATTTTGGCTATTGTGGACATTGCTGCTATAAACATTGGGGTGCAGGTGCCCCTTCAAATCACTAAGTTTGTATCCTTTGGGTAAATACCTAGTAGTGCAGTTGCTGGGTCATAGGGTTGTTCCATTTTTAACTTTTCAAGGAAACTCCATACTGTTTTCCAGAGTGGCTGCATGCTCAATTATCTTTTAAAAGAAATTTTAAATAAGGAAAAAAGTATTTATATTTAACCTCATATTTATCATTGGCAGTGCTCTTCATTCTGTTTCATAGGTCAGGATTTCTGTCTGGTAGCATTTTCTTCTGCCTGAAGCCCTTCCTTTCCTTTTTTCTTCTGCTGGTCTGCTGCTAATAAATTCTTCAGTTGTCATACATATTGAAACTCTTTATATTGTCTCTGTTTTAGAAAGATATTTTTGAAGACTATAGAATTCCAGGTTGACAATGTTCTTTCTTCACATTCTCCAAACATGCTGCCCCAGGGTCTTTTGTCTTGCCTTGTTTCCAGCAAGAGATCTACCTTCATTCTCGTATTTTGTGCCTCTTCACATAGTGTGTCATTTTTTTCTCTGTCAGCTTTTCAAATTTTCTCTTCATTAATTTTAATTTCTCTTTGCTAGTTTGAAGCAATTTTATTAAGGGTTTTAGCATAGGTTTATTCATTTTTTTGTGCTTTGGGGTTCACTAAGATTTTTGGATCTCTGGATTTAGAATTTTTTATTAAATTTTAAAACATGTCAGCCATTATTTTTTCAAAATATTTTTTCCATCCACTCCTCTTTTTCCTCTTCTTCTGAAACACCAATTTCCTGTATGTTTGGCTGTTTGAAATTGTCCCGTAGCTCACTGGTGATCTGTTATTTTTAAAACTTGTTCTTTTTCCTGTGTTTCATTTTGAATAGTTCCATTACGGTGTCCTCAAGTTCACTAATCCTTTGGTTTATACTGTCTAACATATTCCTAATTCCGTCTAGTTATTTTTCTTTTCAGCTGTTGCCGTTTTCGTCTCTGTAGGTTTGTTTGGCATCTCTTTTATTTCTTGCATGTACTCCTTAACGTATTAAAGCTTTTACCCTCTTAACCATATGGAACATATCTATCATAACTATTTCAATGTACATGTCTACAAATTTTGTGTTCTGTCTCATTTCTGGATCTGTTTCTATTGATTGCTTTTTATCCCCATTATAAGCTGTATTTTCTTTTTTTTTTAAAGATTTTATTTTTATTTATTCGACAGAGATAGAGACAGCCAGCGAGAGAGGGAACACAAGCAAAGGGAGTGGGAGAGGAAGAAGCAGGCTCATAGCAGAGGAGCCTGATGTGGGGCTCGATCCCATAACGCCGGGATCACGCCCTGAGCCAAAGGCAGACGCTTAACCACTGTGCCACCCAGGCGCCCCGATAAGCTGTATTTTCCTACGTCTTTGCATGCCTGGCAATTTTTGATTGAATGGTGGACATTTTGAATTTTGGATTGTTGTGTGCTGGCTTTTTTTTTTTTTTTTGGTATGCCTTTAAATATTTTTGAACATTGGGATAAAATTAAATTTGGGAACAATCTGATCCTTTTTAGTCTTACTTCTAAGCCAGGGAAACCAAAGCAACCTTTAGTCTAGGGTTAATTTGACACCATTACTAAGCCAATAACTTTCTGAATATTCATCCTGATGATTCATGTGTTACAAGATTTCTTGAACTATTCCAGCCCCATGTGTGCTCCAAGAAATGTTTTGTCTGCTTATTTCCGGTGTTTTTTTTTTTTTTTTCCCCAGTCTCAGGTTGTTTCCTTACACACATGCTCTGATCGGTACTTAGCTGAAGACTCAAGGCAGGGCCACTGTACATCTCTGAATATCTCTCTGTGTGTGTTTCTTTCTTCTCTGGTTCTCTGACTGTGAATTCCAGCCTCTTCAGCCTCCTCAAATTTTTAACTCTGTCGCCAAAACTCAGGGAGATTGCCAGGTTCTGTTTAGGTCTCCTTTCCTATGCTGCAGCCTGGAAAGTCTAGGCATTAAGCAAGCATTATTGTAGGATTCACCTTAGTTGTTTTTCTTAAGGATCACTGTCCTGTGCTGCTTGTTGTTCAGTGTTGGAAAACCATTTTTTCATGTGTTTTATGTTACTCAAGGTGCAAGGTTCAATCTGGTCCCTGTTACTCCCATGATTATCTGTATTGTTTCATTTATTATCAGAGTAAATGAGTTATTCACGTAAGGATGATGCCCTTTCCACAGGGATTAAAGAATATACATGAAAATCGCTTTCTATATGGCAGAGTGTAAGGTGTTACGTAGGTGTTTGTCACTGTCACTGCCTTTATATGGGTAGCTGCGGATATCTACATAGGAGTGTAGACTGAAAGGCCGAAAGATGAAGGTGTTGTTTCTGAAAAACTGCCTTTGCTTCCATGCATATCAGTGTGTCATGTTGCATATTTTTCTGTGCTGTATTAATTCATGCATTCATTTATTCAACAGACATTTATTAGACACCCATATTATTAGACACCCATATGTCAAGCACTGTTCTGGGCACTGCAGATCTTTGCCCTCAAGAGCTTATATTCTGTTGGTCTATTTTCTTCTCCGTGTGTCTCAGCTCTTCTGCTTTTCTTTTTGAGCGTAGTTGACACACGGTGGTACATTAGTTTCAGGTGCACAATATAGTGATTTGACAGATTTATGCATCGTGCTAGCTCATGTCCTGCGTTTTTCTGTCTCTGTCTGGACATGTTTCTCATTTGTCTCTGGGCCTCTGTCTAAGAGCTCATCTTGTTCTGCCTTCACCTCCTATATTTTCTTCCTCTAGTTCATCTGATCTTCCCACATTATCTTATTCTTTGTTTCATCCAGTCCAGTTGTCATAATATTTGTCTTCCGTTACTAATCTTTCTTTTTTCTTTCTGGTAAAAGCCAGAGCAAAAGAAAAGTCTTTGTAAAAGCTTACAAGGCCTTAAAAGATCTGTGTGCTTACTTATTTCTTTGGACTTTTCACTTACTACTCACCTCTTGTTGATTTTCCTCCAGCAACTTTGGCCTCCTTGCCATTGTTGTCTTTTTGAAAACACCAGTTATGGTCCTACCTCGGGCTCTTGGCACTTGCTATTCCTTCTGCCCTGAATGCTGTTCTTCCATATATCCACATCGCTTCCCTCACTTTCTTCGAGGCTTTGCTCAGTTGTCACCTTTTCAATGAGGCCTTTTCTGGCCTCTCCCTCTTTTAAAACATTATGTCTTCTACTACCTTTCCTTTTCTCCATTCCAACCTTATTTTTCTTGGTAACACTTATTACCTTCTAAATTATGCTGTGAAATCTCTTCTTTGTTTTTTCTCTTTGGTTACATTAGCATATAAATTCTATGGAGGGAGGGATTCCCTGGGTGCTGACAAAAGCACCCGGGACACTGCCTGGCACAAATAAGGAGCTGAACAGATACTTGTTGAACAAATGGGTCTCCTTGGTAAAGTCCTTTTTTGTTTGTTGTATTATGTTTCTTGAATATGTTGTTTCATGTACTTTAAAAAATGAATGACTGGAATAATTCATGTTTTTTCTTTAAAATCCCTTAACTTGTTTTATTTAGCTTATTAACGTATTTTCCAAGGAGATGGGACTCCACTGTAGACTTTAAATCCCATCCAGAAACCCAGGGATGATCCAAAAGAAAAGAAATCCTTCCAAATATAATATTCCTCTTAGTCTTTAAAAAAATTAAATAAGTTAGCACTATATTCAGAATTTTTAAAAAAATCTTAACAGCTCTCCTAGAAAATACTTCCAAATGAGTCTAGGTAAAACTTCCTTACTAAGACATATATGTGTGTGTACCTCACTCCCTTAATCATCATTTGAAAGTCTAATAAACCCTGAAAACCAAAAGATTTTGCTGAGTTTGCCACAGACTCATTTGGTGGCAAAACCGAATCCGACCTGATGTGCAGTGGTTTATAGTCTTTATTATTCCATTTGTGAGTCTACTGTATATGTTTCACTGCAGACATAGTAACGGGTTTGATTATAGTGTGGGCTTCAGCGATTGAGGGCCTCTAGATTCTTTTTAAAAGCCACTTTCCTAAAGTAAAACCAGACTCTCGTCATTGACGGCCTAACTTTTGGTGGTGGTTGTTACTGCTTTTTCTCCAGCTTTGCAAACTTGGGTATACTTCATGTGACAAAGAAAAAAGTATTTGAAACACTGGAAGCACGGATGACAGAGGCATGTACGAAGGGCTACAATCCCGGACTTTTGGTGCACCCTGATCTGGCTTACTTGCAAGCAGAAGGTGGAGGAGACCGGCAGCTCACAGGTGAGCGTCATGCCCCCAGCCTGGGCCTTTGAGATTGGGACCTCCTTTGCTTGTGGTGGGTACACTAGATTCTCATCTGTCTGCCCCAGGTTTCTCCTCCTCCCAGGCTGGATTTCAAGCTGCTGACACACTTTCTCTGCTCAGACACCTTTGATGGCATCCTGCTATCTTCTAGAATAAAATCTGTGCCTCCACAGCCTGGTAAACAAAGCCCTCAGTCTGGCCCCAGCCACCTTTCCAGCTTTATCTCCAACCCCGCCATGTACCCGCTTCTCCCCATCACTGCCCCCGAACACCTGACACAGATTCATACCTTTGTATGTGTCTTCCTCGACCTAAAACACTGCACCCTGCCCTTTTCAGCCTGTCAAAACCAATGCGTAAGTCAACACTTAGTTCCTCTGTTTTAGTTTCCTCCGTTTTACCGCCCCCCCCCCCGGCTCACTTTATTAGAAGGAATTTCTTCTGGCTCTTCAGGCACATCATAAACTACTCCGTTTCTCATAAAAATGCTGTGATTTTATGTTTCCCTGCTTTTACTTCTATTTTTTCTTTCAACCCCAATGCCTGTGCTACCATACGTGCCATTTCCGCTTTCACACATTGGCCATTAGTCTGGTCATCCTGTCATCATCTGATACTCAGGAGACCCAAAACAGATCACTGTTTTCCACTAACCACGTTCTCATGTCCAGACTTGAAACCTTCACGTCACCTTTGAGTGAATCTTCCTTTTTGCTTCCAAAACCTGTGGCCCCACTCCCCTGTGCTCTTTCTAGCGCTCCACTCCTCCCTCCATTTTCCTTGCTCTGCTTCTCTCCGTCCCCACCTCTGAACCAGTTTACACCCTGGGGCCAGATGGATCTTGCAAAAGCCTATGGTCGCCACTACTCAGTATCTCCCTGCTGCCTACAAAATCCAAATTCCTAAGCTGGCCTTTTAGGCCTTTCAAAAGCTTGCCCCGTCTGCATTTCCAAGGCTCTTTCCCACGACACCCCTTCATGTCAAACTGGATTATTCCATAGAAGCACCACAATTTCTCTCTTCCTCGCCTTGAAACATTCGTTCTATTCTTGCTGTTCCCTCTTCCTGGAATGCCTTTATTTACTTTCTTCGTAAGTTCAAGTTGTACCATCCTTTCGAGACTGAAAACATATGTCTCTTCTGCGCCAAAGCCTCTGGATTCTCCCCTCCTTTGAAATTCCCTGTCTCTCACCTGTGGCTCTTTTGCAGTACTCTCCACTTGAATTATCACCTTTGATGATACTATAACCTAAATACAAGCAGCTCCACCAGCACGAAGTTGCATCAGGAGGCAAGGAGGGAGTCAGATGCCCTGGAGTCATTCAGTTTCTCCAGAAGCATTTTTTGAGTACCCGCTATGGGCCAGGCAGTGTGCTAGACGCTGTGGCATGAACATGGTCCCTGTGCTCAGGGAGCTTTTGGAAGACTTAATTTTCACATTTCACAATACAACTGATGCATAATCAGTTTATTGCATTCTGTGGCCACACATCTTTTGGGCCTTTAACTGTAACTGTAGGGAGAAAAAGGAGAAGTCAGGGAAGGCGAGAACGGACAGAGGCAGTCTGATACACGGGGGAGAGTGTTCAGTATCATCCAGAGGAAATGCCGGTCTCCTTTTGATGCCTTTAATTTGGATGACATAAATGAGACACTTCAAGCAATTTTATTAGCAATACAAACAGTTTCAAAAGAAAAAGATAGATTTTTGTTTTCAATTCATGTTTTTGTATTTGGGCTTTATAAAGTCATCTTATCTAAAGTGTTCTGGCTTCACTCTTTCCCTGGCCATGAATACGCTGTGCTGTATGGTCTTAGATCGGGAAAAGGAGATCATCCGCCAGGCAGCTCTTCAGCAGACGAAGGAGATGGACCTCAGCGTGGTGCGGCTCATGTTTACAGCTTTTCTTCCGGACAGCACTGGCAGCTTCACGAGGCGCCTGGAGCCCGTGGTGTCAGACGCCATCTACGACAGCAGTGAGTCCTTGACTTCTAACAGGAGGCAGCTCGATACAGTGTCACGTTGAGACACTGGCAGTTACCTACTAGCTCAGAGTCCCGGGGCAGCAACGTAGTCACTTTTGGAGGCTCACATTTACCATCCGCAAGATGGGAACACTAAAATCCTGCTTGAAAGATGTCTAGATTAAAAGTGAACGTTACGAGTCGTGCAATAAATATGGTTCTCTTTCCTCCGATGCGCGTGCTAGACTTTTATGTGCCATTTGAGGATGGCAGATCTCTTATTATTCATGAATTTATGAATACCAACCATTGTTGGTGCTCCTGGAAAAATACCTCATTATTTTCTGTTGAGGTTCTAAACAGATGTGAATAAAAACAACTGTTATTCTTATCCGTCTTCTTTCTTGCATGTTCTAGCTTTCTTCAAAGTAAGAACTTCAAGTTAACTGAATGAGTGGTCTAGAGAGTATGAGTTCAAAATTCTATTTCAGTCTGTAGTTCCTAGTACTTTTTAAAAGAGTTTTACAATGGTCTTCAGCCTTAACCCTGCAGATTTCTTGTTTGGTATGCATGGGATTTATTAAATCAAAAAAGACTGCAAGTGTGGCTCTTAGACTCACTGCAAGTTTATAGAGTTCGGTCTAAGGAGAAAACTCCGTGCCCCACGTACGACAACTGACCGATTTCTCTAATTTAAACAGGTTGGAAGGGAAGTGAAAGAGTTATAAAATGATGTATACTTGTATACTAAAGATCACCTTAAAATGCAGCTGTAGGAGCGAAAAAAAAAAAAAGGAAGCTTTATACTATTACCACAAGAAACTTTTGCCCCTAACCACACAGAATTCTAATTTAGTCTGGGGAAAAGAACTATAACCTCTCCATTTTTTCTCTCTGTAAAATAAGAATTTATAAGCAGTTTAAGAAAATTGGGTGCTTTTTCTAAATCTTTAGGACTCTTGTAAACAGTATATCAGTATCATGGAAATAATTGAAGGTCTTGACCTACATGAAATTCCACAAATCTATTGGCTTGGTACTTCCTGAAACATCAGAAAAGCTCTTTCTCTTTCTGTATGAATCTTTCTTATTGTGTTAGTGGGAGAAATAAATATTGCTCCTTTCTGCCTCATGTGTTTAGGTAGTAATGAAAGATCCATGCTCAAGAAGTGAGGACTTCTGAAAGCTTTTTTATTTGTATCCTTGTTAAAGCAATATAAGCAAAGGCATCTATTTATTTTTTAATTAAAGTATAATTAACATAACAGTATTATATTACTTTCACACATACAACGTATCGATTAAACAATTTTATACGTTGCTTAATGCTCACCACAATAAACTATTAGAACTTTGTTTTGGTTATTGTGCTAAGGGCAGGGTTCCCCATAAAAGATTAGCTTATAAAACTGAGGATAAAGCATGACGTTTGTTGTTTTTCTCCTGTGGACAGAAGCCCCCAATGCGTCCAACTTGAAAATTGTAAGAATGGACAGGACAGCTGGATGCGTAACCGGAGGGGAAGAGATTTATCTTCTCTGTGACAAGGTTCAGAAAGGTAAATATATGCTCTGGTCTCAGAATGTGAAATGTAATTCTGACTGAGTCTGTCAGTCACTTTTTAGCAGTAAAGCCAGTTAAATGCCTTTTCTGCCATAGAACTCTTTAGAAAATTTGTACATTTCACCTCTTCCAAATATGTCTGTGGGTTTTTTTTTTTAACCCAACTAATTCATTTTGTTTTTTATTTTTTTTTTTTAAAGATTTTATTTGTTTATTCGACAGAGATAGAGACAGCCAGCGAGAGAGGGAACACAAGCAGGGGGAGTGGGAGAGGAAGAAGCAGGCTCATAGCAGAAGAGCCTGATGTGGGGGCTCGATCCCACAACGCCGGGATCACGCCCTGAGCCGAAGGCAGACGCTTAACCGCTGTGCCACCCAGGCGCCCCCCAACTAATTCATTTTAAAACTTTCAATAGAAGTGAAGAGAAACAAAAAAATAATGATCAGTCAGTGACATTTCAGTGTTTCTGTACTTTAAACTCTGGTATCTGAACTTAGTTAAACTAAAATAAATGAGTAATAGCCCATGCTTCACACACACACACACACACACACACACACACGCACACGTGCCCATGCAGACAGAGTAAATAATGTTTTATATAGTGTAAAATTGTTAATTTAGTTTCTCTTCTAATGCTTCGTTGCAACACTGAGAAGGCTTCTCCAAAACTTCCATGTGACACTCTGATGTCAATTATGAAAAAGAGAATAAGGACTATAGGGAAATTCTCACAGCATATTTGTCGTAATTTTCACTTTCAGAAAAGGTTCTTGGCATTTACCTTTCATTAGTAATGGTACAAGATTTATAAATTAGCAAAGGTGAAGGAGATTGTGCTGTTTTCTCAAGCAACTCGTTTTTAAACTACAGCGATAGTGTGGTATAATAAAGATCTACTCAGTACAAAGTGACGAGCATTTTCGGAGTAAGGGGCCTAACTAAAATTCTAGCTCCTAAATAAAAGAATGATGGCTTTAAAAAAAGAAAGCTCTCATTTATTTGAGGCAAATGGCCTGAGATTTAAAAGTCAGAAAAAAATACAATCCAGTTTTAAGGTAAAGGTATATGTATCTTTATCCAAAAAAAGTTTACACTTTCTCTGCATATCCTGATATTGGCCTTCTTTTAACCCGTTCTATCCAGGTAATTTGTGTGCATTCAATGAGTAAACACAACCTGAGTACCTTTATTTATAAATGCAATTCTTAATCATTATCATTACACTGGAATGGCTTATTAAGAGAAGTCTTGTACCTGGCTTAAAGAGTCTGAATAACCAGGTCCACTTTAGACCTACCTGAAGGCAAAGGAATTGACCAGGAGATAATGAGATGTTTTATCCAACCCTAATATTTCTAAAATTCTATTTAATTAGAAATATGAACTTAGTTTTCATAAGTCAATAGTGCAGTCCTATAGGAAGGGAAGTGAAGCCAGGGAGATGCCAATCTGAGTTATATTGTCATATTTCTGCAGAACTAGAATCCATGACACAAGTGTGAAATTAGGCATTCTTATTCTCATTCTTATTTCATCCAAGGGGACTTGGCTGATACAATATTTTTAACAACTTCTCAGTAAGGACTGATAAAGTATTATAGGGAAGCAGCATAGTACAATGTCTATGAGCCTGGAGTCTGTGTTCAACTTCTGACTTCTCCATTTACTAGCTTTTCAACCTTGGATAAGTCACTTAACCTCTCTGGACTCCATTTTCTCTTCCGCAAAATGAGGATATTAAAGTACACCTGCATCACAGAGTTATTGGGAGGATGAAATCAGTTAATGTATACGTATAAACCACTTAAAATAGTGTCTGCCATATAGTATACTTTATATAAGTTAAATATTATTATATAGATCTATATGGAGTTTGAACCACATTTTGGGATTCTGAATTCCTCAATATCCTTCATGTTCCTCAGGAATGAATCGGGTTAGTGATGGAGAAGTGGGAAGGTCAAAGACTGATTAAGAGAAAAGTCAGATGGAGTAGGTAAATCTAGTATTCTCTCAATGTGAATGAAACTCGGGGTCCATTAGTGTGGTAACTAATAAAGCAGTAATTTGTGAAAATTTTAAATGATTCAAAAGTCTATGTCGTATTAATTACTTTTTTAAAAGTTTAAGTACATAGTAGGTAGAAACTTGAACCAGCTGCATTTTTCAGTGTGCTTGTAAATATTATTACTCTATGTGAAATTATACGTCTGAATGTGACTGCTTGCAGATGACATCCAGATTCGATTTTACGAAGAGGAGGAAAATGGTGGGATCTGGGAAGGATTTGGAGATTTTTCCCCCACAGATGTTCATAGACAAGTAAGTGGGTGGTGATGGTGATGATGATTTTACATTTTCTGTCTTGTTGAAATTCAGTACTTAATCTCCATGTATGAAAAAGGAAAAAAATCATAAACACTTATTTAACTTTCAAAAAAGAGTACTACTTTTAAGACTTGCAGGTCTTCCAGAAAAGTTTTCTACCACAGAATTATGAGCAAGGCCTTAGACCACTGGCTCTGAGGTCTTGTCATGACATTTCATTTGGGTGTCTCGTCACCTACCCATTAAGGCAATGGCCCTCGGGTCTTTTTGTGGAAATATTTTAAGTATTTATATTAGTCTGTTCAGACTGCCATAACAAAATACCATCAACAGGGTGTATTAAGCAACAGAAATTTATTTCATCACAGTTCTGGAGGCTCAAAGTCCCAGATCAAAGCCTGACAGAGTTGGTTCCTGGTGAGAGCTCTCTCCTCCTGGCCTGCAAACAGCCACCTTCTGGCTGGGTTCTCACATGACAGAGAGAGAGCTCTCTGATGTCTCTTCCTATAAGAGCACTAATCCTATCCAGTTGCAACCGTACCCTCATGACCTCATTTAAACTTAGTTACTTAAAAGCCCTTTCTCTAAATATAGCCACACTAGGGGTTAGGGCTTCAATATGTGAATTTTGAGGGGACACAGTCAGTCGGTTACAATGTTCTACCAGAGTAATTATGGTGAGACCTGTTAAAGAGATATTCTAATGAAAAGCATTGAAAGGAAGAGTCTTCTACTTGAGGCTGATATTATCATGATAAATCAAGAATTCCTAGTGACAACTGAGTATATGCCTAAGAGATGAAAATGCTGTTTCGCATCTTAATCACTCTGAGTGATTGAGAAATACTATTTTCACCCCCCCAAAATTGGAAACAATCCAAATGTTCATCACTAAGTGGCCAGTTAAATGAATTATGGTGAATCTGTGTGAGGAAATATTACGCAGTTATTAAAGAGAATGAGTAATCGATGAACTAATATGGAAAAATCTCACAAGTACAACATTAAAAATTTTTTAAAGACACAAAAGAAAGTGCATTTAAAAAAAGATTGAATGTTCATGTTTGTGTAGGCATAAAGAAACTCTGGAAGAATACAAAAGGAATGAATAACGTCACCATGTTTCCCTCTGGGGGCAGGCTCACAGTGGGAACTGCCTGGATTGGCGTGCCAGGAGAGGTGTATGCAGGTGTATGCATATAGTGTACGCCACTGTGTACCTTTCTATATTTTACAAACTCTCGATCCCTGGGAATATATTACATAGTCAAAAAATCAAACAAGAAACTGTAAAAACGCCAGACTGTTGTGGCACTACCAGAAATTAATGAGCAGGCTAGCTTAGAGATACAGAATGCCCTCAATGCCTAGAGCATTGGCCACCCTCACTTGAAAATACATGTCTCCCTTGCAGGATTTAGCTTCCTCTCCTCGTCAGCTGACCTGCAGGCTGATTGTAGTGCCATATTCTTCACTTTATTTCCACAACCAGTGTTTCTAATGTTGCTGTAAATAATTTTGGAGCATTTTAAGGCTGATTTAGAAGAGAAGAAGGAGTATGCAATGTATTTTACTCACACAGTTATTTCCAACTGGAAGATATTTGAAATATTCGACAGATTTGCAAAACATTATCAGAGTCTTCTATTCAATTTCACAGTGGCAGTTTAATCACAATGTATGGCTACAGAATTCTGAGTTTGTAACTTTCTCTAGGATGCTGTATTTTTTAGGATGCTGTGTCTAAACATTGGACATAAAGAATATGTTTAATGAGTTAGCATTGCTGGAAAAAAGATATAGGCCCACCCCAACATTTGGATCTTTGTACCCTGCAGTTCGCCATCGTCTTCAAAACTCCAAAGTATAAAGATGTCAACATCACAAAACCAGCTTCCGTGTTTGTCCAGCTTCGGAGGAAATCTGATCTGGAAACCAGCGAACCCAAACCTTTTCTCTACTACCCTGAAATCAAAGGTAACTCAGTTGTTTACATTCTTGTGCTTATTCCCATAAAAGGACAAAGCTGATTAGAAAAGATCAGTTGGCCATTTCCTTTGAACCACTTCCTAGGAATTGGTCACCAGACCCATTGTCCTTATTCTTGGAGAAGAGAGAAGTAACATGCTATTTTGGGGATCATGGAATTAAGTCCAGCCTTTCAAAATAGTGTTATTTTTACCAAGCTTATATGCGATTTAGACATTTGAGAATTGGTCTTTGAATTTGAGAATCAATCATTTGTTGGGGCTCGGGCAGGTGAGATGGAACGATAGGCTTGCTGTTCAGGAGAATTAGTCGCTCCATCAACTGGCCTCCAGCAACAGAACGGGAGACTCAGCCACCATGCAATGCGGAACCATAAAAATGAATAAAGCCCCATTCTTTTCCTCACAAAAGACACCCCAAGAAGGGGAGAGAATAGTCTCCTTACATACTTATAATGCGAATTATGATTTTGATAAGCTCCCAAAGGGAAGGATCCATAAACACATCTGAGAATGCCAAGAATCCTTGATTTGAAAGAAGCCACCAAGAAGTGAGCATCTTCAAGGTTCTTCAGCCTGGGGTTGTATTTCAGTAGTTGGGTGAGAAACAGGGAAGGAAAGGGTTTCTTAAGCTTAAGACACTTGAAGAGCTGAACAATTAGTGTTTGTTCAGAAAGAAGTGAGCCTTCTGAGCACCAGGGTGGACCACTGAAGACCAAGGCAGTTAAGGAAGGCCAGGGCCAGAAGTGCTGTGATTGGCAGCTGAAGAATTCTGATCGATTCTGGAGAGGGGATTGACCAGGCCTGTTTGGATGTGGAATGATGGTTCTACTTCCTTATGTGGACACTGAGGAGACTATCTGAGCAGCAGACAAGGAGTCCAAAGAGTAGTGCAAGAATCCAAGTGAGAAAAGGTGAGGTTCATAAAAATATTAGTGCGCAGAAGGAAAGAAGAAGGTGATGTCGAGAAGACCCAGATGCCGGTTGGGGTAGGAGGTGAAGGAAAATTCAGAAGTCCTAGATGGTTCTAGGAATCCCAACCTAGGAAGGTTGTTACATGGTTGAGTTGGTAAAAGAATCAAGGGAGCAAAAGTAGCTTTGAGTGGGCAAAGAGGGAGCTTAGTTTAAAACATGTCGTATTTTAGGTTCCTCTGGCAAATTTCTAATAAGCTGATCAAAAGGCAGGACTGGAACTCCAGAGGGCAGGGTGGGAAATTCAGCATTGAGAATCCTCTCAGAATGAGCATGATAAGCCCCTCAGTGGGATAATTGTTAAAAGGTATTTCTTAACCTAGAGTCCACTGACCCCCAGAGGGTCCAAGGATAGAAATGGACTTTAACATAATTAGTTTTTTTTATAATCCTATTTTGTATTTTACGTATTGATAACAATGATTCTGAGAGCCATAGACTTCACAAGACTGAAAACGGGGTCATGGCACAAACAAAATCAGAAACCCCTGGGTTAGAGGGAAGTGAGACCATAGGGGGAGGTTAATGAAATGATCGTCACGGGCACATCCTGACCGACGTCTGAAGCCACGAAGGTGCCATAGTGATGATGCACATGGGTGTTGGATTCTGGGATAGCAACATGTGATGCGGGATTCTTGAAGGGGGCTTCTTTTCCTAGAATTCATGTTGTGGCAGGAACATTTAGAAGATGATTCCATGCATTCTTATTTCTTTTCAGAGGTTGTGACCAGTCTACCAATGGGTCCAATTTGTAGTGCATTCCATTACTGTGGTATGAAAACTTGTCAACAGAAGAGCCTTTTTTCCCCTCCACCTAAAATTTCATGCAAAATCCCAGTAGGTACACCTGACGGGCTCTGGTTAAAGTAGAAGTGGGGAGCCGACCCACTCGGCCTTCCCTAGAAGCCCTTTTTCCCTTATTTCTCCACACACGAGAGCCTGAGGTCTTCCAAATGCTTCAGTCTGCAGAAAGATGAAAATCACTGCTTTGGATTAAACACTCTTCTTTATTAGACACGGGAGAGAAATATGGCTAATTTGGGGGGACTTTCTGAGGGAAAAAATAGATTTCTTCTCCTAAAATATGCCTTCACATAATGTCAGTTCTTTTCAACACAGAGAATTATGTTTAAAAAGGATGCCCAGATTACCTATACATGTATGTGCCTAGAAACATTCAAAGCTGAACTTAGTTTCTAGGCCACCTGTCTACCTTTTCCAGTGATATCTATTCATCAAGAGTAAGATTCAGCAGCGGCATGTTCATTCATTCATTCATAACAGGATTTATCAGATTCTGGGGTTAGAGAATAGGGTCTCCTAAAAGTTCAAAATCCCCGCCTGTATGCTTCAAGTACTTCCAGACTGTCATTGACTAAAAGTTCCATGTACTACAAACAAATAAGAAGAACCATCTGGAAAAATAAGAGAGGTTGAGCTCCACAGAAAGAATGGCCAACATGCATTGTGATTAAGTCGTGTGAGATTAGAACTATTTTATTGAAGGTAACAAATTACCTTCTGGATTACAAAATCCCAAGATGAAATAATCACAAGGAGCAATCATCACACCAGACATATGACTGGTCCGAAAAGTAGCAGGCCATTTAATATAAGAGTAAGTGTATGAAAATGAATCCAAACTATACAACCCAGGGAATCGTTGTATACATTTCTCAGAAGTCACTGAACACACCTTCCATTGCCCCAGCCCCTGCACCCATTCCTTATGTCGTTGCCTAATTTTGTATTGTTATTTTTATCAATTATCTATTAATTATGTCTTATCTATTAATTTATGTCTGTTGTCTTCTTCCATCTCCAGTAGGAAAAATATTCTTCAGGTCATTGATTTGGTTTTTCATGTTCATTGCTACATTTCCAATATCTAGAACAGTATTCATTCAAGCCCCCACGTGGGGCTTGAATTCATGACCCTGAGTTCAAGAGTTGCATGCTCTACTGACTGAACCAGCCAGGCGCCCCTTAGTATATGTCATATAGTAGGTGCTGAGATATATCTGAAAGCTGACTTATTTTTTTATGTTTTTATTTTAGTTGCAGTTAGTTAACATACAGTGTTACGTTAGTTTCAGGTGTACAGTATAGTGATTCAACACGTCCATACATACACCACCCAATGCTCATGACAGCAAGTGCCTTCCTTAATCCTCATCACCTGTTTCACCCATCCCCCCCACCTCCCTCTGGTAACCTATCAGTTTATTCTCTATAGTTAAGGGTCTATTTTTTGATTTATCTCTTTCTCTCTTTTTTTTCTCTTTGCTTGTTTGTTTTGTTTCTTAAATTCCACATGAGTGAAATCTTATGATATCTTTCTCTGACTGACTTGTTTCACTTTGCATAATACTCTCTAGCTCCATCCATGTCATTGCAGATGGCAAGATTTCATTCTTTTTTATGGCTAATATTCCATATCATATATATATATATGATACATAAACACACATGTACACACATATATTTTATATATTATATGCATTGTATGTTATATATATACATATATAATGTACATACACACACACCCTGCACCTTCTTTATCCAGTCATCAGTCGATGGACACTTGGGCTGCTTCCACATCCTGGCTCTTCTAAATATGAAAGCTGACTTATTGATTGACTAACCAAGTTGCCATCCTCGTCCAAAAGGCTAGTAATTTGTTGGGTGCCATCAAAAAGTACATCAGACAAAGAAATGTAGCACATATTCCTTTCATTGTATAGAATCATCCAGCCCAGAATTCTGCAACCTGTACGGTTATTGACATTGTACCTCATAAAAACCTCATGGAGATGGTTAGGGTCAGGGAAGACAGTTAAAATAATAACAGAGGGATGATTGAAAATGGAAGAAGATAGTTGAGGAACTGCTGTATGAAAGCAAAAAAAAAAAGACCATGTGATTTTTCAGTCTGAAAAGAGAGAGATTCAGAAGAAACAGAATCATAATCTTTAAATTATGAAAGGAATGCAGACATCTTTACTTAAACACTAGAACCCGAAAAATGAGGTACTTTTAAGGCATACAGACAGCAAAAAAGGGTAGAGACTAAAAGTTTACGTTTGTGAACTAAACTATTATCATAATCATCGATTATTAAAAGAAACAAAGGGCTCCTTGGGGGCTCAGTGGGTTAAACGTCTGACTCTTCATTTCGGCTCAGGTCATGACCTTGAGGTCATGGGATCCAGCCCTGCGTGGGGGCGCACTGTGCTCACCACGGAGTCTGCTTCTGATTCTCTCTCCCTCCCCCTCCTGCTCACTCTCTCTCTGTCTCAAGTAAATGAATAAAATCTTGGGGGAAAAAAAAAGGAAGCAGCAATATTCTGGAGTGATTCCCCAAAAATGGCAGCCTAATGTAATGGAAAGCTCACTGGACTTTGGAACTGACCCTCACTCTGCCCTGACCTCTGACAAGTCCCTTAATCATCCTAGCTTCTGTTTCCTCTTCTGTAGAAGGAGGGCTGGTAATGAGTGACCACGTAGGTCCCTTCTAGAGTAGGTTGATGTTTCATAGTTCAATCAGTGGTGCTACTGTCAAAGGCAAGACCACAAAGATAAATGAACACAATGGAAAAATCTCCATGTTCGTTTCTGGGGAAATTTAGACTGCAGGTTCTTTTATTTAAAAACCTGTCATAATGAAATTTTACTTATCAGTTTCTTGTTATTGAAAT
Organism: Ailuropoda melanoleuca; assembly: GCF_002007445.2. NCBI lineage: Eukaryota > Metazoa > Chordata > Mammalia > Carnivora > Ursidae > Ailuropoda > Ailuropoda melanoleuca. Next base: position 27,839,128 of record NC_048228.1, on the reverse strand, counting down.
CTTAATGGATATAGAATAGTTAATATTTTTTAAATTGACTCAAAAATTCCCATTTTACAGTGAAATATAACCATTGAAAATCTGTTTTCTAAGTCAAAAGAAGTACAGAGCAAATACCAAATGATCTGTTTGCTAGAAAACATGTCAATAGATAACATTTTTCCCTGAAGATGAATGAGTGGTCTGCTTCCCTCTTGTGTTTCATGTTTCTAATGAACAAACTTTTATGTGAGATCGACAGTATATAGGATGAGTGATAAGTATGACTATTACTTGGTTATAGTACAACTGACAGAAAAATTTTATAAATCTGTCCAAAACCTTTGATAAGGACATTTGTAAAGTTTTTCCACTTTGAGACCAACCATTTCTAGTGGAAGCACATTCTTTTCAAGTTGACCCACATTGGCTTTCTTCTTCCTAAGAAGTCTAGACATGATCAGTTTTTAAATGATTATTTTTAAGGGTACTTTGCTGTATCCTATTCCACGCTTTAGTCTTCCAGCTGCACTGAGGTGACCGTGAGGTAATCAGTAAGACCATTCTTTCAAGCCCTGAGATGGCTGGAAAACCACAGAATGAGAAATAAGCGGAGCACTTTCTGAACATGAGCACTGACCAAAACTGACATTGAAGAATCAAAAATAGGACAGTTGTTGAGTGTCAGGCTGCTGATTAAAAAAAAGAATACCACACTGGCTGTTTACTTAAACAAAAACCTTCCATCACCTTATTAGCCTAAAAGAAAGAAGGGAGAAAAAAAATATATGGTTGGAAGGCCAGAGAAGAGAAAGAAACGGAAAGAAGGAGCAAGAACACAATATGGACCACAAAGGCAGTGGGGCTGGTGAGAACAACAGAGAGTGAAAAGCAAAAGAAAAACAACTACACAAGGGATGAGGGAAGACGGTCTAACTAGTGTCTGGACCTGGAGGGTCAACAATCTCAGTGGGCATCACTGTATTGTGGTCAAGTTGTGCTCTTAGACTGTCAGCCTCCCCTTTCTCATCAGTCACCACTGACTACCGATCCTTCTTTCACTGTATTTCTGGGATTCGCCCACTTGCATTATCATGGTGCCCACTAAGGAACAGCCCCCATTTCCTTATGTCTGCACTGTCTCTGCCTCTCACTTTGACTCTTCATTTTGTCCTACATACCGGTGACAGAGGTATTTTATACCACCCTGTGCACATCATCCCCCAGTTCAGAAGCATGCAGTGACTCTCCTGCTGGAAAACCCCTTTAGGTTCACAATCCAGAAGCTCTTGAGGGTGGTCCCGATCAGCCGCATTTCTCAGGAATTTCTCATGCTCAGCGTTCACCTCAGCTCAACTGAACCACTGGTGCTCTCAGAAGCACACAGTGCGAATTCTTTCCTTCATTTACTTTCCCTCTGTATCCCATCTCCTGAACATCCTCTTAATATAAAGCTGATTCTGGGAAGCCTTTCCTGAATTTTCTGGCCCACAGGAACTTCCTAGAAGTGCTTCCTTGAACTCCTGGAACACTGGTGTGCACCGTAAGTTTAACCCATTAGCAATATGATGCTCTCTCTCCAGGGCTTCACCCCACCCCCCGCAACCTTAAAATTATAGTGGAGGGTTCTTGACAGCAAAGACATTATTCATACTTCTCTTTCTCCCTAGCACTTTGCCCATAGTAGAGGCATTGTAAATGGTAGTTGGTTAGTAATCGTTGCTTGTGAATGACCAAATGAAAATGCTCGATATGGGTTTTCTTATTCCGTGTCTTCAGTCTCTTAACCTCTGATGTGAAATCAAGTCTTCCACTAATTTGAATGATGCTGGGGACTTAAAAAACTGTTGTAGAGGGGATTTGGGCGTGTACTGCTCTGTGGTCTCTCTGAGGCCGGTTCTCAGTCTTCGGATCCATTGGAATAAATATAATGCTTCTTGAAATTTGGCGTCTCTTCCTCCTTGGGTGATTTCTGTTTCCCTTTAAGATGTTTAAAAATACCATCAGAATCAATATTCTTTCTGTGGCTAGTAGTGGAATTGAATCAGTCTTTTCTCCTCTGGTTTCTCTTCCCTTAAATACAGATAAAGAGGAAGTGCAGAGGAAACGGCAGAAGCTCATGCCTAATTTCTCAGATAGCTTTGGCGGCGGGAGCGGAGCTGGAGGCGGAGGCGGAGGCATGTTTGGCAGTGGCAGTGGAGGAGGGGGTGCTGGAGGTACGGGGCCAGGTACGCGCCAAGTCTCCTCTTTCTAAAGCTTTTCACATGGGAGTGGGTTGAATTTTCCTTTCCTAGATTTCCCAGATTATCTGTGGGTCAAATGGCTGTGACATTATTGAGTGTGACATGTTAAATTAATTAAAATTTCCCAACAAATATAATTTTTCAAAGAAATATATGTTCATTTTGCAATATTTAGGTAATACCAAAAACCGTAAGAAGAAAAAAGTCACCCAAGGCCAGTTATCTGAAGAATGTGTCTATTAACACTTTAGTATATTTCCTTTCTTTCTTTCTTCCTTCCTTCCTCCCTCCCTCTCTCTTTTTCTTCCTCCCTTCCATACTGTCTTGGTTTTCTTTGGAAACATTGGAAAGTTTTCATATTATATATACTACACTGTAGAAAATCTGAAGATATATAAAATCCTGCCATCGAAGTTTAAGTTCAAATTTTTTTTTCTGTGCAAACGTTATACTATGTATTTTTTGCATTTTCATGAGTACAGCTGCAGTCCTCATAACCCATAGTATTTAATCTATTTACCTGTATTATTTATTATCAACACATCATGATTGTATATATGGAGTCATATATGCTGCTTTTCCGTAATGGGTTAAGTAACATAAGCATTTCCCCCGTGGCAATATAAATTTTATGTAAGCATAATGTTTTAAGCATCAGTTTAATGACTCGTAGTATTTCATCAAGTAAATACACCATAGTATTACTTACTTGAATGTGTTTCCTGTTTTTTATTGTTTTTTACTGAACTCCTTTGTCCACATTGCTTTTCTTTTATTCCAGATTGTTTTTGTAAGTTAGATTCTTTGAAGTAAAATTACAGTGTCAGAGACTATGACATCTAATACCAGCTGCTTCCCCCAAAGAGTTCTACATACGAGTTTATGCTTCCACAAAAATGCCTGAGAATGAACAGTGTGGTCATGTTTCCTTTGAGGAGTCAGGAATTTTTCTGTGTTTTGTTGGGTTCAGTTTTTCCCGCCAGAGGTTATTTCAAGGTCTTCCGTGTCAGCAAGTCAGAGTTTGGTTGGTGACCACTCACTATTGGCCTCTCCTCTCCACACAGGAGTGGGTGCCTTTCTCCAGCATGAGCTCCTCCATGCTGCCCCAAGCCTGGGCATTGCCTGAGTTGCCAAAATGTAAACTTGATCAGAGTGGAATTCTGATCATCCCATGATCCCCAGCAATGTGTCTTGCTAAGTCTCAATGGGAGCACCATGTCGGGCACACTGCCCTCCCACACCAAAGCCTATGCTCACATTAGGGAAGGACACCAAATTTGCTGAGTCTTTGTAAAGAAAAAAAAATCATGAGGTTTCATTTGTTTTGCTTGCCATTTCAGGGTATGGCTTCCCTCACTACGGATTTCCTACATATGGTGGAATTACTTTCCATCCTGGAACCACTAAATCTAATGCCGGGATGAAACATGGTAAGTAATATAGGTTTTTTTAATAGTGAGAAAAGAATAAAAAAAATTGATGCCAAGAAGTTTCTTATCATTACCTATCACAACATTGTCATCTTGAAAAAAATTGATAAATGCAAATAAACTAAAAATGTACTTTTCCGAAAAAAATATTTTCCCTGTGCTGGGTTTATACTGACATATTGATTTTGTAAGTGGCATGACCAGGGGAAGAAAAGAACATTAAAAAGGGACATATACAGAGACTTGACTATTCAAACATAAAAAAGTCACCAAACCTACCTCCTTTTCTTTCTCTTTTTTTTTTTCTGAGATACTATACTTTTGCAGACATTTTGAATTTTATAGGGATGGCCTTTTCCTTTAAATGCATCCCCTAATTTGCAGTTGTCACACCCTGGTTTCACAGTTTGTATTGCACGTCCATTCTAGTATACCCACTGAAGAAATAATACAATGAAACCTTCCCATGTATGGAATGCCTGTTGTATGTCAGGGGCTGCTGCATATTTTAACTGTAATCTTCGTGATTGTTCTGTAAGGAAAATAGTAGTGTCTCCATTTTACAGACAGAGGATGCCCAGGTTCAGAAGTGTTCATTCCCTCACTGAAGGCACATATCTGTTATTGGCAGAACCAGGATTTGAGCCAGTTCTGCTCATAAAACCTAGGTGTTCTCAGAGCACCTGTCAAATAGCATGGTCAGACCTGAAAGAGCACAGAAATGGCGCCCCAAGTAGTTCCCACACTAAAGAATGTGACTTGATATCACATCTTAACAACTTGCTTCGTTCATTAGCATCAGGAAAAAAAATAATTCCTCTGCTTTTATTTAAACTTTAAAAATTCCTCTTCCCTGGGGCGCCTGGGTGGCACAGCGGTTAAGCGTCTGCCTTCAGCTCAGGGCGTGATCCCGGCATTACGGGATCGAGCCCCACGTCAGGCTCCTCTGCTATGAGCCTGCTTCTTCCTCTCCCACTCCCCCTGCTTGTGTTCCCTCTCTCGCTGGCTGTCTCTATCTCTGTCGAATAAATAAATAAAATCTTTAAAAAAAATAAGTAAAAAATAAAATAAAAAATAAAAATTCCTCTTCCCTGGGGCGCCTGGGTGGCTCAGTTGGTTAAGCATCCGACTCTTGATTTCAGTTCAGGTCTTGATCTCAGGGCCTTAAGTTCAAGCCCCATACTGGGCATGGAGCCCAGTTTAAAAAAAAAAAAAAATCCACTTCCCTGCAATTCACAGAAGAGCTGTATTTCTTTTTCTCTTTTACAAATAAACAGAATGAAATTTAAGTTTTTAGAAGTGTAAATAAAATTTTTTAAGACCTTTAAAGTTCCTCATCACAAGAAAAAAATTTTATGACTATGTGCTGACTAATGTTAACTAGAGTTATTGTGGTGATCATTTGACAATATATACAAATATTGAATCATTATACTGTACACCTGAAGCTAATGTAATGTCGTATGTCAATTATACCTCAGTAAAAATGTGTCTTTTAGAAGTGAGCATTTAAAATAGCTCCAAAACAAGTTACTTATGATGTGACTATTTTAAAAGGAATTTTAAATTACTGTTTTTCTTTTCTCTTCGCAGTAAACTTGCCTCCCATCTTTATCTGACAATTGAAATAGTAAATTATAACTTAATAGATCTCACTGAGAAAAACCTGATATTTGTGCTTTTATCTTAGGAACCATAAACACCCTATGTAAAAATGATTCTGAAGGCTGTGGCAAGAGTGTGGACAGAGAGGCAGTGAACCTCTCTGGGAAAGTAACTGAACCCACAGAACGAGATAATGAGTCGAGCTCTGGGGATGATGAGATGACTCTGACGTACACAGTGGGAGTGAAGGAAGAGAATTCTAGGTTTCATGGTAAGTTATGAAGCGTGATTACGTTGATTTGATTGGTGAGGAGATGGGTTGGTTCGAGGTGTGGAAACTATTGCCAGAAGACAGGTTTGTTTTCTGTTAATCTAAAAATGATGCATCAATATGTAGTTCAATGTGCTTTGCAGCGTCCTTTGTGCTTTTTGAAAAACATGTGTCTGATCATTTTATTCACACTGAGATTTCCATTTTCCCCATGTTGTCTCTGGATATTAAGTGCTGAAGTTAACATATGTGTTCTCCAATCATAACTAAGTAGTTTTAGGGTATCGTGAGAGATCATCTAATTCGTTTCTATCATCATCTAATTCATTTCTACCACAGGTAATAGAGAAAAGTTGCCATAACTTTATAATAGTCTCCTCTCGAGACTGTAGCTTGACTGTCATACTGAAGTAGAACTTTGCCTGGAAATTAGGCTGTTTCCTTTTACCCTGATGCCCTCTTTGAACAATTAGGATTAAGAGGGACGGTGCACTTCTGGGTGTATTTTGAACCAGTACTCATCAGAGAAAAGGGAAGGGAGAGAAGACAAATATTTTGACGTTTTGGCCACTTATGATCCCTATCACATATTCTTTTTTTTTTTTTTAACACCACTTTAAAAATGCACAAAGCATGGTAGGTGGGGGATTGTATAAAAACAGGCGACCCATGGTTTTGGCCTACAGGTCTCAATTTGCCTTCCCCTGACCTTCAGGAAGCAAACTTCACAAGAACACTGATGGCCTATGGAAAGTCTGCCTGTCTGTGTTTTTTGACACTCTGTCTAACGGGACAGTCGTTTAAGACTCCAGTGAAGGATTATTTCATCAAGAGATGGATTATTTACAATATAATAAATCGAATCAACATTATTTAGAGATTGAGCGTCCCCCCCCAAAGAAAACAGACATTTCTCAATTTCTTTCCCCTCGCAAACCACAGACAGATTTTTCAGGTCAGCCTCTCTATTTGTCAGTAAGCCAATGTCCAGTTGAGCTTTATCTAGTGAACACAATGCAGAAGAACTGTAAGGAATGTTTGTAGCTAAAAAACGATGTGTGTCGAGGTATCAGAACCCTGACGCTGATGGTTTTGCCCTCACGCCTACCATAGCAGTGGAGCAAGTGGAGGGGACTCCGCTGTGACTGTGCTCCTTGCCTTGCAGATAACCTCTTCCTCCAGAAGGCTATGCAGCTTGCCAAGCGGCATGCCAATGCCCTTTTTGACTACGCGGTGACAGGGGATGTGAAGATGCTGCTGGCTGTCCAACGCCACCTCACTGCAGTGCAGGATGAGAACGGGGACAGGTAAGTCAGGGCTTCTGCAAACAAAAGTTGTTGGACGGTACAGAAGAGAGGAAATCACTGTCTGCTTCCTGGCTGGAGATAAAAAGAGTGGTTTAAAGGTATTGGGTCCTGTCATTCGAAGGCTTTCGTGGACAATAATGTGTCAGTAAGGCAGAATCCATGATTTGCTCCTCCTGTGCTGTGGCCCTCACCTGTTGGGCCCTCGTGTAGCTCGAGTCCTCAGCTGAGAGTACATCGGCTGGGCAAGAAATGAAGACGTGTGGGGAACGGTACTTTTCCAAAAACCTTGCTTTATTTATTGGGATAACATGTAGAGTAAAATTTAATAAACAAATATTTCTTTATTGGATCAATAACCTTTGCTTTATTTCCTGAAATGGCATAATAATAAGAGTTGGTCCAACCAAATCCCTCAAGCGCTTGCTCACCCAGCTGCACATTTATGATGGTCGCGTACTCAAGAAAAAGCCCATAAAGACAGCACGGCGACGACAACCAAACAAGAGGCGACTTGTCATTCTTTCCCAGTTACTGGTTCCTTCCCTCCTGCCTCTGGTACTGGCTACCAGTCTGCGACCAAATCAGGCTCCTGTGACTGCTCTAACTCACACGTGTGGGAGGCCAGCATTCCAGTCCCCACGCGTCCCTTTCTGCTGCCCCGGAGCTTATGTTGGCAAAGCCCCCAGCTTCTTTCTAAAACAGTTCTCTCAGGCCTTTCACTGGGACTTCTAAAATGATCTCAAAGCCTGTGAGAGTAACAGGAGACAACAGCCCCCAGATTCAAGTCAAGTGCCTTATCTAAAACCTCCCTAAAATAGTGTCAACCCTGAGAAATCCTTTTCTGTAGAGGACCTCCTGAGTGCTGCGTTTTCAAACCTCGGTTTAAAAACTGAATCAAACGCTTTAGGAAAGTGCCAACCTCAGGGTTTCAAACAGAGACCTTTGTTCTCATTCCTTGCAGCGTAACCAAGGATGTGGTATAACCACCGGCCTTGTTATACAGTACGAGAGGAACCGGTGCAGCCTCCTTTGTGTGATGCTGTGAGCAGCAGGATGTTTTTACAGGGGTAGAGAATCCAGTTAGCATTCAGTAGCGTAGAACCACAAGAGAAAGCAGCCAGTTAACCAAGACAGAGCAACAGTGTTTCAAGTGACATTTTTACGGACCTACAGAATTGATGAGCTTAAGAAAGATGAGCACGTGGAAGCTAGGGAGGGACTGCCGGTCTATGAAGGAAGGATTGTGGAGAAGATCCAAGGCGCCTGCATTCGACGGGTGCATGGAGGGGAAGGTGCGGGCATGTGTAAGGACACATACGGAGGGACCCAGGAGGTGGTCTTCCCTGCCCAAGTGGAACATGAATCCTTAGGGTCCCCTCCTGGGACCCCAAATGTACTCCTGGCAGGAGGCTCTCAGGGTTTGCCGCAACTGGAGGGCAGAGAGGGGAGACCCAAGAGGAACCCTCGTGAGAGTGCAGACAAGGGAAAGCTCTTGGTCCTCACACCCCAGGGCTCTTCTTTTCATTGAACTTGTCACACTCAGCTAATAATCTGAATCCTGGAGCCATTAGTCATCACAGAAAATACAACGAAGAGAAGAAAAGAACTTCTGGTGTTGGGGAAATTCCCACGAGGGTGTGAGGATTTATGGGGGAGGGGGAATGTACTTCTGTGATGAAATGCTGAGCTGCGCATGGAAATTTCTAGGCAGTTTTGAAATATGACCTTTTTCTTGGTATATGTGCATCATGTCTGCATCAGACTTTGGGCCCTTTTTAGAAGTCTTCTTCCAGCCTCACATTTCAAGAGACAGTAGTGAAACCTCGACATCATTCATTTGCTCTCTTAAATCATGAAGTCACAAGTTCATTTTTCAGGCCCCCTTGTGCCAACGTTAGTCCCTCGTAAAATGCACTTGCTATTGCTAAGAAAGAGGCCTGAGAACGTGACACTTCAGCTGTTTCCGCTGCAGAAAATCTAGCCTGTGCCTCAAATCCCACATGTCCTGCTGCCGTGCGACACCTCAGAGTATGTTATGTACCGCGATCGTCCATACTGTGGCGTGCTCCTCCCCTGAGGGGTTCCTCCACAGCCCTCCAGAGCGCTGTCCATGTGCCCCTTCAGCGGGACAGCTGAGGGGATGCACAGGGCGCTTCGGAGCCAGATGGACCTGGCCTGGGCTCCCAGCTTCACCGCTCACTAGTTTCGTGACGTGGGTTGGGTTCTCTTATACCTACGAGCCCCAGTTTCATCATCTGAAAAATGAAGATAATGTTACCTACCTCGTAGGGCTTCTTGTTATGATAAGTAAGGTCATATATGTCAACTACTTAGCATGGCCTGGGAAATAGAAGCTCTAAAACCATACTGGCCGCTTTTATTGTTGTTAGTGTTGAGTCATTTCAAAATAATTTTAGTAGTAAGTTTTTTTAACAATTAAAAAATCGTGTCCCTAGGACTGATGCTCGGCACCTGCCAATATTTTTGACCTCATTAGCATAAGCCCTGAGGCTCCTTCTGTCACCCTTATTTTAGTGCCTAAATTGCGTGCCAGGGCTGTAAGGCTGACCCAGGGAAGACCAGACCTGAGATCACAGGCCAGAGAGCGGCAAAAAGAGAGCTAGAAAACCACAGTTGCATAACCAAGTTGCAAACTTGAGGGGAGACCATGGGCTCTGCTCAGGAAGTTTGGAGAGGAGGTAAGGTTTGAACTGGAATATGAAGGATGGAGTAGGCACTGTCCAGGCAGAGAAGAGGAGCAAAGAGGGAATATTTGCAAGGAGGAAATAAAATCACATTGTTCCTTCAGAAGTTAACCTCAAGAGTCTTCTCCCAGTAGTTCAAAGCCTGACCCCATTCTCCCCTCTTGGGATCTAGAAAGATCTTTCAGAAGCCACCACACTGCATTTTGGAGGAGGCTGGAAGGCTAGGTGAGGTAACCACATTTTCCTGAGCAATTTCTAGTGCTGGACATTTACATACATCATCTATACGTCAGCGGAAGCCAGGAGAAGGCTAGAGGAGAAAATGCCCTGAACTATCGTGCAGAGGCAGAGTCGGGATTTGAACTTAGGTCTCTCTGCCTCAAGGCCCAGGTGCTTTTACACCTCAAGGGGTCAAACCAGAATGCTCCCACAGGCCAGGCAGGCATGGTAAATGGGTGTAGCTGCCTAACTAGGCAATAGAACAATCCCGCCTCAGATTCAAGACATTTGAGAGTCAAGACACTTGGGGGCCAAATAAAGGGAAGTATGAGAACCAGGTTCAGTCTGTAAGTCGGATCCTTTGTTGGGAGTCTTTTTTTCTTTTTTTCACTAACACTTTAGTTGATTATTGCCACTCTGTTTTGTTCCAGTGTCTTACACTTAGCAATCATCCATCTTCATGCTCAGCTTGTGAGGGATCTACTAGAAGTCACATCTGGTCTGATTTCTGATGACATTATCAATATGAGAAATGATCTCTACCAGGTAAGCTGAAACGCCAACTGAAGAAAAATCCAGTTTGTACATGCTTGCATGTGTGAGTGTGCATGTGTGTCCGTGTTATTTCTAATAATGTTAACAGTAGCAAAAATACAGTGCTTTGTTTTGTGGGTTATATCCTAAAAGCCTATTCCTTGGGAATATTATTTATGATTTAGGATCCTTTAACCTGTGAGTATAATAGAAATCACTCCACAGTGAAACTCAGCATCCTGCTGGGGGAAGGCAAAGTTTAAACTTTAGAAATCTGTCAAAGAGTTGATCCATTTTCTTTTTTTTTTCTTTTTCAAATTTGTTTATTCTTTTCATTATAATAAGGGTACTCTTTAATCCCATCCCCTATCTCACCCATCCACTCACCCACCTCGCCCCTGGTAACCTTGTAGTTTAGGGTCTGTTTCTTGGTTTGTCCCTCTCTTTTTTTTCCCTTTGCTTGTTTGTTTTGTTTCTTAAATTCCACCTAAGAATGAAATCATATGGTGTTTGTCTTTCTCTGACTTATTTCACTTAGAATTATACTCTCTAGCTCCATCCATGTTGTTGTAAATGGGGAGATTTCATTCTTTCTTATGGTTGAATATTATTCCACTGTGTGTGTGTGTGTGTGTGACTTCTTCTTTGTCCGTTCATCTGTGGATGGACACTTGGGCTGCTTCCATAGTTTGGCTGTTGCACATAATGCTGCTAGAAGTATAAGGGTACATGTATCCCTTTGAATTAGTGTTTTTGTATTTTGGGGGTAGATACACAGTAGTGGGATTACTGGGTTGTAGGGTAGTTCTAATTTTAATTTTTTGAGGATCCCTCACACTGTTTTCCACAGTGGCTATACCAGTTTGCATTTCCACGAACAGTGCAAGAGGATTCCTTTGTCTCCACATCCTCGTCAACACTTGTTTCTTGTGGTTTTGATTTGAGCCGTTCTGACAGGTGTGAGGTGGTATCTCATCGTGGTTTTGATTTGCATTTCCCTGATGAGGAGTGACGTTGAGCATCTTTTTTCTATTTTAAGTTGAAATATAATTGACATATAATATTGTGTTAGTTTAAGGACACAGTAATTCGGTATTTGTATATATCACAAAATGATCGCCAAAATAAGTGACTTGTCATCCCTCACCACCTGTAGTTACAGATTTTTTTTCTTGTGATAAGAACTTTTAGATCTACTCTCTTAGCAACTTTTCCAATATGCAGTACAGGAGAACCTAGGGTAAATATGTCACTTCTGTGAAGATAAATACAATTGAAACAGTACATTTGGAAAGCCAGTAATGTGTAAGAATGTTGAAGTCTGCTGAAACACATTTTGACAACATCTAGATTAAGTGTATATCAAATAAAGGGTGCTGAAATCCGAACACGGAAAAGTAAAAAGGTTGGTTGAGGAGAAAGAGTCTTTCAAAAACAGAAAGCTCAAATCGAGGAAAACAGGGAACGCCAGAGTTTTGCCCAGATTGGGTCTGAACGGGAATTCAGCGGGTTCAAAAGCAACTTTAGAAACCCTGGCACAGAGGTCCTCAGACACTGCAGAGAGAAGGTAGCTGGGACCCGGTGAGGCTGCCTGCTGGACCCGTGCACACTTCAGGTGAGGAAAGGAGATTGGAACTGCCGCTTGGCGGAACCAAAGCCTGGAGGCTGGTGTTGGGAGCCTGAGACCCGGCCCAGCCACTCTGGCCAAGGGGCACTCTCCGCTCCCAGCCGCCTTCGCCCTCCGCCCTACCCGGCCTAGGTGCCGGTCTCCTGGCCTCGCCCCTTGTCAGCTTTGCCATTTTCTCCTTCCCTTCCTTCCCTCCAACCAAAGTGACTTCCCATGCGTCCTTGGACCGTGTGCTCAGATGCCTGAGCCGAGCAAACCTGTCACTAAAAATACAGACCACAATCACATGCAATTAATTGCACAGTAAAGGTGGCTGTTCCAGTTCTCAGTTGTTAAAGCGGGTGCTGTGAATCATTTTTCTCTCCTCGAAGCAAAAGAAGGAAAATATTTACATGTAGCTCTCAGTAGATTTTTATGTGTGGATAGGTGTTTCCTGATAAGGGAAATAGTTGCCCCCTTGATGGAAGGCTTTCAGCTCCTCCCCTGGCCTGGCGGTACTGCTTACTGTCAACGGAGGAACAGAGCTGGGGATTCTTCACTGACTCATAATGTAAAGTAATGAGGGCGAAGTCTCATTTTAGGTAGACATTTAAAGAATATCTTCAAATTTTCATACCACCTCGGGGGGTGTTGGTATTTGGCAAGTCATCTGGCCCTTAAAGCTTGATTCTCTCAGGCTTTAGGACTGATCGTTCCTCCCAGCTGTCATGAGCGTACAAATAAAACCGGGCACGAACGGGACGCTGTCGCTTCTCGGTCCTCCTTTCAAAGACTGCTTCGCTTCACCACCCATAGGTCAGATTCAAGGAATTACTTGTTTTTCTGCTTATAAATAGGCCCTGCAAAGGACACCGCACAGCGGGATCAGCCGTGATTTACTGTGTGCTGACCTCCTCACTGTATCATTTGGTTACATGTAGTGAGGCTCTCTCTGGTGGGCCAGACACAAAAATCCTGAAACCACCACCTGTGACACTTCTTGCCTTTGATGTGGGGACTCTTGGGAGAACACAGGTCCATTTTCCCCAAACTTAGCACCGCCCTCATTCATGGACAAGGATTCCAGGATCCCCTGGTAATGCCTCCTAGGTCTCAAACATGCACCCAGTGGCAACTTCGATTTGAGAGTTAGAAAAGGCTAAAATTTGGACTCATTTATCTCTGTAAAGATTCTCTGTTAACTATTCTCGATGGAAAGATTATACAGTTCTCAAGCAATTTGGATTATTTGGCAATTGTCTTAGACAACCTCCGAAAATACCATTCACTAATCTTAGTACGTTTCTCTGACCATCTGTCATGATCACATCTCTCTCCCCACCCACTCTCTAGAGATACACTCAAAATAATCCCAGTGCATAGAGTTAGGATTCTTCTGAAAATATTTCTGAAATCTATTGCCTTCCAAGCCCTCTCCTTTTCTTCTCCCCCCACCCTAGATAACCCCTCCAGTGTGTTTGATATGAATTGTTTTATCTGCATTCCTTCCTATATAGCATTAATGAGGGATTTTGTGCATGTGGGTTTTATCTTCTTTGTTTTTAATTTTTATAAATATATGCTCATAGTTCTTTAAATTATACATAAGGAAATACACTGGAAAATCAAAAGTTGCCCTCCCTGGCAGTATACAAATCCCCCAACCTTACTCCCAAATATAACTATTGCATTTGTAACTATTTTTCCAGATACTGGCTACATAAACATATACACTTGAAATATGTACAGGTATTTTACCATACTCTCATACACCGTCCACACTATATTATATAATCTTGGGGTTAAAGATCTAAAGCCTGAAATTTCATAGAAAACCTTTGGTGGGACTATGTTTAAAAAAAAAAAAGCTTCCCTTACTTATAGTAACAGAATTTGTATAACATGTAAAAAATCATATTAAAACTAGAGATAATTACTGATTTCTGAATGGTATAATATTTTATGATTTCAGATCTTCTTTTTTACAATCTCACTCTCTCTCAGACTTTTTCATCTCCCCAAATAGCATTTCATCTTAATAAACGCACTTTTTTTTTAACATATTTCTTTTTTGAGAAGAAGGCTTTTGGCTACAGTAGCTAAAGTTTTGAGGACATCATTCTATTTCAAGCTGGGGTATAAAAGATGAAAAAATAAAATAAAGAGAGAATGGAAATTTGGCCCAAAAGCCTGTCTTGCTTGTGCTGTATGCAGTTATCAGTGGAAGCAAGCCGAAGCCACGGGAGCGCTGCGTGGCCCCTGGGCTGTGGTTGTCCTGCACCAGCCCGGTGGCTTACCCTGTGGCCGCTGCGGTGGCCAGGAATCGCGCACCGAGAAAAAGTTTAGGCAAATTGTCACTAGACAGACTGGATTTCACAGACTCCTGTGAAATAGACTGATTTGTATAAAAATATATCACTCTTCTGTCAGTGGCCTCAGTTCTTTGAAAGATGCTTTCGTGATTGTGCTTGCCTTGCTCATTTTGAAAACACTCAGTTTGCAAAACAGCTCATTTGCATTCGCCGAGGCACTGCTTTGCGGGCAGAGTGACAGATGGACTAGGGGTGCACCTATTAGGTGTCAGCAGTTCAGCTTGCTTGTTCATCGGAGCCCTCTTACTGAGCCCTCTTACTTACGTCCTGCTTTTGACATTTAGAATCCTTTGACACCTGTTCTAAAATGGGGGTGGCCGAGTTCTATGGATTGGTGTCATCAAGGAGCCAGACCACGGAAAAATATTTTTTATTTCAGCAAACTCATTTTCTCCATCAATACACAATGACAGCACCTTTGTGAATTGGTTTCTATTGAGGAGTTAGTTCATTTCGACTTCTTCAGTAAAACTATAGCCTTGATTTGGTTTTGTTAGTATACAGAATTATCAGCTGAAGATAGAGTCCTGCTAGAAATTCAAGGAAACAAAAGTTATTAATAGAAGAATTAACGTATCAGCAGTCAGCAGGCTGTAATGAGAAACAAGAAAGTGATTAAGAATTGTAAATATAAGGGGTGCCTGGGCTGCACAGCGGTTAAGCGTCCGCCTTCGACTCAGGGCGTGATCCCAGCGTTATGGGATCGAGCCCCACATCAGGCTCCTCTGCTATGAGCCTGCTTCTCTCTCCCACTCCCCCTGGCTTGTGTTCCCTCTCTCGCTGGCTGTCTCTCTCTCTCTGTCAAATAAATAAAATCTTAAAAAAAAAAAAAGAATTGTAAATATAAAAATAATTATCACGTGGCTCAGTAGCAGTCGTGCATATGTTCCTCATTAGCACAGGACATGGAACAGGGAGTGAGGCATCAATCTGGCGATGGGAAATGGCTTCGAGGCATGACGCCACCTATTGCCGTGGCCGTGACCAAGCCCGTAGGTTCAAGCCCAGGGGGGTGTCAGGTGTTTGCTGCTGCCCCGTGTATCTCCTGATGGTTCTCCACTTCCCAGACACCCTTGCACCTGGCGGTGATCACCAAGCAGGAAGCTGTGGTGGAGGACTTGCTGAGGGCCGGGGCCGACCTGAGCCTTCTGGACCGCACGGGTAACTCTGTGCTGCACCTAGCCGCCAAAGAAGGACAAGATAAGATCCTCAGTATTTTACTCAAGCACAAAAAGGCAGCGCCACTGATGGACCACCCCAACGGGGAAGGTAAGAGCTAACCAGACGTCGTGGATAACCTCTCCTTCTGCGTTCTAAACAATTGGTAGCTACTTGATAAATGCGCATTCTTGGATTTGCACCTAGAAATGCTTCCCTTAGTCACCTGGAGCTTATCATCTCTCGTGAGAATTTCTGTTGCTCGCCATGACTAATTTCTTTAAAGAAACGATGATTTGGAAGTGTTAGTAGGTGGAAAAAGCAGAGGCCTGAACAAACACTGGTCTTGAGGTGTAGAAAGCATCATTTATCCAAAGAATGTTGATTTGCGCTGTCTCCTGAGAACATACGAGGCGACCGTGGGTTTCCATGCAGGACAACACATTTGCAGCACCTTTCCAGGCTCTCTGGAGCAAAGACACTGGATGAGCTGAGACTCGACAGCATTCCCTCCCTAGGGTCCAGTTTTGCCGTCTTGTGAGCAGCCTTCCAGCTCCATGACCGTCCCTGTGCTTGGGCCGCAGGTCTAAACGCCATTCACATAGCCGTGATGAGCGACAGCATGCCGTGTCTGCTGCTGCTGGTGGCCGCGGGCGCCGACGTCAACGCCCAGGAGCGGAAGTCCGGGCGCACGGCGCTGCACCTGGCCGTGGAGCGCGACAACATCTCCCTGGCTGGCTGCCTGCTCCTGGAGGTGACTGGCGCGTGGATTTGCCTTTGCGTTAAATTCCCAAGGGGGCGTTAGGACCATCTTTTCAAGGACTGATGTCAGTAACAGCATTTCTCCCTACAGTCACTTCTATTTATTCCGTAGCTACTCGAGGCTTCCGGGTGGTCAGCTCTGGGCAATCCTGACACCATTGGCCCCTCCTCTCTAATTGGGGATTTCTGAAGTGGCAGAGCCCGCCCCAAAGAGCAACTGGGCTAGTAATAAGACCTTTTATATGACCTAGGGTTCATGCTGACAGGAGAAGTTGGGGTCTAAAGGATGAGAGAACCTTCCAGTAACTCTTTCCTGTGTGGGCTGGCTTTAGGGTGATGCCCATGTAGACAGGACGACCTATGATGGAACCACACCCCTGCACATAGCAGCCGGGAGAGGGTCCGCCAGGCTGGCAGCTCTTCTCAAGGCAGCAGGTAAGGCGGCCTGGCGGGTGGGGCTGGAAAGTGCTATCAGGAATGCAAACCAACTCCGGGCGAACAGCCCTGTCTCCTTCTTTAAGCCACAGAGCTACTGCTGAAAGGCACGAGTAAATAAAAATCACACTTCCACGGCCGGAATGGCGCTGTTGGGACTTGTAATCCTGGGCTCCAACCCGATGGTCATGTCAGCCTTAACTCTAATTCATCGGTTTGTTTGGGGTGTTGGTTGTTTAGGCTGACTCCCATGACAGGAGATCTTAAAGTTGAATTTGATCCCTGAAAGAACTCTGAACAGTACCAGCCTCTGATCATGTCAGTCAGAAGTCTCCAGGAAAAAAGTTGATTGGTAGAAGATATAATTTTAAAATTTCCTTCAGTGAGAGAGGTCCCTTAGAAGTTGAAATCATAGGAAAAAAACAAATGGGCTGTGTATTGAGTACTACCATATGCGAGGAACTAAAAATTGCTAGCGTTTATTGACCTTACTATGTGTCAGGCACTGTGCTAGGCCTGTCAGGCGTACTGTCTCATTTAGTCTGCAGTAACCCTTAGAGGTAAGTATCATTATTATTTTTCTCATCTCACAGCCGATGAAACAGACTGGAAAGACCTGTGGGACCCAGTCCCGGGGTCCTAGTAAGGGCATAGCTATGGATCACACCTTGTCTATCTGAGCTTCCAGACTCTATTCTCTGTACTCTTTCTCTCCCCTGCTTTGCTCAAGGCTCTGCAGGTGTTACTCCATTTAACTCTCTAGTCCTGTGAAGTATAGAAAATTATTCCTGCTCACCCTTGAATCTCTCTTGCCTTGTATACTTAGAACCTCAACAAATGTTTAATTGAGGGAAGCCTCTCAGACTTTGAACTATCTGATTTACTTTAGAGAGTATTAAAACTTTCTTAGACAGTAAATGCTTCAGAAATTCAAGAAAACAGAAGGAGTTAAATACATCTTTAAAAACTGAGTCCAGGAAGATGTACAAACTTTTTCTTTGGGAGCCCCACAGTGAATAAAATCATATCCAAATAAACAATAGCCTTTTCTTTTCTTAGTCTCAGTCAAGTCAAACTTTCTCTTGAACAAGAGACTCTGATTACAGTATGAATAGTTTGGGAAGTCACTGGTTATAATTAAGAAATGCCTTCAGACAAGAAGCTATAACCCTTTCAAAAATGCTTTCTCTTGAATTCTTCATACCCCATGAAAGAAGTAGCAAGTCACGGTTTCTCCATGATATAAATGAAGGCACTCGGATGAAAACCCTAGTCCTGAGCCCCCAGTCACGAGGAAGGTTACCTCAGACACAGCGCAGCCCCTCCAGCATTCTCCAGGCCATAAACTGTCCCTCTTAGCTTCTCTTCTGTTTCCATGGTCAGATGGCACTCACTGCCTTCTAGGTCAGGCCAGGGCTGGAAGGTTGAAATAAGAAACAGCATGAAGATCCTTCTCTGACTCTCATTAGGCCCTCTCCTATTATTGAAGTTGGCACAAAGCAAATGATCTCCCAGCAAGATAAAAACAAGTTCTTCCCAGAAGGGTATACTGAACTGACTGCTGTTCGTTAGACATCAGACTAAACAGTCTCATAAAAATAGTCTCTAAGCCTCGGAGAGGTAACTCCAGCTCTAATCTCTGAGTTACTTCTGGTGTTTTCTTGCTGCACATTAAGAAACAGACTAGATATTTCCAAGATCAGCCCTAAAATTTTCAATAACTATGTATCATGGGAGAAGGTTTTTGCAGTGTTTGTTTCAGGATCGGGACCCTGGCAGTGCTGTCTTGTGCGCAGGAGTAAAAGTGAGCATGTTGTCCCTAGACAGCAAACCTTGCTCTTTTGAGCAAGTGGGAGAAGAGCCTGAGAAATGTGCAGTGGCAAGCACGAACTTGAGCACTAAGTTAGGTCCTGAGTCCTGAGGGTGCAGCCCAGCCCCCGTAAATTGCTGCCATTCCTCCTCAGATTAAAGATGCATCATTCGGTTGAAAACTGAGAATTAAATGTGAGCGTTGGGGTACTTCCAAGTCTTTTGTCTTTGAAAATGTTCTTGGCTATATAGTGTATCATCAGAACTCTTTACAGTCAAAATAAATTAGAATTTAAAAGAAGTTCTCTGACTTTTTCAGTGGAAGCATGTTTCATGTATTAAAAATTATCTAGGTAATTACCTCGGGTAGCTGTTGGGCTTTGCCTTTGGGAATCTGACCTCTGCAGGCAGTTGAGAGTTGACAGGACCAGGGTTTACCTGATGCTGTGTAACTTAACAGGCGCAGATCCCCTGGTGGAGAACTTTGAGCCTCTCTATGAGCTGGATGACTCTTGGGACAAAGATGGAGAGGATGAAGGAGTCGTGCCTGGAACCACACCTCTAGATATGGCCACCAACTGGCAGGTGAGTGTGACTCCCATCTGTTTGACGGCAGCTCCGGAGAAAGCTAATGAATCAGGAATGTAAGAACAGATGGTCTTCTTGAGTCTCTATTTCCCAAAGCCTTTTCTTGTTGAGAAAGTCTGCTTACCAAGAGACATATTTCTCTTGAAAAGCCTATCCATGAAAGATCTAGGTCAACGGAGTTATGAGTGTGAAAGTGTATGCCTAATCAGATCACAGTTCAGTTGTGAGAGAGGGTTCGCAAGAGAAAACACAAAATTCACGCAAGAGTTTCCCATTCTGAGCTCACACCAGAAGGGTTCCTGTCTCCATTTCTGAAGCTAGGAGAAATGTTATGGTTTGCTTAGAATTTTGCAAAGCGATTTCTCTACGTGAAAAGAACCAGGATTCTTCTGAGGACTTTAATAATTGTAAACATAGTAAATAGACTTAACCTCTTCCCCCAAACTCCAGTGACCTGAGATCTGAAGATGAAAAGCAGTGAGAAGCTCTTTATGGCCCAGGGAGAAGAGTCAGAGGGAGGACACGGGCAAGCAGACAGATCTCCAGCACAACAAAATCGACTTTCTTATGGGCAAGCGCTGGTCCATATCCAAAAGCTGCTTGTTTTCCTCTTTGAGGCCCGTGGTATTGAGCTGAATGATCCCGGCAGAGACCACACGGTTCCCCTTTAATGCTGAGCACCTGGCTTTCCCAGAAGCCTCACCACAGAGCACACAGAGATAACCCACTTCAGTGACCCCATGTCCTCACCTAAGTCAGCGAGCTCGGAGTGACTGCAGAGCACACAGAAAGGTCTCCACAGCTATGGAATTTTGTTTTTCCTTTTAACCTAAGGCTCTTCTGTCCCCCAAGTTTAAAATGTAGCTGGTGCTGGAAAGAGAACATCAAGCCTTGCAAGCATTACTATACCTCAGTTTGAGCACATTTCTAGAATTCGTTCTCGGAAGCCTTTCCTAGGGAGGAGGGGGCAGTGAGGAGGCACAGCTTGCAGGTTTGCGTAAGCTCAGTCCTCACCGGGGCTCTCAGGGACACATCACGTACCGACGACTCTCGACCAACACATAGCCCATCTGGTGGCCTGGACTGTCTTTGTCCTTCAGAACGACCGTGGCCCGCTCTCTGCAAGGTTAGCTTGGGTCTTCCTGCCCACCTCAGAAGCCCCTGTGGAGAACCGCCTCCTGGCCCAGAGCCCTAAGGGCTTTTCTTTCCCCAAAGATCATTGTCATGATGACTTTGTGGGTCATGGTACTGACTCCTTCCTGTTCCTCCATCTTTGGGGTACTAGGCCCTCCTCAGGAGGACACGATGAGTTCTTATTACAAAGAAACTGATTCCCCTCCTGGTCTCTTTAATGTATATATAATGTTTCTCCACGGTTTTCTCCCCAACAGGTATTTGATATATTAAATGGGAAGCCATACGAGCCAGAGTTTACATCTGATGATTTACTGGCGCAAGGTGAGCTCTAAAACAGTGTTCCCTCCACACTGTCATTTAAAGGGCTGAGGGAGAAGCAGCATTATCCAGGCTGTACTGTGAAAGGCTCGGTGGCTTATTCCAGAATCGAAAGATCCTGGACGTATGCGGTGGGCGGGGGGGGGGGNGGGGGGGGGGGTATCCATTGTAATCTGCTGGAACACGCGTCGTGCTGTTGTCAGCGGGGCTGCTCCCAACTCCAAATAAAGGAGCTTCGCTGCTCCCGCTGGGAGCCAGAGGGCCGCTGCGTGGCCGTCCTCAGTCCCTCCAGAGTGTCTCTGGTCGCTTAGGACAGCTGTGTTTCTTCTTCGTTCCTTCAGGAGACATGAAACAGCTGACTGAGGAGGCAAAGCTGCAGCTCTACAAGTTGCTAGAAATCCCTGATCCAGACAAAAACTGGGCTACTCTGGCACAGAAGTTAGGTCTGGGGATACTAAATAATGCCTTCCGGCTGAGTCCTGCTCCTTCTAAAACCCTTATGGACAACTACGAGGTAACCCATCACCTCACATTCGTACTTGACTCTCGTCCGTTAACGACGCTGACCTGGGCAAGGCCCCCTCCCCCCTGCCCTTAACTCTGAGGAGGACAATCAGTCATTACCCATGTCCTGGGAGGGTGACCCAGGCCAGGATGGAAACCTGCCTTCGGAAGAAGGTGGTTTTCGGGGCCCTAAGGTGTTCCCTATTTTCAAATATCTTGAGATTTCCTGCAGAAATTCTAGGTAGAGGGTCCGGGTTGTCACAGAACTTTGACCCCCTGAACCAGCATGGTAGACGGTGATCCCCACGCATTATCCTCCCATCCCCAAGAGCATGCCTCTCCCGTGTCAGGACATGGAGTCAGCTTCCTGTGAGGTGAAATCATTGTCTGCGGAAACTTTCCTTGCTAGCTCTGGTTTCTGGGTGGTTCTCAGAGCTTCAGCCTAAACAGGGATACTGCATGACCTTCCCGGCAGGTAGAGTTTCACTGCCTCGGCACTTCTCCCCCCTCTGTCCTCTGTGCTTACTGGAAGCCGCTTCTCTGTGATTTCCTGAGTGGTCTCTGAGCTGACACAGGAGGCTCGGTGCGAAGGCCCGTGTCTCTGCAGCCACTCTTCGCTCTGAGCCCTCCTGGTGGCCGGCGTCTCAGGGCGTGTGTCCCGGCGACAGCCTGCCTGCTTGCTCCGGGCACGGGCACACGTGCTTCCTGTCTTTCTCGCAGGTCTCTGGGGGCACGATAAGAGAGCTGGTGGAGGCCCTGAGACAAATGGGCTATACCGAAGCCATCGAAGTGATCCAGGCGGCCTTCTGCACCCCGGGATCCGTGGCCCCCGGCCCCGGGAAGGCCGCGCCTCAGACCCTCTCGCTGCCCCCCTCACCTACCTCCATGAGGTCGCCACTAGGTAAGGGAAAAACAGAACAGGCAGCCGACATAATCTCCTGCTCCCCAGGCTATGTCTGCAGTGTCTTGGGCTGCGGCTGTCCTCCCCGCCGTCGTCCCGTGAGCACCCTGTCCCGCGTGGCTGTCACCCGTGCAGCTCACATGTTCCACCCTCTTTCCTCACCTGACGCTGCCGGTCAGGTGGGGGTGCTGTCCCAGGAGCAGTCACATTGGCCCATGAGTCACTCGGATTTGTAGTAAGTACTGAAAACAACATGATGTGGCTGGTTAAGGCCAATAGTGTGCCTCTCACTTCTTAAATGTGAAAGAGAGAAAGAAACTCACAGCGCAAGGCCTGTAGAGCCAGGACTGGCCCCAGACTCTGGATGACACCTCAGTTCCCACCACAGCGCCCTCAGCTCCTTACCTCCGGCCCAGAAGTGGCTTCACCTTCTCCCTGCACCTCCTGCCAGGGTCACTCAGCTGGACACCACGGTGCCCCCAGCACCGACCCTCACGAGCGCCTCTGTCACGCACCCGAAACACACCACAGAACAGACTCCCAACAGCCCAGTAACCCTTTGTTTCCCTGCAAATGTATTCTCGCACTCTCGCAACAACCACTCGTGCTTTCTCCACCTGGATCCTCCCTCTCTCAGTCCCCACCAAGAACACAGCAGCAGCTAGAATTCCCTCGTCCTTGAAAGACCAACAGTCGGCCTTGTTGGGCAGAAGCTCTGCCATCCTCCAGGAGGTTAAGACAGAAGTCCAAGTCTAGCCCATGGACACTTGCTGCTCACAGCCGACACACGTGGCCACCTGTCCTTCCTCTGGGACAACCTCCCTTGTCCATCCAACTTCACTTCTTGCCTCAGGTCCTGCAGCAGCTCCTGGGCAGTCTCCCCGCTTCCGGTTGGCCCCCCTCTCCTTCAGTCTACTCTTGACACAACAGGCAATGAGATGCTGTTTCAAAAGCAGTGCTATGCCGATACCTGCCGTATGCGGTCCGGTTCACTTGCCCACTCACCAAATCAGTATCAAGCACGTCCCGTGGCCTAGCCCTGTTGGAGGCTTGAAGGTGGAGCAGGCAGCAATAAAGGCAACGTTCCTTCCTCCATTCCCTCTCGAAAATCCCTTCCATATGCCTTTCCTCCCGCCCCACTTCCCTGCACCCCCTGTCCCCCAAGCCCTCCGCTCACAAGTCTAATCCCGTCATAGGACCAAACCTTCTCTTCCCCTTCCCTGCAGAGATCCTCACCTGGTGGCTCCTTGCCCTTCAGTTTCAGCCAAGTGTCACCTTGTCAGGGGCCTTTCTGGGAGAGTCAGGACAGATGTTGCGCACTTTGGAAAGGAGTAATGTGTCCACCAGCAAAACAGCCCTCATCTCCTATCTCGTTACCTGATGCTCCTTCCACACAAAGAAATAGGAAAATACTTATATCTTTAAAATTTGATTTGATATCTGACTTGTAGTTATTTTTAAAATACCTCCTACACATAATAGAAACCCGATGAATATGGGTGATCAGTCAATAAATCAACCAAATTAGTAACAAGACAACAGCGTATCACTGCCAGTAAGGTCTTGATATTTTAACATTGGAATTTAATATACAAGAAGATGGCATTTTGATTTGTGTATAAGAGACTTTGTTTCTGTGATCACTTTCTCTGTATAGGAAATAACTCAACACTGTTCGGATCTCTAAAGACACTTCTCAGCAAGGAGAATGTGACCTAATTGTTCGTCACAGACACCTTTTCATCATAATCACCTTATCTTTTTTCTGCTACCGGAATGTTTTTGAGGCAATGTATAGCCTTTAATAGCACGTGAGGCCCAGAGAGATATCTCATTTTTAGTTCCACCTTTGGTCACACATTTATTTTGCCTGGGTTCAGCAATTTCCCCAGTTAGAAAATAGGTAATACAGTGGTTGGAAAAATACACCTGATTTCTAAGAAGAAAAGGCCCCCTGTGAGTTAGGAGAATTCAGAAAGGATTCTGATAAACATGATAGTAAGAAAGAGATGTGAAAACGTGCCTATTTTGATGTCTTCACAGTGTTCCTGCTGCTCGGGGCTCTCCCTCCCTCCCTTGGCCACTGGGCGGGAACAACAGGCGGGTGGCCCGGGTGGGGCGCGGTGGCCTGTGGGAGCTGGTCGCCAAGAGCTGCCCACGAGCCTTTTAGATCCAGACCCTGAGCCTGTCTGGAGTAGAAGGCGTACGAGAGCCAAGGCTCTGCCTTTTCCCCAGCTGTGCCCCAGTCAACCTGTGCTTCTTCCCCCAGACGAGGTCCGAGACGACAGCATCTGCGACAGCGGCGTGGAGACGTCCTTCCGCAAACTCAGCTTTACAGAGTCTCTGACCAGCGGCAGCTCCTTGCTGACTCTTAACAAAGTGCCCCACGAGTACGGGCAGGAAGGACCCATAGAGGGCAAAATCTAGCCCGCTGGCAGCGTCCCCACACCGTGTAAACCAAAGCTCTGAAATTCCACCATTGTCCAAAAGAAGGCGGCGAAGTGCATCCGCAGGTGCTCAGAGGAAAACCAGCCTGCCGGACTCTCTCGGAATTTCATTCAAGGCCTTTTGAAGTTGGCTTCCTTTCTCAGTTCTCAAAGGAATGTTACTAGTCCGGGCCACGAACACACAGCCCAGAGCAGTCACCGCGCCGGCCTACCGCCTCCCCGTGGGCAGGGTCGCTTAGTGAGCTTTCCCAGCCGCTTCCCCGTTGTCACTGCTGCTGTCCCCCGCTGCGCACCCGCTGGCATTAAAAGGTGGCCCCGTCCCCACCTGGTCTTCTTCCTGGCCGTCCACAGCACTGTCGCACATTCAGATTAAGGATTAAGAAAAGGGGTATTTTTAAATGAAAGTTACATGGTGTACAATTAAAAAAAAGGCTTTATTGCTTTTTCTAATGTGGTTATCTATGTGATTTGAAAAAAGAACATGTAATGTCAATATGTAAACATGGTTACAATCAGTGCTGAAAATGGTCTCTTCCCCCTTTTTCTGCATTTTGCTATTGTAAATATGTTTTTTAGATCAAATACTTTAAAGGAAAAGATGTTGGATTTATAAATGCTATTTTTTATTTTACTTTTATAATAAAAGGAAAAGCAAATCGATGACCTCATTTTGTTTGATCTCCGGAAATACTTTTCTAAGATGACTCCTTGTCATCATGGGATCATTCCAAGCCCAGTTATCACATTCACATTCCCCTTTACAGTCCAGCTTTTGACCCAGAAATGAACCAAAAAAAGTGATCAAAGAGCAGTGTTTTAAGCTGAGATGAAAGCGTTGGGTTTGTCGAATCCTCCCTTGGCTCATTTCATTCAGACTGTACCACCTCACCTTCCCGGGGCTACCTCACACGACACCGGTCCTCCCCACCCCTCAGGGTGCTCTCAGGGCCCTGGCCGAGCACCCAGTCCTGAGGTCTCAGCACACCAGGGGCCTGTAGCCAGCAGCCTTCCAGCAGGAAGCTTGGCTGACTGCTCTTCTCTCAGAGGCTTGGGAACAAGGAAAAGGAGACATGAAAAGTGATGGGGCGCCTGGGTGGCACAGCGGGTAAGCATCTGCCTTCAGCTCAGGGCGTGATCCCGGCGTTCTGGGATCGAGCCCCACATCAGGCTCCTCTGCTGGGAGCCTGCTTCTTCCTCTCCCACTCCCCTGCTTGTGTTCCCTCTCTGGCTGGCTGTCTCCTCTCTGTCAAATAAATAAAATCTTTAAAAAGATATTTAAAAAAAAAAAAAAGAAAAGTGTTTGAAGGAGGTGCTGTGGTGAATACTGTGATATGCTACCAAGAACCCTCTTTAACGAAGGCCGCGTCCACCCAGCTGCCGGGAGCACACTTGGCCAAAGGCCTCTCTTACCT
The DNA here is from genome assembly GCF_002007445.2 of Ailuropoda melanoleuca. Classification (NCBI taxonomy): domain Eukaryota; kingdom Metazoa; phylum Chordata; class Mammalia; order Carnivora; family Ursidae; genus Ailuropoda; species Ailuropoda melanoleuca. Next base: position 27,813,386 of record NC_048228.1, on the reverse strand, counting down.
GTCATCTCTTTCTCGGGGATTGCCTCAGCCACAGAGAGCCAACTCAAAAGGTCGCACTCATGTCCCCGATGGCCCCAAATAACACCTATAGACGTGTGTACAAAGGCTCCTTGGCCCCCCGGGACGACGGTGAAGGGCTATCTGTGCTCCGGGGCCCCGTCTCACTGGCTGAGCTGTCGTTCGGGTCTGCGTCACAGGTCGCAGCTAGGGTCTTCCCCCTGCCCAGGGTAGTTTCCTGCCCAATCCTGCTGCAGGTGTGGATCCCAGGGCACCCCGGCTCCATCTCAGAGCCGGCTTCCACGGAGCCCAACCTGCACAGGGGCTGGGAGCTAATGGTGACCACTTTGCACAACATATGAAGTCATGCAGTTTTGAAAATAAGCCAGTCAGGTAAACGGCATTATCCCCAGTGTACAGAGAAGGAAATTTAGCCCCAAGAGTTCAAGTAGGCAGTGGCTAAGCTGCTTCTGAGTCTATATCCAGGTCTGTCCAGTTCCAGAGCTCACGGGCTAGAGAATTATCCCGGTGAGGATAAAAAGATAGGTTAAAAGAATTGAGTCCAGAAGTAGACCCCAAAATAAGTAGGAATTTAGTATATAATAAATTTCTAATCAATGAGGAAAATGTGATTAATCAATAGGTAGATGTTCCATCTGGTTAACACTGGGAAGAAGTCAGTCTGAACGACTTCCCTCTCATCAAAATCATTTCCAAATGTATCAAAAATGAAACCATAAAAATGCTAGAAATACTAGAAATCGGGGGCGCCTGGGTGGCGCAGTCATTAGGCGTCTGCCTTCGGCTCAGGGCGTGATCCCAGAGTCCTGGGATCGAGCCCCACATCAGGCTCCTCTGCTGGGACCCTGCTTCTTCCTCTCCCACTCCCCCTGCTTGTGTTCCCTCTCTCACTGGCTGTCTCTATCTCTGTCAAATAAATAAATAAAATCTTAAAAAAAAAAAAAAAGAAATACTAGAAATCATGGATGAATAACCTTGAAATAGAGGAGGCCTTTTTAAGTAAGACTTTTGTTTTCTGATGTAAACAGTTTGAGTTCTTCATTTCACAGTGTGTCCCAAATCAATGAAATATATTTTTTAAATTCCACTTCCATTTTTTATTATCCACATGCTCCAATCCGTTCTTCCAGTTTTTGAAAGTTGTATCTTTAAAAAAAAAAAAAAACACCTCACCTTCCTTAATTTTCCAGCAACAAGCCCATGCCAGTGTCCCTCCACCCGCGCCTCTCTGTGGCAGATGGTCATTTTCCAGCTGGTCGCCACGAGGTCTCCTGTCTACAAGATGAACACCCGCCCCCCTCCCACTGGGGGAGGGGCCTGTGCTCCTCCCTCGTCAATGTAGGCCTATGACAAGGGTAGAAGTGATGGTAACTGGCTTCGAAAGTTAGGCTGGAAAATACAATGCAGCTTCTCCCCCGGGCCCCTGGGTCACTCCCTCTTGGAACCCAGTTACCACGCTCTGGGGCAGCCGAGTGGATACATGGAGAAGCCACGTGTGGGTGTTCGGCCAACAGCTTTCACTGAGGTCACAGCCAGCACCAGCCCCACCAGCAGATGTGTGAGGGAGGGAAGCCTCGAGGTGATTCTAGTCACTAGCCCTTGAGTCACACCTGTCTAACCTTGAAGCTGCCTCAGCAGATGCTGCCCACGTAGGGACGAGCTGTTCGACCGAGCCCTGCACACATGGCAGATTCACGAGTCAAACCATGGTTGATGGTATAAGTCCTACGTGCAGAGTGTAACCATTCTCCCGGTCTCTAACCTAACAGCTCCCATACCAGAAAGCCACTTGAAAGAGAAGCTGACTCCAGGAGGAACTTCTAAGCCACTCATGCTGAGACTAAAAATAACATTCCCCTTCTTCAGTAGGAAGCCCTGCTTCTCTTCTGTTCCAAAAACTTCCTCTTTCTCCTCCCAGATCTCAGTGTGGCCTGAGCCTCTGCATGGTGCTTGAGCAAAAAAGCTATCTGTCTGTGCCTCTGAGAAAGGAGTGTCTTTCATATTGGACCAGCAGATGGGGATAAGTACCAGGAGGAATGCAGGAGATCAGGTGGAAAGCTACAGTGGGCCGGAAATAAACCTTCCCAGAAAGCTGGTCTCTCAGCGGGAAGCCCTTTAAAAATAGCTTTCTCAGAACTTTGTCATCTTTATTCTGCAGGCATAACCTAGACTTTTTGCAGGATGGGCAGTCTCTGTTGGCAGAAGGAGGCCCTCATCACCCACCTGAGGCCCCTGCCATAGTCCGATGGGCCAGGGATGTTCCTAGTCACAACTTGGAGGGCAGCCTCCCAAGCCAGACCTTAGCAAGAGAAGGGAAGGAAGGAGCCAGGCGAATGTACGCATAATCCCCTTTGCGTTAATTTCTAAATGATAATTGTCAGGACATCCCTTGAGGTACATATTTAACCTCAATTTTACAGTGAGGAATCAGATAATCTGAATATTAACTGATTCACCCCAGATTTAAATCCATGTCTGTCAGATCCCACAGGTAACTCTTTAACTGTGTCTGAAGACCTTTGAAGGAAAGAGGTTGTGTTTAAAAGACAAAGAAAACAAATCCATACAATTCTGTACGAGGATGATGGAGTCCTAATATACCCCAAAAAAATACAGAACGAACCCAGAATATCACTAACAGGATCTGTTGCTTAAATGTTAACCTGACTTGATTTTCCTTCTAAAACCAGGCTAAAATGCTTAAGTATGAATTATTGGTGGACTGGAGGTCACTAGGGGTATCTCTTTCTCCTTATTGTGCTTTCGGGGGGAATTTTCTTTCTGATTTGTGCTTCCCCAGGTAATGGGCTTGGGGAGGCACAGGAGTCAAGAGAAGGTGAAGCCCGAATGCTGTCTATTTTGGGGACCTGGCTGGCTCAGTCAGTACAGCATGTGACTCTTGATATCAGGGCTGTGAGTTTGAGCCCCACGTTGGACATAGAGATTACTTCTTTAAAAATGTTGCTTATTTTCTTAAGCATCACAGAACTTAGAGCTGGGCAGTATCTTGAAGATCACCTAAGTAAATCATCCAAGTTGTCATCTCTTTAAACACCTACAATAGGAAGCATCTGGTCTCTATAATCCTCACGATAGCCTGCTGCTTCATTTAAACACCAATCCCAGAGACTATAAATTCTTGTCCATTGGTTGGGGGAGGCACTAAAGAAGGGCTTGAAATTAAATGGATTCTCTCATTCTCCATTATTGTGGATTCCATTATGTCTACAGTGGCCTGCTTCCATTACCCTGGACAAGAGTTCTACATATGGTTCAAGCTTCTTAGAATGAGAGGGAGGAAGGGGCTGAACTGTGGTTTTTTCACTTCCATGAACTAGCTTTCCCATCTTGATCTCTCTCTTTCCAAAATGATCATTTCATTGAAATATCGCAGCAGTCCTCTAGGAACGAAGATATGTATTCAGTCAAGATTTTTTTGAGCATCTGTTGCCTGCCAGGTGCTACAATAGGTGGTCATCATTCACTAACTCATATTATTTGTTTGAAAACCCTGTGAAGAAAAATGTGTCCCTATTTTACAGATGAGTAAACTAAGGCACACATAAGGCATTTAACCACAGCATCTCCTGATTGCAGTGAGGTAGTTTCATAAGCCACACTTGCAGCAGGGACAAGGGTGGGTGGGTAGGGTATATCTCTTCCACTTAGTCATGAAAGGATGCTGGCTGACAGTCTCTTCCTCCCACCCTCGGCTCCCAGGGTCCCAGTCAGCCGAGAGGGGAAAGGAGCATGGAGGAGTACGTGTGGGAGTTTTGAACAGTTCACTTCCTCTCACACTGCACTGGAGAAATACTTCAGTCCCATGGCCATGGGACTAAGAGCAGGGAGGCCGTAGGGGTGATTAACTTTTTTTTCCAATATTAGGAGGGGAGGGGTTGACTTTGGTGAACATATCCCAGGCTCTGACACAGATCAAAATTCTTTACCTAACTGAAGGAAGAGCTTGAACCTGAAGGTTCTTTCTAATTCCAACTTGTATGCAAACATTCACTCATGCTGAAAGCCCCCTGCAGTCGTGGTAAATGGCAATTACCAAAAGCAAAACCATTTCCCGGGACTAAGAATGAAAGATGCACTGTGAGTACAGTCACAGCTCCTCTTCAGGAAATCCTCAGAAATAATCCAGGCTATTAGACCAGGTAGGATGGGGGAGAATTACAGCAAGGGCTTGTCGCCCCTGCACTGACTCAAGGAGGACCCCTGCTCTCCAGCCCCTGGGGTCTATAATTCCTTAAATGCCACACAATAGACCTTGGGCTTGTTGATGCCAAGATTAAGGAAGCCATGGCCCTTGGGATCCCACCCAAAGGAGAAGGGCAAGCAAGTTCACCTTCCTTGTGATCCGCGGAGAACTGGGTGGACCTTGATTCTCATTTCTCGGATGAATGGGAAAGGAGCAGAAGTGGGTTCTTAGGGAAATAATATTCCCCCCAGGCCAGAAGAATAACAAATGAAACAGAGGGTTCTTCCCCTGGGGTTCTTTCTTAGGACCCAGGAAGCAGGGTTGGTGCCGAGGATGGTCCGATGAAAGCTCTGGGTACACGAAGGGAGCATGTAGGATCAGAGGAGGTTAGGAGCTGATGCTGGCTACTAGACAACCAGGTTGCTGGGACCATTCTCTGGCAATAAAAGATTTTTTTTTTTCATTTCAAAACTGTTGTGCCATTTCCCCCTCCCTTTCCTAAGGCAAGAATCAACAACAAATTATTTTGCTTAGAAATTCAAATGAGATTCTTCTAGTTATGGGTGCTTTTTTTCTTTTGCAGGACAGTTTTTTATCACTTTGTTCAAATGTAGAGGTTCCCTTTTGCTTTTTAAATAAATTTCCTTTTGTAGTTTTGGGGAAAAAATACAAAACCAAAATCACAAACTTTCACCTACGCAATATTTTTAAATGTTTACTCTCATAACAATCTGAGAAGTAAACAGGGAGGGGTTTTAATTCTCTCCATTTTTCAACAAAATGGCAAAGCCTCCGACATCCCTGGACGTTCCTGGTCTAGTGGAAACAGTGAGGGCTGGACTCGGCCTTCAGTGCTCTTGCTGCCCTCCTCGGCCTGGCGCTGCAGCCCATCCCAGAGCGCATGGCTGCTCCGAAGGGAAAGGTCCCACCGACAGGCCAGGGAGAGGGAAGGGAAAGCGGCCAAGTGCAGGCACCGAAGGCTGGCCGAGCCACGGGGAAGGAGCAACGGACCCCGCGCACGCGGCAGCACGTGGCGCACCTGTCCCCGCGAGCAGCAGCCCCGCACCCACCACCAGGGGCAGCGGGATCGCGCCGGCTGCCCTCGTCCTACCCCCTGCCCTTCTTTCGGGCCCCTCTCGCCTCCTTTGCTTTGGGGCTCTCAGGAGCTGCTTCTCGGCACTCTGCCCGGTTCTGCGTTTCCTTCCCTCTCCCCTTCCCCAACAATCCCGCCGGGGCCTCCAAACTCTCCGGAGGGCCCCCAAGTTAAGGTGGGATCCCGCCCCCCATTGGAAGTGCGGCCTGGCCTGGCCCGGAGAGGCCAAAGGGCCAGAAATCACAGCCCCGGGAAGCCTCACCGCAGCTCCTCCCCCAAGTCCCCTGCCTGCACCCCTCCCGCCCCCACCTGAGACCACCTCCCCCGCAGGGGCCCGGGCCGCCCTGGCAGTGCTCGCTGGCTCCTGGACCCCAGCAGTCCCCAGGTTGGTCTGGGAAGGGAGCCGCCCTTGGGCCCTGACTGCCTCCCTCCCTCGCCCAGGGCATCTCTTGAGCCATGAGCGACATATGCACGCTTGCATGAGCCAGGGACCATTTTAGTTCGGAAAGGCAAAGAGACTCCAGATTTAAAGCTTCAAGGAAGAATGTGTGGGCAGTGAGTCACCCACATGCCCACGCGGCCGCCTCCCTCTCCGTCACCAGCAGGTCCTGCTTTCTTCAGAGGACGCCTTCACTCGGGTTTCTGTCCCTTCCCACGGCTCCCGGTTCCTGCGCCTTGGAAGAGCTCATCTGACTTCTCCTTCACCCATCACCTCTTCTGGAGGCTTTGTGCCAAGTTTTCATGACCCGTAGTGATTAAATTTGGGGTTAAAAATCATAATCCCTCCACCCTCCCTCCCGCCTCCCTGCCTCCCTTCCTCCTTCCACTCTTCCTCCCTCCTTCCCTTCCTTCTCTGTCTGCCTGTCTTCCTCCTCTCACCCTCTCTCCTTCCTCTTTCTTTTCCGTTCTCTTTCTCTCTCTCTCTCTCCCTTTCTTTCTTCCTTTTTCTTTCTCTGCCCTCCTTTCTCCCCCATCCTCCGCACCCCCCATCCACTTTCTCTTTCTTTCTTTCCTTGAAGAAAGACATCCTTTCCACGGCACTGACCTCCAGCTCTCTGAGGCAGGGAGGGGTTGGGGGTGCTGGTGGACACCCTGCAGGCTCTCCCCCAGAGTGTCCTCTGCACCCTTCCTCAGGGGAAGCCTCCTGAAAGCCAGGTCCCCTCCGCTGCCACCAGCCCGGTTGCCTGTGCACAGGAGGCCTCTGCTGGAAGAAGCAGAATTTTGCACAATCATGCAACAGCTGGTCCGCCTCCTGCTACTCAACTTTTTTTACTCGAACAAAATTTGAAAGAGGCTTACAAGAAAAGGGAATTAGAAACTTCTTGGGCTTTCTGCCTGAATGTTTTTCTTTCAATTCAGGTCACAGAAGTCTAATGATTATCTTCCCTTAGCACAGAAGACTTAAACTGTTTTTTCTTGTGGCAAGAAAAATGTAAACTCCCCTAGGCCTGATCATTCCAGCCAGGGCAACCTTACTCTGAGAGGAAGAAGCCTCTAAGCCAGCATTTTCTACTTGCCCATCCTAGGCATTGGACATCCTGCCTCTGAGTTAATCCTCACAATCCTGTGAGGTCGTACTTACTATGAACCCCATCTTAAAGATAAGGAAACAGAGCTGTGGAGCTTAAGTGATTTGTCCAAGTACGATTTGGAGCCAAATTTGCATATTGTTCCATATTAGAGCCTAAGCTCTCAGCCACTGCACCACACGGGGCCTTCCTGTGTGTACACACTCTCACACACACACACACACACACACACACACACAGTCTGGATCTTTAACAAGGGAAAATCTAGTCCACTGTATTTGCAGGATCGATGAGCTAAAAATCTTGTCGTTCAAGCACCAAAAACGTGGATAGGGAAGCACTCCAATCACCCAGCTTGGGCTGGCTTCCTGTGAAAAAGCAGCAGGGCTCTTCCATCACCCTCCTGGACAAGTCAGGTCTCCACCACCCTCCTTACTAGAGACATCCACATGCAGGCAGGTGACCACCAGGAGGCCCTCGGCTGAGACAAAACCCAGGCGCCCACACCACCCTCTCCCAGGCCCAGCTCTGTCTGACCTCCAAGCCCATGCCAGCATCTGCTCAAAAGCTCCTGATTTCCATGTAAGAACACCTGCCTATGATTGGGTTAGACAAAGAGTGGCGCTTTTTTTTGTTTTGTTTTAATGTTTTTTTATTATATTAGNTTTTTTTATTATATTAGGTTAGTCACCATACAGTACATCCCTGGTTTTTGATGTAAAGTTCGATGCTTCATTAGTTGCGTATAACACCCAGTGCACCATGCAATACGTGCCTTCCTTACTACCCATCACCGGTCTATCCCATTCCCCCACTCCCCTCCCCTCTGAAGTCCTCAGTTTGTTTCTCAGAGTCCATAGTCTCTTATGGTTCATTCTCCCTTCTGATTACCCCCCCTTTCTTTATCCCTTTCTTCCCCTACCGATCTTCCTAGTTCTTAT
>NC_048228.1:27738393-27805501 GCF_002007445.2 Ailuropoda melanoleuca | reverse complement strand
GGCATAAAGCTGTTGATAAAAGTTTCTAATAATCCTTCCAATTTCATTGGTGTTGGTTGTGACCTCTCCTTTTTCATTCATAGTTTTATTAATTTGGGTCCCTTCTCTATTCTTTTGGATAAGTCTTGCCAGAGGTCTGTCAATGTTATTAATTTTCTCAAAGAACCAGCTTCTAGTTCTGTTGATCTGCTCTACTATACTTCTGGTTTCTCATTCATTGATTTCTGCTCTAATCTTGGTCAACTCCTTCCTTGTCAGTGGGTTAGGCCTGTCCCTCTGTTGCTGTTCCAGTTTCTTGAGGTGAGAATATAGAAACTGCATTTTAGATTTTTCTATTCTTTTGAGTGAGGCTTGGATGGCTATGTATTTCCCCCTTAGGACTGCCTTTGCAGTATCCCATAGGTTTTGGACCGTTGTGTATTCATTCTCGTTGGTCTCCATAAATTGTTTAATTTGTTTTTTGATTTCCTGGTTTATCGAGTCATTCTTGAGCAGGATGGTTCTTAGNGGATGGTTCTTAGTCTCCAAGAAGAGTGGCTTTCTTAATCATTACAAGATCAGAGATAGATCCAGATTTCACATGGAACGTTCCCTTTTTTAAATGTTAGCAAGTAATTCAACTTTTCAAATCACTATTTGTGCCAACAAAATTATCTGCTGGCCAAATATGACCTGTGTGACTTGACCCACACTTTCTACAATTGTACCTTCAGGATGACCAAGTAGGGTGATAGCTGAAGGCTTTGGGAAGGAATCAAGGTCTGTAGCTCTCCGCTTCGAGGTGCCACTGCTGGCCCCTTACTCCCAGGGGCGGCCCGGGCTGATCCCGTTCCCAAGCACCACCCAGTGCCTCAGCAAGTTCCTACTCTGCCCACCGGCCTAGGCTTCCTTTGATGACTGAACACAGAGGAAACGATAATTAGAATAGCTAACATTTGTTGAACAATTATTGCGTGCTATCAATATCTAGGCATCATCTAATTCAGTCTTCACTGGTTTTATTATTTTATTACTCCCATTTTTGTGTTTTAAAAGCTTTTATTTATTTATTTATTTATTTACAGAGCATACAAGCGGGGGAGGGGAGCGGGCAGAGGGAGACCACACTGAGTGGGATGCAGGGCTTGGTCCCACAACCTCAAGATCACTGCCAGATCTGAAACTAAGAGCAGGACACTTGACCAACAGAGATGCCAAGGTGCCCCATATTACTCCCATTTTTTAAAAAGGATTTTATTTATTTATTTGAGAGAGAGAAGGAGAGAATGAGAAAGAGCACAGGGAAGGGGGAGGGGCAGAGGGAGAGGGAGAAGCAGACTTCCCTGTAAGCAGGGAGCCTGATATGCGGCTGGATCCCAGGACCCCGGGATCATTACCTGAGCCAAAGGCAGATGCTTAACTGACTGAGCCACCCAGGGGCCCCTCCCATTTTTAAAGATAAATAAAGGCACAGAAAGACTCAGTAACTTATACGCAATGTCAAACAGCCTACTATAGTGGGTCTGGAACTCAAACTAAGTATGTCTGATTTCAAAGCCCACACCCTTAACTGCTCTATCAATTAGGATATTTTTGGTTGTAAAATCAGAACACCTGACTACAACTGGATTAAACAAATAGGGCCTTATTTTTCATAAGAAGACCAGAGTTAGAAGCCTGCAAGGTTAGCTCAGCAGCTCAACATCTCTGACATCCCCCAGTATCAACAATGTCTCCTCACGCTCACAAAAAGGCTGTGACAGCTCCAAGTATCGGGTCCTCACACAGCAACTTTTTGACTCCACCCAACAGCAGAGTTCCTCCTCAGGTCCCTCTCTTGACAGGCAGGAAAACCTTCCCACCCCAAACATTAAGTGTTAACTTGTGCTTCATTCCCCAGAATTAGGCCACATGCCTCACCCTAGACCAATCATTGGCAAAGAATAGAATTAGTACAACCAATTACAGTTCAGTCCCTGGGGCTGGACACAAAGTCACCTCTATTAGCAGAGAAGGGGCGGATGTGGCTGTAGCATGGCCAGCCTACAATGTCTGCCCCAATCATTGGGAATATGTGAATTGTCTCTCAGGATCCAGTACATTTTAAAGAAGCCTAAATAAGTAACAATAACAGAATAAGAACAAGAGGGCTGTTTTCACATGGAAGATGAGCCAGGAAATGAGTACTAGTACTCAACCAGAAATTTCCATGAACTGACAACCCATTTCCCAGGAATTCGAGGTCATGTTGGTGTTACTGTCATCCTTTGTACAGCTCGTACTTTGTACTTTGCTCATAGCATAAAGTGCCACCAGTTGTTGCTCAATAAATCCTGCGTAAACGCTGAGACCCAACTAAGGATTAAGCTGCATTATTGTTGCAAACGTTTTTTTCATGGCAGAAGTCACTAACACATGTCGACAGTAGAAGGAGAGTGCGATCAAACCTGACACAGCAATGCAGGACCCTTATTTCTGCAAAGCGCATTCACGATTTGGCCCCTATTCAAGGGCTCAGAGATGTCTGGGCAGGTTGCCCAGCCTCCGCTTAACAAGCACCAGCTCAGAGTCCAGCCTAGCTAACTCCCTGGTCTTGTGCTTTTCTTTCCTTATGCAGTAATTACACTGAATGGCTTTTCTCAAAAAAAGACTCTTCTCTCAATTGAAAAACATTTTTTCCATTGGTATTTTATCACAAACTTTCAAAACAACTTTCCTAAAATGTTGAACAAGATGGCCTTAGCTAACATTGCTCACCCTATCACAAGTCCCTACAAGACTCGTCACCAGCTGAAATGGCCTTATTTGTCTACTTGCTTGTTGTCTGTCTCCCCCCCAGTACAGCTTAAAAGCATCAAATTGAACAGAAATCAAAATGGCTGCACCAGGTGCACTGGGTGTTATATGCAACTAATGAACCGTCGAACTTTACATCGGAATCCGGGGATGTACTGTATCGTGATTAACATAATATAATAAAAAAATTTTAAAAAAATGGCTGCACCAGGGCTTCAGCAGAACTCGATTTTAAAGTAACCTTTTACGGGGGGCCTGGGTGGCTCCGTCTGTCGGGTGTCCGACTCCTGATGTCAACTCGGGTCATGATGGGGCTGGTGCATGGAGCCCCGCGTCAGGCTCTATGCTCCACATGGAGTCTGCTTGAGATTCTCTCTCCCTCATCCTCTGCCCCTCCCCCTTGCTCTAAATAAATAAATAAATAAATTCTTTAAATAAAATAAAAATGAAGTCACCTATTTCCTCTCTTCCACAGAACTGTCCTCCTCCCTCCTTAGCCTTTTGTCTCAGGAACCTCGCCCCACCCTGAGAAGGACTAACAAGACTAACAAGGCTGGCAGCACGTGCCATACCTGTCGAAACCAGCTAGAGCCTGTATTTCCCCATAACCCCCCCACCCGACCCTTCCTGGGGGCTTACAGTTTCTGAACCTCGTCGTCTGCTGCAGCCTCCTTTGCCCGGCAAAGCCACAGACCTCGTTCCTCTTTATCCCAAACTCTGTCTTTGAGTTGTCTTTTGGCCCTGAAGCCCAGAGGTCGGTTTCTGACAACACCCCTACAATGGACAGTCTGTGAGAGCAGAGAGTTGTCTGCCGTTTTTCACTGCAATACCCCCAGTGACAAGGACAGTGCCTGCTGCTCAGAGTGTCCCTCAATAAATGCTTGGTGAATGAACGAATAAATTCTGAAGCGAAACAGTCTGTAGAGTCAGAACATAGATGTGTCTTAATACTGTTGTCTGTGACTTCTGGCATCTTGTACACAATTACTGTGGTTGATACCCTCTGATGAGTCTGTTAGGAAACAAGAACTCTGGGCAGATTTTGAAATGTTTTGAATTTCATGCACAAATAATGCCTACTTGTTTTTCTCCCTCAATCTTATCAAGTTGGGGAATAAGTTTCATATCTGAGAGTCCAAGAGACCATTCTTTCTGTCTCAGGTCCCTTTCGCTTTGGGAATGCATGGGAAACTCAGCTTTATTTCTCCTGTGCTCCAGTTCACTTTCATTCCGACAGAGAAAACAATCTTCCTATTTATTTTCCAAGTGACTTCCCATGGTTTGAAAACCTCTCACAATGAAAAGTCAAGTAAGAAAAAAAAAATAAGAAGAGTTACAGTGAATGTGAATGAGAAAATTACCATTTTTAGTGTCCTCTTGGTTCTCAAATGAGAAGATGGACTCCTGTGAGCTGACCTCTCTTCATCTCACACTCTCTGGAATGTGCTTTGCCTCCAGCATGGCAGAAGGACCCCATCCTGCTCCTTCCATTCTACTAATGTTCGCATAACTACTAGCAGAAAAGTCTTCTCAGAAATCCAAAGCCAGGAGAAAGTACATCAGACTCTAACCCAGTACGTTTGGCAAAATAAACTCTATTAAAATGGTAGAGATGACGAAACACAGTGCCCACACAGGAGCTGTGGAGACCGTTTCCAATGTTAGCATTCTCTTACCGAAATCAGGTGTATACGACACGTTTCCCTCCTTGTACCAGTGTTGTCAGCATACATTTGTCTGTTCATTAATTTATTCTTTCTTTACAAATTCATTCTTTTCTGATATCTTTTTCCCCTCTTAAAAATATGTCTGGAGGGGCGCCTGGGCGGCTCAGTTGGTTAAGCAACCGACTCTTGATATCAGCTCAGGTCTTGATCTCAGGGTTGTGAGTTCAAGCCCTACGCTGGGCTGACTGGACATGGAGCCCACTAAAACAAAAAACAAAAAACAAACAAACAAAAAAAAGTCTGGAAGACGTTTGCCTTTAAATTCGCTTTATTTTTTATTCTTACTACAAGTATTAATTGAGTAATAATGATTATGATGTTAAAAAAGTACAACCACTATTTACTTAGCATTGATTTTATTCCAGTTCAGTCGTCACAACTATCTTTGAAGGTTAGAAATTATTACCTCCATTTTACCAATGAGAAAACTAAAGTCCAGGTCAAGCAGTCCCCCAAGCTCACAATAACCAAGAAGCCTCAGAACCTGGATTCCAATCCATGTCAGTGTGGCTAGAAGCCCAGCCCTCTCTGGGACAGGAGGGTCACCCCCCAGGATGGTGCTTCCATTTACAGAGCCCTCTGTATGTGTCAGCACTGGGTCTAGCCCTCTAGCTAAATTTTAAATTTATTCTTCAAGATGAACTTACAAGGACAGTGTATTTATTCCCATTGCACCATAAAAAAACTGAATACAGAAGTGAAGTAACTTGATTAAGAGCTAGTAAGGGCAGAATTGTGATATAAATTCTGGTCCATCAATTTCAAACTCCACCTCACAGGGTACCTGGCCTAGAAAATTCTTAGTTTAATGGAGACAGAATTTTCAACATTGACAAGAAAATTATATATCTATCAAGAAAGAATCTGAGTTGCATCCCCAAGCCCCAGGCTTTCATAAGACTTTTATATATATATTGAAATAACTGAACACATAAGATGAGGAAACGCTTAGATATTGAAGGAAACGCCTGGATTGCCTGCATTTATTGTCTTTTTAGTCACTGAACCATGGCCTAAAACTTCTCAGGTTTAAAACCAAATCTATATCTAATTAGTCTTGATTTTAAAGCCAAACTCTCATTGCCATTCCATTCCATAACCAATTACATGATTCTTCCCAGAGAAAACCACCCAAATATCTTAATCTAGATTCTTCAAACTCTCCCAGTCTATCAAGTAGAATAAAAAGTTGGCCCGAGCTAAAGGGAAATTAATGCCCAGCACACTAATGGACACAACTGAATGTTTATGGAATGATTAAATAAACTACAGATGAAACAACACATTGTCAATGCAACTTATGTAAATTTTATTTTTTTGATACAGTTTTACACTTACCGAAAGGTCGCAAAAGCAGTACGAAAGAATTCCTACACACCTCCACCCATTAACGTTTTGCCCCATTTGCTTCATTATGAATTTATAAACATGATCATGCATAATAAAATAATTTTATAGTAATTTATAATTAATCAATATTAATAAAAATGGTTTATTTTAAAAATATTTATTTGTCAGAGAGAGATAGAGCACAAGCAGGGGGAGCAGCAGGCAGAGGGAGAAGCAGGCTCCCCACTGAGCAAAGAGCCAGAAGCGGGACTAGATCCCAGGACCCTGGGACCATGACCTGAGCTACAGGCAGACACTGACTCAGCCACACAGGCATCCCAATATAAATGATTAAAACCCAAGCTAAAAGAAATATCACTTTGCTGCCAGGGTCAACAAATATAAATATAAATCTAATTCACAGCTTTTGAATTGGAAAGTTCATTGGATTTTGCCACATGTACAACCCACACATAATTATGGGTGACAACCTATGTTAGGACACCCAAAAATTTCCAGAGTGACCACAGTGATGTCCATTTCAATGTGAGCTTATTTTTCACTCTAAATGGCCTTTGAAAAAAGAAGCTCTTCTTGTCAAAACAATATTTTTTTGATATTATCCAGGGGTGGGGAGGGCAGAGGGAGAGGGAGAGGGAGAATCCTAAGCAGGCTCCGCACCCAGTGCAGAGCCTGACTCAGGGCTCGATCTCATGACCTGAGCCGAAATCAAGAGTCAGATGCTTAACCAACTAAGTCACCCAGGTGAACCAGTCAAAACGGTATTTTATGACGAAACCCACACATGAGAAAAGAATCCTACCCAAAAAAGTAATCAAATGGCAACAATCAACGCCCCAAAGTTTCCAACAACAACCAATATGGCTACTATCCAGAAATCTCTTTCTATTGTGACAGCTGAACTTCCATTTCCTCAGGGAATAATAACAAAGCGGCTCATTTTGATTATTCATTCTTCCTCAAGGCTAACTATGAGAGTCCTACATGAACCTCACAGCCTTCCCCATTTGGCTGCACAGACACTGCCATCGTCATGTTCCTGTGATTCCCTGACAGGACTTTATGAGCGGACCTCCTTTTCTGGGTAGGCAGAGGTGGTCGGGTTATAACTGGGTCATAGGGTGCCAGAGCTGGGGGCGGGGGGTGGGGCCTGGCACAGACTGAAGATCACCGGTGCACAGCCCTGCTGGAGGCTATCACCTGAGTCAACAACCTTCCCCGACGGAAGGCACTGCACAAACTCCTCACGGAGGGGTGGATCAGACATGCAGCAGCGGGCAGACACATTTCCTCGCTTCTTCATCTTTTTTTTTTTTTTTTTTTTTTTTTTTTTTTTATCCCATTCCCCCACCCCCTCCCCTCTGAAGTCTTCAGTTTGTTTCTCATAGTCCATAGTCTCTCATGTTTCATTCCCCCCTCTGATTACCCCCCTTTTCTTTATCCCTTTCTTCCCCTACCGATCCTCCTAGTTCTTATGTTCCATAGATGAGAGAAATCATATGATAATTGTCTTTCTCTGCTTGGACTTATTTCACTTAGCATTATCTCCTCCAGTGCCGTCCATGTTGCAGCAAATGTTGAGAATTCGTTCTTTCTGATCCTCGCTTCTTCATCTTGTCTCTGGTTGTCTTCAGCTCCAGCAGGAGCCTTAGAAAGGTTTTGTTCCAGCGTCCGCTGAAAATACAACCTGCAGTCCCTCAGTCAACATCCATCAGGGAAGTCACACGGAAACACTGCTCCAATTCACTCTTGCTGGTGGGTTTCCAAGGGTAAAATAATACAGTCCGCGTCTTTTCAGTCATGAGGAAACCATTGTCACTGAATCTCCCGGGGATGCTTCCTACATCTAACCAAACAAAGGGAGCGACGGCAGAGGTTTCCAGATCAAAAGCAAATGTGTCACCTTGCTGAGAGATGATGGCCTGAAAGAAAAAGATAGATTAAGTGAACCACGAGGGGAGACCTATCTCTCCCAGCCACAGTGCCCGTCAGAGCATTAACGTGGGCCAACAAGGAGCGCAGCTCCTACAGCTTTGGCTCTGCCCCTGCCAAAGTCTTACATGCCACGCACTGCGTCAGACACTAAAACATACGTGGAAATTTATTTAAGGCTATGGGAAATTACCAAATTGTAATCTCCAGCCAAGTACAGAAATATGTCGTCTCCAATTATTAAGGAGAACATTTCACAAGAAGCTCACAGCTTTATATCTTTTACAGTTTTTCTCAGGGGACTGGGAGAGGACCATTTTGGCATAAGGGCTGGGAAGTTTCAATGACTTTCTCAGGATACATGTGGCGCTAGCACCGCCATGGAGCTTGTCTTCTGGAAAGATCCAGCAATCTAGACAGCCACCTGCCAGGCATTTACAAAAGCTCTACCGTTAGAGCTTTCTCTCTTTTGTCACAGAGTACCACAAAGTCACATTATTAGCACTTTTAACACGTGCAAATCACACACAATAACAGCAGAGGAAAGTGCAATTTAAGCCCTGTCATTCACTAGCCGACTAGCACACACGAAAGCGAGGCGAGCCTGGGTTGTGCCCCAGACGGTAGGGGTTTGTGAGGGTCTCTCGGTGTGAGCCTGCCACTGAGAGTGATCTGGTATTTAGAGCCGTGCCTTTGACATGAAACATGCCCACTCGACAAGCAGACGCACCACACCGTAGCTCTGACGTCGGACGTGGGGTGGGGCATAAAGAATTTCAAGGCGCAATTTTGACTCTCTGTGATTTTGGCCTTACATATCATGCAGGGTTTGGAGTTATAAACAAGAAAACAGACCTTTGTCTTAGGTATGTCTGGGAGTTTCAGAGATTCAGGTCTGAAGCTAGATGTTACATTCTCAAATCCTGCCGCCTGGCTGTTTGGTGAAGACCCTGGGGCGGGCACGGGCGTGCACTTCACAGGCTGGCTTGGCCCCAGCCAGCCTGTAAGGCTGCCAGGGAGGCTGCAGCTACCGTTGCTCCAAGGCCAAAGCTGGAAGGACAATGGTGCCTGCTCCCTCTTGTTGCCTTCTTCCGATCTGAAGTCTCATCTCTATATATGACCGCAGACCCCAGGGTCAAGCTTGTAGCCTGGCTTCAGGGAGGTATGGCAAACAACTTCCCGGCATCCCACCGGGGAGTGCACACCCACGTGCCTCGCCTATGGGAAGCCTGAAGTAAATGTTAACTATTATTACTACTATTATATCCTTTCAGAAGGGCAAGTCTCACTGAAATCCCAACTTGTCCCAAGGTCATGAAGGCCTGGTTTAGCAAAGAGAAGAAGAATTCAAAATCCTAAGTCTGGAGACTGCAAATGTATCTGCGACATAGTTTTTTGGTTTTATTGTTGTTTTTCTGGAAAGAAGCTGTGTGAATGTACACCGTTCCCGTCACAGCTGCTCTGCGTCAGTTGCCATGGATGACTTACATTTCATTATATGAACATTTCACTATTAATTAGAAAGTTATGTTTTCATTTCAAGGACTGAGTTTAATATGATTATTTCTAAGTAATTGCAAAAAAAACCCAAACAAACCAAAAAACCAAAACCCTGTCACTTAAGCCATTTTCAATGAAGTACAGGCCTAAAACAAATTTAACCTTCACTAAACATAGAGAATAAAGCTTTCTAGAGAAACATCCAATCACCATGTGTAGGGGAAAGAGTAGGAAGGGTTTTCAATCACCTAGACAGATTCCACATTCTCCAGCTGCACAATTTTTATAACAACACATTCTGGTCATCCCATTTTTTTCTTGGCAATTATAGATTTGGTGATTAAACTACTTTGAAACAATAAATCAAAGAGAATAGAGGGAAAATTTTTAAAATGCATCAACTTTCCTTAACCCTCCATGTCAGAGTGCTTCTGCCGGGGCTTGCTGGTCGTCCCTCTACACAGCTCTGCTCGCTTGCCAGGATGGCAGGTGACACTTCAGGGATGAAGCAGGAAAGCCCAGGGACAGAGCCCAGAAGGCACTGCGGGAGCAGTCAGTGGTGACGGCTCCTGCTGCCTCTTCCTGCTCTGCTCCAGCCCACTATGGAGGGCTCAAGGGGTAGCAGGAGTGGCAGGAACCCTAAACTCTGACAAATGCTGAATTAGAAAAAAAAATCATTTGGTCTTTGCTTCTAGTGGGAAGAGACTAACATTCCCCAGGTCTCAGGTCAACTCAGGACCAAGGAGAAATTCTGCAAAATGCAGGATGCCATGTGCTTGCCCCAGAAGCAGGGCAGCTCTGCAAGGCCACAGGGGCCCCAGGCCCCTGGTACTCACAGTAACGTGTGCCTTGTGGAGTCCCACGCTCTCACTCAGGGAAGACAGGAAGTGATAGTTGGCTGGGCTCACAAGTTGGCTGTCAGTTGAAAGGTAAAAGGAAACCACGCAGCTCTGCCGTGTACAATTCCCACAATTCTTCAAAAACACAGGCACCGACTCCTTATAGAGGAGAACGGCCGTCCCTGCTTTCAGGACAAAACGCTCGGTCTCAGAGGAGCACAGGGGCTCCAGGGAACTCCACGTGTGGACTCTCACCTGGGGGAAACAAGACAGAGCAAAAACAAACATTCTTGGTCACTTTTTTTTTGGAGAATAATAGATGAAAGTCAGAGCAGCAGAACTAGTTAAGAGCCTACGAACCCTGGGTTGAACCACAGCCCCACTAAGTACTAGAGCTTGTAATAGAGCAAGTTACTCCACTCTTCAAAGACTCTGTTTCTTCACATGTAAAATGAGGGTAAGAACAGCACCAACTTCACTGGCTGATGTGAGAATTAAATAAAATCATCAATGGTAGACACAGGACCAGGTGCACTGTCATTATTCCGTAACCGTGACCTATTTGCAGTGTCCTCCAACCTCAGCCACCAGAGACTCTGTGAGTTTCTACCCTCTCTTTTTGCCTAGCATCGTTTTAAATGCAGGTGTAGTCTTCCATATACATTCGGAATGCTTTTACAGATTTTCACTTTAACAAACCATTTTTAAGGATTTCTTTCCGTCAAGTTTAGGCTATTTCCAGATTCTTGTGATGATATAACTTTATATTGTAGTGGCACTTTGCAGTTTATAATTTGTTTTTATCTAATTATTTTATTCACTGCCCGCTGAAATCCTTCAAGACAGGCTGATGAGTGAAGACATGATATTCACAGATGAGGAAACTGAATCACCAAGGCCTTAAGCCTTAAGGTCGCGGGATAAATGACAGAGTTTAACCCTGAAGGTACAGGTATTCTGAGTCCAAGGACAGCCCATTTTCTGCGACAGGCACTAGACATATTTCAATACAAATTAACTTCTCTTCTCTTTTTCCCAGAAGGAATATAACCAATAACTAAAGAAATGATCAAAAACGCTCCCTCTGCCTTAGAGAGAAAAAAAAACTCCAAGCAACTTACAGTGAGCTTCACCTCACAGTCAGAGCGAAGGTCTGACACACCATAGATGAAAAACACGTCTTGATCCTCGAAACCCACCGGCAACAGCGGAGCGAAGAAATGCCGAGCAAAGTAATGAAGCATTTTCCACTTTCCACCATACTCTAAAAATAGGCAAGTTAAGAGATGGGGAGGGTCAAGCAGTCAGGGTCACCTCGCCCATGGTCTAGCTATGTCCAACTTGTCATGATTCTAGGGACCAAGCACAGCAGGGAGATTCAAGGGGGCACGAACCCACGTACGCTGAGGCCTCGCGGCATTCCGGTCTCTACCTCGTGGCGTCCTCACCTCTGGGTGAGGCGGGCATTCACATCCACTTGACAATGAGGCAAGGGAGGCTCAGGCAGTAAATCAAACATGCCACAGGCAGTACTCTTGAGCCCAGACCTGACTCCTAGGCAGCACTTTCTCAACATAATTCTGCTTTCTGGGGCTCAATGTACCAATACTCCTTTTGACTACATACACATGAAGAAGGAAATCGGTAGCACGGTGGTAAAAATGTTACATACATTAGTAACTGTAAGAAAATATTACAATTGTATAAGATATTATAAATATTTGTTTATAAGAGTTAGAGGGAGGGGCGCCTGGGCAGTTCAATTGGTTAAGTAACTGGCTCTTGATTTTGGCCAAGGTCATGATCTCAGGGTCTCCATGCTCAGCAGCTCAGCGCAGAATCTGCTGGAGATTCTCTCCTTCTCTTTCCCTCTGCCCCTCCCCCCTGTTCACATCCACTCTCTCAAATAAATAAAATCTTTCAAAAATTAAAAAAAGTAAGACTTATGGGGAAGATAGTTAATAATATTGTAATAACTTTGTATGGTGACAGGTGGTAACTACACTTATTATGGTGAGCATTTTGCAATGTATAGAAATGTCGAATCACTGTATGGTACACCTAAAAAATACATAAACAAAACACTTGGGGAAAAAAACAATTTAAAAAGTGACAGAGTTATTTAGAACTCAAAGTCTCCTTCCTTTTCCCATAAGCACAAAAGCCTCTGAGCGAAATAAAACAACCATTATCACAAATGCTGCTGGCAAGTGCAGACTCGAGGAGAACATCCAAACAGATGACAATTAATGACAGTTGCTCAGATACAATTAGAAGCTTTCGGGAACCTATGAATTCTGTGCCCTGTTGGCATGTCTATTATGCTAAACCCCCAAACTAAAAAACATGTCAACGTGCCTCTATTTCAAAAAGCTCTTTCCCACAAAGCACTGC
Source organism: Ailuropoda melanoleuca (assembly GCF_002007445.2). NCBI lineage: Eukaryota > Metazoa > Chordata > Mammalia > Carnivora > Ursidae > Ailuropoda > Ailuropoda melanoleuca. The sequence goes on along the minus strand of NC_048228.1, from coordinate 27,792,984 downwards.
ATCACTGAACAACTTCCAGAGAGATGGTGGGAAGGGAGAGAGCGGGCAGGAGGGGGCCGAGGGTGTGGTGGTGGTGGGGGTGTCATGTCCAGAATCCACAGTGCAAGCCGCTCAGATGGAGAAATGTGAAGTTCAGATAGAACCAATTTCTTCAGGGTTTCCAAAATTTGAACTCTCAGCAGTTCAACTGCAACTCTTTATATTTCCCCTTAAAAACAACGAGCAGGGAGGGGTGGAGAGACCTTTCGTATTAGATCTACAAAATGAACTCAAACTTACAAAGTTGACCTTGAACAGCATGGGGTTAGGGCACCAAGCCCTGCAGAGTCAAAAACCCACATTTAAGTTTTGACTCCCCCAGAACTTAATTACTAATAGCTTAGTGTTGACCGAGCCTTACCAATAACATAAATGGTCAATGAACACATATTTTGTATGTTATATGTATTATATACTGTATCCCTACAATAAAGCAAGCTGAGAAAAGAAAATGTTACTAAGTCAGAAGAAAGACAAAATACATTTACAGTACTGTACTGTCTTTACCTAAAAAATCTGCATCTCCGAGGACCTGCACAGTTCAACCTCCTGTTGTTCCAACATCAACCATATTTGGAAAGTTCTCTCATAAATGGAAGTTGGCTCAGACCTAAGGTGACTTACAGACTCTCCCGTGTGATATCCATTACAGAAGGGACTTCACATGCACGGTTCCAGCTTCATGGTCACACAAAGAACACAGGAGGACAGCAATTGAAGCACAAGGTCTCACTGGGACACACACTAGTTACTCATCAGTGACAAAGTACGGCTACCAATAGAACAGCCTGCATAGTCACCTAAAGATGCTATGTGATTTCTGGCTTTTCCATTAGCTCTGTACCTGCCCAAGTTTATAAGCCAAGCAAAATAAAATGCTCAGGTGGATTTCTGTATTTGCAAAATAACTAAAAATGAGACTAATTTTCTAAAGGAAATATATAATAATCTATAGATTCCAAGCAGCTATGATCCCTTTAAAGGATCGCCATGCAGATGATAGGAGGTGACACATACCTTCTCCCACCCCCACTGGCACACACTAAAAGCACCAGATTCGTTAAACCAACGAAGCAGAGTTAAACAGAGGCTATGAGGCTGCCCAGAGCAGGAGCAGACAGACATAGAGTACCTTATCACACCTCCTCCCTGGCACCTGTTTTCTGTAACAGGTGCAAGAAGATGGCGACCCTCTCCACGGAGGCATCATCCTGCAAGACTTTAAAAAATGAATTCTTGCTCTGCCATCATACTCCTGTTCCTGGGTTAACTCACCCTTTCTAAAGAACTCATTAAAATAATCTGCAATACAATCATTTAAGGGAAAATTAACTAAGACTGGGCTCTCCCAGTTCTCGAACCAAACACTGCTTCGGGAGTCCACGACCTCATCCACATACGAGAAGGCAGGCGCAGGGTCCAAGTGTCTCTGAACAATATCTCTTTGTCCAGTTTTAAGCATCCCAGAAAGGCTACTCTCCCCAGTCTATCCCTGGTTCTCATCCAATACTCGTTAATTTGGTTGGTGTTGATAAAGAGTTTGGTGGGAGAAACTTGGTCGAAACACCAATTTACCGCAAGAGGTGATTCAGAGCACTAAGCAAAGCGCGTGGGTACGGGGCTCCTTCGGCTTTGCTTTCACAGCTAGTATAAGAACCTCACCAGCAAAGGGGCTTTTTTACTGTACGGCCCTGCCTCATTTTTGGCCCCAAATTCTTGTGTACATTATTAACTGAACTTTGCTTCAAACCACCGCTAGTGAACACCAAAGATTATTACTCTTTAATTTTTAAAAATAGAATAATTCAAACTGTGGGCACGTCAGTCATCTGCCTGTTGTCAACCTAACAGGTGCAACTGATAAGCCTTCCTACGTGGATTTCTGACCCCACCAGGTATCCCCCAAGAGACAAATACGGCAAGAATAAAGATGACCTTATGGACCTAGAGGGGAATCCGGGGAAAAGGACATGTTAACACAGTTGCGCCAGGCTTCCACTAGGTTGAGTTCTTCTAAATAGTGGAAGAGAGGCTTAAGTAATTGCTTCTTTTAACCTGGACCAAATTCCTCCTAATTAAATTCAAAATTTTAAACGATAATTATAAGACACGTGGCTGAGATCTTCATGCATAAACCTACCCCCTTCATTAGCTGGCTTTTGTGGCTCTGCACAGCCCAGAAGTCAGACAAGGCTGCCTGGAAGGCTCCCAGAGAGACCAGGAAGGTGGGCGGGGCGGCCGCAGTCCATAGGCAGCGTGTGGGAGGAGCCGCCCCTGCACTGCGGTGGGGGGGTGGTCTACTCGGATTCATCTGACCTCTCTGGAGCCGGGCTTTCTCCGCGCCTCTCCGCACAGGAGTTGCTTTCTCTCACAGATATGGGGAATGCCGCAGCACTTACCTAGAGACGCCCAGGAGGGAGCCTGCCAGATGTCATTCAGCTGCCAATACAGCGCTCCCATGGTGTAGCCTTGCCCATCCACTATCTCACTGCGGCTGCGGCGGTAGAATTCGGTCTCTGTTTTGACACACTGGGCCTGCATCACCTGATTCAGGGGAAAACATCGAAGCACAAGTATTATTGTTCGGCGTAAGTGTCTAGATCTGAGAAAACTGCAGGCTCGAGGGTGTTTTTTTGAAGCAGGTTGAATAAATGAGGGAATCTGATTAGCATTATGTCTACCATTATTATACTAGCTCTGTAACTAGCCCCTCAGTAGGGCAGAAGGGTTGCCTATAACAGCTGATTGGTTTGGGAGTCTTAGTGTCCCTGTTTATTATAACAATGGGTGATGGAGGAAATGGGATGGTATGAAAGGTTCCTTGCTAATGATAGTGTAGGCAATGACGGAAAACAGACTATTATTCCAGAGTAAATGGTATATGTAGTCAAACGCTAAATTTTTTTTGCAGTGATGGATTTTACAAATATATTCATAGCTACTAAAGAAAAAAGTTTTACTAGAAAAAAATTCTACAGGAAAAATAACTTCACTATGAGTCTGATACTGTTCAATCCCTAACCCCTTTTTTCTATTCAAACAATTGTTCTTATATCATGACTTTTGATAATGTAAAATTTCTTATGAATGTAATTCCTTCATTATAGCAGAACAGAAGGTAAATTGCAGCAACGAGACACGTGAATATAGTTGCTGTTGAAGAGGCACTAAAGAACTTCATGCAGGACTCTTAGTTATTGGCAACATCACTGAAAAATCACCCTTTCATTGCTGCTGTTATCACATACTTTCTTAAAAGACTTTATTTTATTTTAGAGAGTGCGAGCCAGAGGGAGGGGCGGAGGGAGGGAGAGAGTCCCAAGCAGACTCTGCACTGAGTGCAGAGCCCAACGCAGGGCTCGATCCCAGCACCCTGAGATCACGACCGGAGCTGAAACCAAGCGCGGGAAGCCCAACCAACTCCACCACCCAGGCTCCCCTGTTACCCACGCTTTTAACTTAGAGCTACAGCAGGGGAGGCTCATGAGTGAGAGGCTCTCAGGCTCACTTGGAGAGGTCACCAAGGAGAACCTGCAGAGATGGTCAGAGCTGTAAGGACTCCTCCTTAGAGCAGGGCCTGGATTTTCACAGAGGAAGGAAAAGAAGGATGCAGATAAGGTTTTCTAGAAGACAAAGCCCAGATGCTTTTCTAAAAGCTGAAAGAGCTCACATAAAGGGAAAACCTTGAAATAGAGTTAAGCTGGCTAGTGAGAAAGTCATAGGTGAACGTACGACTTACATGAGGCGGTGTCATAAAATTCCAAAAGGGTGAAGCAAGAAAAAATCATGGTCATTCAATACAGATTTAATAAGCACCTACAGTGTGTGTTACATGCTGGTAATGGTCCAGCCTCTCCCAGCAAAAAAGATACAAACCCACCCTCATGGAGCTTATTGGCTTGTGTAGAGGACAGGACTTAATCAAAGAATCACGAAAATAAATGTAAACTTTAAACAGTAATAAGTGCTAAGAAGGAGAGGTGAGCAGTGTTAGGAGTGCGGATAGTAGAGGAAATAGGCCTAGCTGAGGAACGGCGATTGGCCTCAAAGAAGAGGAAAGAGAAAAACAGAAAGGGCAGAACCCGGCACTTGGAGAGGACATGTGTGTTAAGCAGAGAATGCACAGGCCAAGAACTGAGAGGCCAAGGCGGCCTGAACACAGAGAGCCAGGAGCAAAGGGAGGGAGGGAGCCAGTGAGAGGGAAGGAGGCCAGTGAGATGCAGGGACCAGACCTGGGAAGGTTTTGGTGTGTGTCCTAGAGGCAACTGGAAGTCACAGAAAGTTTTTAAGCTCAACAGGTGAAGGGACCAGATTTGCATTCCCAAAGAACATGCTGCTGACCAAAAGGAGAGACGGAGGCTCTGGGGTGGGGGTGGGGGCTACAGTGGATTTAGGGCGACCATTCAGAAAGCTATGAAAACCATGCCAGCAAGAGATGATATCAGTTGTGAGCAGATAAAGAAATGTCCTCATTCAGGAACCAGACCACTGGGACCGCAGCGATGAGAGCAGCGAATACACTCTAAAGAAAGCACAGATCTCGCAGACGGAGCGGCAACAGTGCCAACTGAAAATGACCACAGGATGCAATCTGTATGTGTTAGTCCAACACTACGTGAGAGGAGATGAAATAGAAAAACAGACCTATGAGATTTGATCCATCAGTCAAGCCAATCTGCAGTTATACTCAGAAATCTCCAGCCAAGTTCCTTGTAAAAAAACCAATCTTGTCCAAACTTAAAAAAAAAGAGAGAGAGAGAGAGAGAAAGAGAGATTTATCTATTTCTAGGCCTGGATAGGCGGGCACAGAGAAATTCAGTCCCTTTGTAAGCATTCACATATGTTGAGTTATGGTACAAAATCAGTGTTGTGGAACAACTTCTTGAAAATTCAGTGAAGATGACGCAGCCCCAAGTGGAAATCTCAGTAGACACAGATTTGAGGGCAGCATCATCCAAGCCCACTAGAGATCTTTACCTTCCATCAGCATGGAAAGTAGCCTTTATAGTTGTTTAAAAGATTTGATCTCCGAACTCACTTATATAGCCCTGGGCCTCCATATAATACCCCCATCAACCAAGCTAAATTTGGCCTATGGGCACAAGATCAAGCCAGCCACAGTCTCTGCCTCCACATCACAAACACCCAAGACCCTGAACAAGAAGAAATCTCAGTTCTCATCCAGAGATTCCTGAAAAACAGCCACTGCTTTATAGACTGTGTGTGGAGTGATCATGAGAGGAGAAGCTGAGGCAGTCCTCATCAGACTGGTGAGTAACAACAGGAGGAGAGGGATTCTAGTCACCAGACAGTACAGAAGCTGCTGGTCCAGCCCTGACAGGCCAAGCATGGGCATCGAACAGCAATCACCGTGGACAATCCACTTTGGGTGCCAGCCCACAATTCGGGAACTCCCAGTACCTGAAGTACCCCGAAGTCTGGGCCATTCCTGACATACCAAAGAAGCCAAAGAACCTGCAACACTCTGTTATTACCCCAGAGACTTGGTTCACTGTCAACTCATGAGTGGTATGGAAGGAGGGGTGTCATTCATGAAGTTTTGGACAGGAAGCACTTCCCTTGGGTCCACATTTATAAAGCAGGGTAAACAGAAAAAAAGTAAAAACAGAATTCTGAGGTGGGAACAAAATATCAGTGTATACCAGAGTAGGAAATTAAATTATCTCTTTCAGGCAAAAATGAAAACTTCTAGGACAAAGCCATAACCTATTAAATAGTCATGCTTGTGCTTAGCTGGATCTAATCCAGAGGACAACTAGATATTTTACTGATGGCCTTGATAGAGGTGACCTGCATTTTCTTTTTCTTCATGTAAGCTTTTCAGGGGAAAAAAAAATCTCATAAGTATCAAATTATTTACATTGCTCCAAATTCTTTTCCAATCTGTGTGAACATATATTGTAGCATATACATTTAGTGTTCCATTCTCACTGAGTTTTCACGTGTACATTCCCATGCCCTGGCACTTGCTAGCATCTCTGTGCTTTAAATGGTTATACGGTTATACCACAGTGTGGCTCCTCATTCTCCAATTATTAGGCATTTGAATGGTTTCCAGTTTTTTCTTTCAACGCAAGAGCTAAGAACATTTTATGTTCTTGTGTTGCTTCTTTTGGTAATAATAGATGACAAATGTTAAACTCCTTGCTGCATATTGCTATATTAGGCTCCAGTCAAGAGGCTGCTATCCACTGGTGGCCTCCAGGCTGAACGCTGCCCCACACAGATTTTAACTGGCCCACAGAGGTGGGTGTTTTTTGCTTTTTGTTTTTGTTTTTTTTGAGGTGGGTGTTTTTTTGTTTCTTGTTTGGATATTGTTTAATTCTTAAGTCCCAGCCTACATGTTCCGTTTTGTCACAATTCTCAATAATCATACTCCTATCTATTTAAATTACCCTTCCTAGTCCCCACAAACCTTTGAGTTTTCAGTCTGTATTTCAGTTTTGAGAACTACTTGCAAGATATCTTTATTTTTTTATATCTATTCTAACAATCTCTGTAATTTATCTTTTCTGGTTTAATAAACATTAATAATCTTTTAGAATTTTTAAAACTTAAAAAAAATTTTTTTTTTACATGCATGCAGGATTCCTACCCCTTGCTAGAAATGAAAGGAAAAGGACACTAGGCAAGCCCTAACTAGTAGCCTATCGTAGCTGAACTTAGTGTGAAGGAGGATAATCAAGACTCTTGAGTGCTCCAGGCTCTAGAACAGCGCAGCACACTCCACGGACAGATGGTGCCACGCCAATACCATGGACCTGGGTTTACCCAAACCAGGAGGTGCCAGTTAGGGCTAATGAATTACGCCTTTGTTCATAAAAATGCAGAAGGCCACTGCCCACTTTAATTCTTAAAGGGATGTTGTACAATCCCACTTCCCTGGAAAATCTCTGGAACTGCCTCTTTCCCTTTAAAAATCATACCTGTATTTATACACTCATGCATCCTTCCCTAAAGAGGACAATCTTACATATAAGAAGGATAAATGCTTAGTCATTTCCTAGGCTACTCAGTCCCACTGTTAGCAGACAAATCTTATTTTAGTTTCAAAAAATCTGTTTTCAGCAGCTTGCTTGATTACTAAACTTACGAAATCAGTCTCCTTGGAGAAACAGATGGTAGGGTAAAAAGAAATTGAACCAGGACACCAAGGCCTAGGCTCCAATTCCAGCTTTAGCACTGTGATGGAGATTGCTAGCTGTTTACAAAAGCCCATTATCCCTGTCCTCCAGAGTGACAGAGCTATGGGTGGGCTCCATTCTCCAGAATCATACCCCTTACCCTTGGAACTAGGGGTAGCCATGTGACTAAGCCTTCCTGACAGAATGTAATTTAAATTCTTCATTTACTTAAAATTATCCTGACGATAAGAATCTTCCAGTAAAGCCATGTTTCAACTGATATAATTCATACCATACAATTCACCCTTGTAGCTCCCAATTTGTTGGCTTTTAGTATAATCACAGGTTGTGCACTCTCACTGCTACCTAATTCCAGAATGTTATCACCCCAAAAGGTAACACCATATTGTACTGGTTAATAGCAACTCCTTGTTCTTCCCTCTCCTCTGCATCTGGAAACCACTTATCTACTTTCTGTCTCTTTGGATTTGCCTATTGTGGACATTTCATGTGAGTGGAATGATACAATATATGGCCTTTGTGACTGGCTTCCTTTACTTAGCATAGTTTTCAAGGTGCATTCACGTTGTGGTGTGCATTCATATTCCATTCCTTTTTATTGCTGAATAGTATTTCATTGTATAGGTATGCCACATTTTGTTTATCCATTCATGAGCTGATAAACATTTAGATTATTTTAACTTGTTGGCTATGAAAAATGCTATGAACATTTGTGCACAAGTTTCTGTGTGAACACAGGTTTTCAATATTCTCAGATATATATCTAAAAGTAGAATTTTGGGGTTCTATGGTAACTCTACGTTTAACCTTTTGAGAAACTGACTTTTCTACAGCAGTTGCACCATTTTACGTTCCCACTGGCAAGATACAAGGGTTCCAATTTCTCTACATCCTTACTGTGATGGTTAACTTTATGTGTGAACTTGATGGGGCTAAGGGATGCCCAAATGGCTGGTAAAATTATTTCTGAGTGTGTCTGTCAGGATGTTTCTGGTGATTCAGCAGACTAAGTAAAGAAGATCCACCCTCATCAGTGTGGGTGGGCATTATCTAATCAGTTGAGGGCTTGAATAGAACAAAAAGGCAGAGCAAGGCAATTTCTCTCTCTCTTCTTGAGCTGGGACACCCATCTTCTCCTGCCCTCAGACAATGGAGCTCCTAGTTCTAAGGCCTTTGGACTCCAGGACTTACACCAGTGGTCCTTCAGTTCTCAGGCCTTTAAAATCAAATTGTTTTACACCACTGGCTCTTCTGGTTTTCCATCCTGTAGATGGTAGATTATAGGACTTCTCAGGCTCCATAACCATGTGAGCCAATTCCTATAATAAATCTTATATGTGTCTGTATATATAGTCTATTGGTTCTGTTTCTCTGGAGAACCCTGACCAATACACTTATCAATACTTCTTTTCTTCTCTTTTATTCTAGATATTCCACTAGGTGTAGGTAGTATCTCTTTGTGGGTTTTGATCTGCATTTCCCTAGTGACTAATGATGTTAAGGATATTTGCATGGTACTTACCGGTCATTTTCTTCGGAGAAATGTTTATTCAAATCTTTGGGCTCTTTTTTAATTAGGGTATCTTTTTCATTATTGAATTGTAAGAGTTTTTAAATACATTATGGATGTTAGATCCTTCTCATATATATGACTCAAAAATTCTCCCCCATCCTGTGGATTATCTTTTCATTTTTGTGATACATTGGCCTCTGACACACAAAGTTTCTAATTTTGATGAAATTCAATTTATGTATTTTTTCATTGGTTGCTTGTGCATTAGGTGTCATATCTAAGGAACTGTTGCCAAATCAAAATTCACAAAGTTTAGACCTATGTTTTCTCCTAAGAGTTTTATGACTTAAGCACTTACATTTAGATCTTTGATTCATTTTAAGTTAATTCTTGTATACAGTGTGAAGTAAGAATCCAAATTCATTTTTTTTAAACATGTGGATATCCATTTGTTCCAGCACCATTTGTTCAAAACACTTTTTTCCCCCATTCTATTGTCTTGGCACCCTTGTAGAAAATCAGTTGACCATAGACTTATGTGTTTATTTCTGGACTCCCAATTCTATTCAATCAATCTGTATGTTGGGTCTTAGGTCAAACCACACTATCTTGTACTTAAGTTTTGAAAGTAGGATGTGTGACATTTCTAAATTTGTTTTCTCCAGATATTTTGACTATTCTGGGTGCCTTGCATTTCTGTATGAATTTTAGGGTCATTTTTGCCATTTCTCTGAAAATGGTAGTAGGAATTTTGATAGGGATTATGTTGAATTTGTGAATCACTTTGGGGAGTCCTGCCATCTTAACAATATTAAGTCTTCCAATCCATGTCTTTCCATTTCTTTAATTCCCCCCAATAATATTTTGTAATTTTCACAGTGCAAGTACTGCATTTCTTTGGTTAAATATATTCCAAAATATTTTATTCTTTTTGATACTATTGTAAATGTTATTATTTAGTTTCATTTTCAAATTGCTCATGCTAAGAATACAGCTGATATTTGTATATTGATTTTATATCCTACAAAGTTGCTGGATTAACTTATTAGCTCTCACAGATTTTTTAGGTGGATTTTTAAAGCTTTTCTATATATAAGATCATGCCATCTGCAGACAGAGATAGTGTTATTTCTTCCTTTCCAATCTGGATGCCTTTTATTTGATTTCCTTGCCTGTATTCACTAGAATCTCCAGTACAGTGTTGAATAGAAGTGGTGAGAACAGGCATCCTTGTCTTGTTCCTGATCTTAGGGAGAGAACTTTCTGTCTTTCACTATTATTCAGTGTGATATTAGCTGTAGGTTCTTCATAGGTGCTCTTATCAGATTGATGAACTCCCTTTTGTCCTAGCTTGTTGAAAATTTTTTTTCACAAAAGGGTATTGTATTTTGTCTAATGTTTTTCCGTCATCTATTGAAATGATGATGTAGCTATTTTCCCTTTACTCTATTAATATGGTGTATTACATTGATTGACTTTCATATGGTTGAACCAATCTTACATCCTGGGATAAATCCCACTTGATTATAGTTTATAAACCTTTTTATATGCTGCTGGGTTTGGACTGTTAGTATTTTGTTGAAGATTTCTTTCTGTTTACATTCATAGAAGATATTAGCCCTGGTGTGTGATTCTTACGTGTCTTTGTCTGATTTTAGTATCAGAATAAAAATGGTTTCACAGAATGAGTTAGGAAGTGTTTTCCCCTCTTCTGTTTTTTGAGAAGAATTTGTGAAAGATGGTGTTAATTCTTCTTTAAAATATTTTTTAGAATTCATTAGTGAAGCCATCTTTGTAGAAGACAATTCTTTGATTAGTAACTCAATCTCTTTAGTTGTGATAGATCTTTTTAGATTTTCTATTTCTTCTTGAGTCAATTTTCATTGTCTGTGTCTTTCTATGAATTTGCCATTTCATCTAGGTTAAATGACTTACAGTCATATAATTATTTACAGTATTCTCTAATCACCCTTTTTATTTATTTAAGGTCAACAGTAGTGTTCCCTCTTTCATTCCTGATTTAGTAATTGGAATCTTCTCTCTTTTTTTTTTCTTGGCCAGTCTAGTTACAGTTTTTTCAATTTTGTTGATCATTTCAAAGAACTAACTTTTTGGTTTTGTTGATTTTCTCCATTATTCCAATAAGGCCTCTTTTATGTGTCAAATTTCTGATGTCTGCTTTACTTAAGTGCTGCAAATTGAAGTTAAAATTCAACCAAACACCTCAGTAGTTATACAATTTCCCTTATCTCAATTGCGAAAGGATATACTATTGTAGTTTAAAAGGCAGAAACTTGCTCCATTCGTTTCCTGAGAACTTGGGAAAAATAACCTTTCTGAGCCTGTTTACTCAAATACAAAATGAAAACAGTAACAGATGTCTGGAGATGTTGTTAGAATTACATGAGAAGATATAAAATGCATCTCATGGCTCAGGGCCAGGCATCTGGTAGACACCCAAAGAATGCTGTCTGCTTGAATGCTAAATTACATGTTGCATATAAATATAATATATTAGTAATGTAATGTACTCTATTAATCATTCCCCTCCTTTACTCACCCCATTCACCTTAAAAGCTCAGCATAGCCTGGATCTTCTATCAAATCTCAGTGCTGCTTACCAAACAAATAACCATTCCAAGGTAGCAAGTATCATGAACACCTGGGTCTACAACATAGTCTGTGGGTTTTTTTGTTCTTGTGATCAAGTTACATGCAACACAGGAAGATGAAATGGACTCCTAAAGAATATGAATCTCTTAAGGACATCCCTAAGCATCTACACTCATTACATGCTTAATAAATATGTGAAGAATAAATGAAGGCACTAGAGGGAGCTATAAGCTAAGGGGTTAGTAAAGGCTGTCAATAGCCCAGCTACCTCTCTAAGCGGCTGGTAAAGAGCCCATACTGGCAGAGCAAATTGATCAAGTTTAGATTATCAAGTTCAGACAGTCCTCAAACTAAGCAGTGAGCCTGTACAACATAGCTTAAGAGAGTGTGCCTAGCTAAGAAAGCTATTTGGAATACAATACAACATAACAGGATAAGGTAGGAAAATGAAAGGTGAGGCAAGATTGCTTTGGAATATTAGAATAATTAAAGTTTTGGGGTTTTTAAAAAGATTTTTATTTATTTATTTATTTGACAGAAAGAGAGACAGCCAGCGAGAGAGGGAACACAAGCAGGGGGAGTGGGAGAGGAAGAAGCAGGCTCCCAGCGGAACAAGGAGCCTGATGCGGGGCTCGATCCCATAAAGCTGGGATCACGCCCTGAGCTGGAGGCAGACACTTAACGACTGAACCACCCAGGCGCCCCTGGAATATTAGAATAATTAAAGAAGTAAAAACCGAGAAGGATCCTTTGCTGCTGTAAGATAGGGAGAAGACAGGAAAAAATATAAATGTGAAGAAACATACTGCACAGCTTCCTCAGCCAAGATTTTTCTGAAAGTTGCAAAAAATTGCTTTATAGAACGTCTTACAAAGTAGTACACAAGCAAGTACTCTGTTCTTCAGAATAGTAGGGCAGACGATGAGAAAAAGAAGAGACAGTGGAAGCAGGAACAGAAAAAATGGACCAAAGAAAGGTTTTTATTTCTAATGCACATGTCAAAGATGATTGTTCTAAAATCAAAGTAGCAAGGCGGAAAAGAATGTTTTACTCTAACATTTCCTGTCTATTTCAGTAAAGAAAATTCAACCCTAAAAACAAACAAAACAAATCATAATTCTGATTTTTTTTTTCCATCTCAGATCCCATCTAGCACGTCAGAAAGTTCTAAGGTAGAACTAACACAATCCAATTCCAAGCCAATGCCTGATAGGACGCCAGTGCTAAATTATCAGGTGAAAGCCATCACCAACAAAAACCAGCAACAGATAACTCCACTTGTACATCCAAGTCCTAACTACGTTACTGATGCTAATGAGTTCAGAAATTATTTTTTTCAGTTCTCTGAATGTGGTTTTGAGGAAATAGAATAAAGTAACAGTAATAAAATGAACAGCTGGGAGGAAGACAGCCAGCATGAAAAACAACAGCTGAAAAGTTTCCTGCGTGTGCACACACACACGAATAAGGATCATCCTATTTCATATATCAAAACTGAGACCCTTTTATAGAATATTGGCTATGAAAAGCTAATAATAATGAACTTCAACACTTTAAAAGGGACAGATCTCAACTTTTTATCTTCCAACTTGTGTTCTGTGAGGTAAGTTCATAAATTACACATCACACTGGCAACACTTCCCTAACTGATAAGCTTATGGTTAAAACATTAAAATTTTCTTTATTAGTTTATCACCTTCTAAAAAAGAGTATTCTTTTGGCTTACAGTTTTCTGCCAGCTTCCATCCAGATTTTTTGTTTTTATATAGGAGAAAACTGATGAGAGTAGGCATGAGTTTAGATTGAAATTGGTATATTTTTAGGTGCTGAGATGTAAAAATTAAAATGTGATCATGTTTAACAAAAACTTCGAGTCTATTTCAGATCAACTCATATGATTGGGATTAGGCTCCTGGCTTCTCTCTCTGAACTTGAAACAAGTGTGGCAAAAACATCAGATAAATAAGCAGTGGCTTTAATATAGTCTTAGGCATGTATGTAGTTCACAGGTTCATGAAATAAAATTGGCAAATAAAGAGAGTAAATGGAAAAATTAAGAAGAAAATATTACCTAAAATTCAGCTTGATAGTGTCTTACAAAGTTAAACATAAATTTACCATATACCTCAGCAATTTCACGCACGTATTTCAACTCAAAGGAAATGAAGGTATGTGCACAAAGATTTGTATGCTAATATTCATAGTATTATTCATAATAGTCAAAAATTGGTAATAATCCAAATGTGCACCAACAATGAATGGATATATAAAATATGGTATATCCATTACAACAGAATACTATTTAGTAAGAAAGAGGAATGAAGTACAGTTATACGCTACAGCATGGAAGAACTTCAAAAACATTATGCTAGGTGAAAGAAGCCAGATGCAAAACATCACACATTGTATGAGTCCAGTTATATGAAATGCTGAGAAAAGTAAAATCTATACAGACAGAAAGCAGATTAATGTTTGCCTGGGGCTGAAGGTGAGAAAGGAGAGTAACTGCAAACAGGCGCATGGGATCTTTGGGGGATGTCAGAAACATTCTAAAATTGGATTATGATCACGGTTGCATGACTCAATAAATATTCTAAGAACCACTTAATTGTGCACTTAAAATGAGTGAATTTTATGGTATGTCAATTATATCTCAATAAGCTGTTTTAAAAATAATCCAGGTGCACTTGGGTGGCTTGGATGGTTAAGCATCTGCCTTTGGCTCAGGTAATGATCTCCGGGTCCTGGGACAGAGCTCCATGTTGGGCTCCCAGCTCAGCGGGGAGTCTGCTTTTCCCTCTCTCTATGCCTCTCCCTTTGCTTGTGCTCTCACTGTCTCTCTGTCTCTCTCAAATGAATAAATAAAACCTTAAAAAAAAATAATCCAGTAAGGTGCATAAGGTAACACGGAGAGATCTTCAGTGTACACCTCAGTGAATTTTATCATTTGTATACACCCATGTAACCAGCACCCATATCTAGATATAAAGCTTTTTTAGCACTCCAGAGAATTTCCTTATACCCATGTCTAACCATAATTCACTATCCCCTCCACAAGAGTGGTTACCACTAATTTGCTCTCCATCATCTTGATTCATTTTGTCTATAACTAAAACTTCAATGTTTCTTTTACTCAACATAATGTTTGTGAGATTTATCCAAGGTAATGCTGATATCAGTAGTTCATTCTTTTGTATTGCTATGAAATATTCCATTACATAAATATACCACAGCTTATAAATTCTTCTGTTAAAGAACAACTAGGCTGTTTCCAGTTTGGGGCTATTATGAATAAAGCTGGTATGAACATTATTTTAGATGTCTGTTGGCAGACATATGCACTCATTTTTCTTGGGTACATAACTTGGAGTAGAAATGCTGATTCAAAGAGGAAGCAAATGTTTAGCTTGGTTAGAAACTGCCATAAGATTTTCCAAAGTGGTTAAACAAATTTCTATTCCTACTAACAATGTCTACAAGTTCCAGCTGTCGCACATCCTCACCAACAGTTGGCACTGTCAATCTATGTAATTTTAGCCATTGTGCTAAAATGACATTGTGTACCTTGTAGTGTAGGGGTACGATTTTAGTATGATTTTAATTTGCATTTCCTTGACTGAAAATGAAATTGAACACATTTTCACATATTTACTAAACCCTGGATATCTTCTTTGCTGAAGTGCCTGTTCAAGGTTTTTGTCCATTTTTTAATAGGTTATATCCTTTTCTTATTACTTTATAGAAGTTCTTTATTTTGAATACAAATCTTTTATCAGATATATGTATTGCAGATACTGTTGCCCAATCTGTGGCTTGTCTTTTCTCTCTCTTAATGGTGTCTTAATTCACAAAAGTCCATAATTTTATTTTTTTTTAATTTTTTTTAAAGATTTTATTTATTTATTTATTTGACAGAGATAGAGACAGCCAGCGAGAGAGGGAACACAAGAAGGGGAGTGGGAGAGGAAGAAGCAGGCTCATAGCGGAGGAGCCTGATGTGGGGCTCGATCCCATAACGCCGGGATCACGCCCTGAGCCGAAGGCAGACGCTTAACCGCTGTGCCACCTAGGTGCCCCTACAAAAGTCCATAATTTTAATGAAGTCCAATTTATCATTATTTTCTTTCATAGTTTGTGTTTTTTTATGTCCTGTTTAAGAAATCTTTGCCAAGGTTATGAAAATGTTACCTTTCACAGTTGATTCCTTGATCACTGATCAAATTATTTTTTGTATATGGAGTCAAAGTTCATTCATTTTCCTATAAAGATACCCACTTGATACCGTACTGTCCATTGGTAAAACTATCCTTTCCCACAGGATTGCAGGGGCATCATGGCCATCAATCAAGTGACTATATTATACATAAGGCTGTTTTTGGACTCTTTTGTGTTCCATTGTTCCATTTTATCCTTGGGGAAAGCTATTGTCTTAATTACGGACACTTCATAGAGATCATGAGCTAGGGAACACTTTAATGCACAATTTGTTGTAGAACACTGTGAGATGTTTGTTCTTTGTAAGAGGGACAAATGCCAAAAATGAACTATTTCAAGTATTACCTGTCATCATTTATCTATTTTGAAGAAGATAAACTCCTCAGTCAGTGAAATAAAAACCTGAATATTTTTTCACTACATAAGGTTTATGATCCCTTATGTTAACTGCAGGAACCTGTTGAGCTTCAGAATGAAAATGCTTACCTGAGTAAGGTAAATGGTATCTTTGAATGTCTGTAATGGATCTGTGCTTTCCGGGAATTTGAAGTGAAATCCAATCTGATGCAGCATTTCATTATTACCATTTGCATGATGTTGTCGATGAAGTGAAAATTTGCTGTTGTAAGACCAGTCCTCTTGAGATGAAACCTTTCGAGTAAAGAATAAGAGGTACAAATTGGAAAGTCAGGGGTGAAACTACTTTTCCACACACTTCTGACAAGCTCAAAAAGTACTCTGCATACGGGAAAGAGCTCAAGGTTTGCTCTGCAACTCTAATTTTGCAGATGGTAGATGTTTTTGCCATCATACTTGTTATTGGTGAAAAAGTAGCCCTGTGCAAAGCTGAATCACAAAACCAGGATTTGGCAACTATCCCTTCCCTTTCTCACACCTAGAAAGTTACACTTTGGCATTTCTATCAAAAGTCTTATCTTCTTAAAACATTATTCCTGTTTTTAGAGAGCATTCATCGTGCTTATTTTTAAATGTCATTTTATCTGTTCAAGTAAATAAACTGTCAAAAAAGGATAATGGGGGGCGCCTGGGTGGCACAGCAGTTAAGCGTCTGCCTTCGGCTCAGGGCGTGATCCCGGCGTTATGGGATCGAGCCCCACATCAGGCTCCTCCGCTATGAGCCTGCTTCTTCCTCTCCTGCTCCCCCTGCTTGTGTTCCCTCTCTTTCTGGCTGTCTCTATCCCTGTCGAATAAGTAAATAAAATCTTAAAAAAAAAAAAAAAAAGGATAATGGACTGAAATCAGTATTCTGTTAAAACTGTAAATTCTTTAACAGGAATAAAATATGACTATTAAGACAGTAAATGCTTAGCACTTGCTCATTTGTTTCTCAATTACTACTAAATATATTTGATATATACAGACATTTAATTTTGATATAGTTGAAGACACAAACCAAACAATGATACTCCTTTCCCTAATAGTAACTTTTCTTAAAGCCAGGCACAATTTATGCGATCTTTCTGTCATCTCTTTGAGAAGCTATCATCAGGTTAAAGCAAAAAAAAAACAAAAACAAATACACCCATACGTTAGTAGTGTACCTTTTACAGAAAAATAGACAATGATTCTGGCTTCTAGGCCTATGATTTAATGCCCTGTTAGCATTTGAGAAAGATATAAGACAACTGCTGTCTATACCTGAAAACATCAGTTTAATCCAGGTTATAAAAAGACTTTGAAAAACAGTCTAGGGGCGCCTGGGTGGCACAGCGGTTAAGCGTCTGCCTTCGGCTCAGGGCGTGATCCCGGCGTTATGGGATAGCCCCACATCAGGCTCCTCCGCTATGAGCCTGCTTCTTCCTCTCCCACTCCCCCTGCTTGTGTTCCCTCTCTAGCTGGCTGTCTCTATCTCTGTCAAATAAATAAATAAAATCTTTAAAAAATAAAAAAAATTAAAAAAAAAACAGTCTACCCCACCCTCAAAAATCCCTGAAAATTAAAAATATTATTCCCTGTTCATAAACTATGACTTATAATTCCCTATACTCATGCAATGCACAGACAAATCACCTTAAAAGGAAAAAATTATTCTTCAGGAATTTATACTAACACATAAGTAGTGTACATTACCCATGTTTGATGTGGAAGTTTTTCCAAATTATATGTATTTTCCAAAACTGTTATCACCAGACAGTTTAGAGAACACTAATTACTTCAATTACTTATTTAAAAGAGGTCTTAGTATTTACAGTCATTTTGTACACATTGGAGATGTACACACCTTAACTAACAGGCTTCCCTTCCTTCAATGCTTCCTCCTTTTTAAAGCCTGAAACACATCTTTAGGCTTCTCAGCCCTGATCGGTAATGATATGAATGCATCCCATAACTGGTAAAACCTGCCCTTCTGTTCTGTGGAAAGCTTTCTAACTTCTGATAGCCATGGTTTGAGAGTCTTATAAATTTCAGCTGTAACAATGTTATCTGAAGGAATCAGAAAGTTCCAGATAAGGCTCTAATTGTTTTAAGAATATTACACCTCACTTAATCCTCAGGTCAACTCTACAAGCTGGTATTATTATCACTCTATTTTAGAGATGAGGCACAGAAAGATTCAGTAATTTGTCTAAGATCCTAAGCTAGTTGGCACAGTCTAGCTCCAGCCTCTAGTTCTCTAAACCTAGATGCCTCTGAAGAAAATAAAACTTTCATACAAATCCTATGGCTAGAATGGACTGTATTAACAATAATAATAGCTTACATTTTATGGTTGTCGCTGTGTGTCAAGAACTGTGCTAAGTGCTTCAGTGTGCAAATTAACTTAATCTTTACACACCACATGCACACATGCATACCTGTATGTACACACACACACACACACACACACACACACACACTCTTTCTCTCCATCTCTCTCTCCCTCCCCACCCCAGAGGTATTTTACTACTACCAAACCCAATTTACAGATGAGGACACCAAAATTCAAAAAGATTAAATGATTTGTCCAAGGCAATAGAGTTAGTGTATGGCAGTTCTAGTATTAAAATCCAGATCTGTTTATTCCATAGCCCAAGCTTTTAATTACTGGGCAATATTGATAATGGACTATTGAAAATATGATTATTTTATAAAGAAGTAATGCATCCCAAACTAGAAAGGGACATTTAAATATTTTTTTGTTAAATACATGAAAAAAAAATACTCTAACTAAAAACCTAAGTTTTATGTAAAGTTATTCTTTTGGTTTCTTTTATTTTCCCGATTACCTAGTTCAAATCCTCAACTAAGCAATGTAGCTCAAAAAAGAGGTAATGGTTAAATCAAGGTTCATAATGAACAGAACTTAGAGAACTTAGCTTCACCTTCCCCTATTTTATTTTATTTTATTTTATTTTTTATTTTTTATTTTTTTAGATTTTATTTAATTGACAGAGATAGAGACAGCCAGCGAGAGAGGGAACACAAGCAGGCGGAGTGGGAGAAGAAGAAGCAGGCTCACAGCGGAGGAGCCTGATGTGGGGCTCGATCCCAGAACGCCAGGATCACACCCTGAGCCGAAGGCAGATGCTTAACCGCTGTGCTACCCAGGCGCCCCCACCTTCCCCTATTTTAAAACACAGTGTTTGGTATCTTTGAACATCATCAGGCTTTTCACAAAAACATGGCAATTGCATTATTGTCAGAAGGTAAACAGAAATGCTAATCGATTTAAGAAAAAGGTTTAGCAATTTGTAACACTCACCCTCCAGAAATGTAGTGAAATGAAAATGGTTCAGCTTCTGGTGTTAGATAATAAGTCTGAATCCAGACAATGCTACTTGCTATCTGGGGTAATGATGGCATTCTCACTGTCTAGTACCTTGATTTCCTTCCAGACTTCAGTCAAAGGGTTGGGGGAGGGAGTAGATTATTGTTAAATGAAACGACGGGTCTCTGGTAAAGAGCATCTGCTCAGTAAATATTTTTGCTTCTTTCATTCCTTCCCTCCAATTCTAACACCTGTTCCCACCTGAGTCAGGATACTTAATTCCATCCTCCTTCATTCTGAAACAATAGTATTCCTAAAAAAATCACCTCATAACATGGGAGTAATAAAAAAAAGGAGGGGGGCTAGATCTAAGGTTATGACATTACTTATTAAAGTTAAAAATACAGGGGCGCCTGGGTGGCTCAGTGGTTAAGCATCTGCCTTTGGCTCAGGTCATGATCCCAGGGTCCTGGGATCAAGTCCCATGTCAGGCTCCCTGCTCAGCAGGGAGTCTGCTTCTCCCTTTCCCTCTGACCCTGCTCATGCTCCCTCTCTCTTTCACTCTCCCAAAACTAAAAATACAAAATAACTGCATTGTGTGGAAGCAAATATAGTTGGGTTCAGGTGGTAAAATTGAGGAAGATTTTGAAATTGTCTTAAAATTTTTTTGTGGTTACTTTACACAAGTAATAGAGGAGGAAACAAAAACTACAAGTACATGATTATCTTTTGTAACTTTTTTTAAAGTTCTTATTTATTTATTTTAAGAGAGGGAGAGTGCACACACATATGAGTGGGGTAGGGGAAGAGGGAGACAGAGAGAGAATTTCAAGCAGACTCTGTGCTGAGCGCAGAGCCCAATGCAGGGCTGGAGCCCATGACCTGAGATCATGACCTGAGATCATGACCTGAGCCGAAATCAAGAGTTGGACACTTAATTGAGCCACGCAGGTCCCCCCAGGTACATGATTATTTCAATAGATGCAGAAAAAGAGCATCTGACAAAATCCAACACCCTTTTATGATACAAGCACTCAACCAACTAGGATAAAAGGGAATTTCCTCAACCTGATAAAAGGCATCTATGAAAACCCTACAGTTAACATCTTACTAAGTAAAGCAATGAAACAAAGATGTCTGTTCTCACCATTTCTATTCTACATTGTACTGGAGGTTCTAGCCAGGGCAATTAGCCAAGAAAAGTTAATAGAAGGCATCCATATTGAAAAGGAAGCAGTAGAACCGATTCTATCTGCAGCGGCCATGCTCTTAAATATAGAAAAATATAAAGGATTCACAAAAACTATGAAAGCTAACAAGTTCTGCAAGGTTGCAGAATATATGTTCGATCTGCAAAAATCAACTGTCTCTTTATGTACTAGTAAGGAACAATGTGAAAATAAATTAAGAAAGTAATTCCATTTACAAAAGACTTAGGAATAAATTTAACCAAAGAAGTATAAACCTCATACAATGAAACTACAAAATAGTGAAAGAAGATATCACATGTTCATGGATCAGGACATTTTGTATTGTTAACATGGCAATACTTTGCAAACTAATCTACTGATTCAACACAATCCCCATCAAAATCCAAGTGGACTTTTTTGCAGAAACTGGCAAGGTGATCCTAAAATCGATATGTAAATGGAAGGCACCCAGAACCGTCAAAACAATCTCGAAAAGAAGAACAAAGTTGGTGGACTCACACTTCCTGCTTTCGAAACTAACCACAAAGCTAAAGTAATGATGACCATGCATACTGGCATAAAATAGACAGGGAGCTCAATGGAAACAAACTGAGAATGCAGAAATAAACCCTAACATTTATGGTTAATTGATTTTTACCAAGGGGTCAAGAGAATCAGTGGGAGAAAGAATAATGTTTTCAATAAATTATGTTTGGATAACTAGATATCCACATGCAAAAATATGAACCTGGACACCTACCTCACACCACACAGAGTAATTAACTCAAAACAGATCCCAGATCTAAATGTAAGAGCTGAAACTAGAAGACAACACAGAAGTAAAACTTTGTGAGCTTAGGTTAGAAAATGGTTTCCTAGATACAATAGCAAAAGCACAAGAAATAAAAGAGAAGATTGATAAGGATTTCAAAAAATTTTAAACTTTTGGGGTGCCTGGGCAGCTCAGTCTGCCCCTGCCTCAGGTCCTGATCCCAGGGCCCTGGGATCAAGCCCCATATCAGGCACCTTGCTTGAGGGAGCCTGCTTCACCCTCTCCAACTGCCCCTCTCCCTGCTTGTGCTCTCTCTTGCTCAAATGAATAAATACAAAATCTTTTTAAAAATTTAAAACTTTTGTGCTTTAAATGACACCAACAACTAAGTAAAAAGAAGACCTACAAATTAGGAGAAAATATTTGCAAAACATATATCTGATGAAAAACATATCCAGAATATATATAACTCTTAAGAAATTTTTTTAATTTAAATTCAATTTAGTTAACATGTAGCGTATTATTAATTTCAGGGGTAGAATTTATTGATTCATCAGTTGCATATGTATGGAGCCAGTGCTCATTACATCAAATGCCCTCCTTAATGCCCATCCATCACTCAGTTACCCCATCCCCCCCACCTCCCCTCCAGCAACCCTGTTTATTCCCTATTGTTAAGAGTCCCTCATGGTTTGCCTCCCTCTCTCTTTTTATCTTATTTTATTTTATTTTCCCTTCACCTATGTTCATCTGTTTTGTTTCTTAAATTTCACATGAGTGAAATCATATGGTATTTGTCTTTCTCTGACTGACATTTCGATAGCATAATATAGTCTAGTTCCATCCATGTCATTGCAAATGCCAAGATTTCATTCTTTTTGATGGCTGAGTAATATTTCATTGTGTGTCTGTGTGTGTGTGTACCCCATCTTGTTTATCCATCCATCTGTTGATGGACATCTGGGTTCTTTCCATATTTTGGATACTGTGGACACTGCTGCTATAAACATTAGCACAATTCAATAAAAAGACAAATAACCCAATTAAAAAATAGGCAAAAGGTTTGAATAGACATTTCTCTAAGGAAAATATACAAATGGCCAAAAAGCACATGAAAAGAAGCTCAACATCATTAGCCATGAAGGAAATGCAAATTGCCTATAAATGCAAATTTCCAGGGAAATGTTAAAAAAAAAACTAAAAGGGAAAATTTGTGTTGACAAAGATGTAGAGAAATTGGAACCCTCATACATTTCCTGGTGGAAACGTAAAATGGTGCAGTGACCGCAAACTATGGGAAACAGTTTGGCAGTTCCTCGGAATATTAAACTTACAGTTACCATATGACCCAGCAATTCTACTCCGAAGTGTATACTTAATAGAACTGAAAACAGACGTTCACCAAAAAAATGTATACAAATGTTCACATCAGCTATTATTACTCATAATAGCCAAGAAGTGGGAATAACACAATAGACATCAACTGGTGAATGGATAAACAAATGAGGGACATCCGTGTGCTGGAATATTACTCAGCAATAAAAAGGAATGACAAACTAATACATGATACAACATGGATGAACTTTGAAAACTTTATGCTGAGTGAAAGAAGCCAGCCTAAAAAGATCACATATTTTATGATTCCAATAAATGAAATGTGCAGAAAAGGCAAATATATAGACATACAAAGCAGATTAGTGGTGCCTAGAGCTGGGATGGGAGGGACTGAGAGGGTGGGGAATAATTTGGGTACAGAGTTTCTTTGGGGTGATGAAAATGCTCTAAAATTAGGTCATGGTGATGGCTGTACAACTCTGTGAATATACTGAAAACCAGTAGAGTGTACATTTTAAATGGGTGGATTGTATGGTCAGTGAATTGTATCTCAAAATAGCTGTTTAAAAAAGAACACATACAACTCTGAAATTGAATCCATCTCTGAAACTGAATCTGTAAGAACAAGGAAAGTGAAATGTCAGAGTGAAAATCAAATACACCAACATGAAAGAAAAAAGGAGAAGGAAGGAGGGGAGGAAACAGAAGAGGAAGGAGAGGAGACAAAAGTAAAGAAATAATATGACCTGACATTAGATAAAACTTCACTTATCACATTCATTTCTCTTACTGTAGTAAACCACCCAATTCTGAATATCTGTAAATGATAAAACAGTTGTTGGATATATAGAAAGTAGCAAGTGCGAATTACTTTCATGCATGATAAGAAGTCAGGCTTAAGCAACCACTGGTTCCCATTTAATTTTTAAATGTTAATGAAGGAACATAATTAAAAGCAATATTAAAAAGTTATAATCCTCAAAATGATGACTACAAGAAATTTAGCTCTCCAAACTTTAAAGAAAAAAAGTTCTCTTCTATGACCTTCCTAAATTTTCATTTAAATAATAAACACATTTCATTTGAACACTTACAGTGTGCTGCATCTTCTGGACAAGAAAACAGCAACAAAACTGGTCTTAAGCTGTTCATCTTCCTGCCAAGACTCTCCCAGCCTCCCATCCACAGGCAGGAGCTAAGCATCTACTGAGCGCCACTATTTGCATTCACATTTAACAGATGCACAAAATGAGGCTCAGAGAGCCCAAGCAACTTGCCAGAGACACACAGCAGTTAAGCAGGAGTCAGGAGGCTCCCTGCTCCATCCCCAGTCCCCCATCAACCCTCAGAGCCTCCCCACCAGGAGCCCCTCCTGGGGATCATCAGCATTTTGTCCTTTGGGTCCGCAGTCCTGTTGAAGCATTCTGAATCATTGGGAAATCAAAATGGCTTACCTTTTCTAATGTACTGAAGGAAGGCCAGGACTGATATCCATATTCAGACACAAATCGAGCTTTTGGGAAAACTTTCCAATTCCAGCAATCACTGATATAGTCATAAAAATGTACATCACCAAAATTATTGTCATATGGGTTGAGAGAGAGCCAGCCTTCTTTAATAGATTCGGCCCCATTTGTAGGGCTGGATAGGACAAAAGGACGAGTCTTGTCTTCCTGAGTTCGGAAATAAAAAGATTAAAAGATATTTTCACCCAGTAAAGTACAAATCATTTACTTTTTTATTAAGTTTTTGTTTTAATTGCAATATAGTTGACATACAGTGTTAAATTAGTTTCAGGGGTACAATATAGTGATTCGGCACTTCCATACGTCACCCAGTACTCATCATGACAAGTATGTTCCTTAATCCCCAACACCTATTTCACCCATCCCCCTTACACACCCCCTACTGGTAATCATCACTTTGTTCTCTATAGTTAAGAGTCATTTCTTGGTTTCTCTCTCTCTCTTTCTTTTTTTTCCTTTGGTCATTTTTTTTGTTTCTTAAATTCCACATGAGTGAGATCATATGTGGAGATCATATGGTATTTGTCTTTCTCTTATTGACTTATATCACTTAGCATTATACTGTCTAGCTCCATCCATATTGGTGCAAATGGCAAGATTCCATTCTTTTTTACATCTATGGAACATAAGAATTAGGAAGATCGGTAGGAGAAGAAAGGGATAAAGAAAGGGGGGCAATCAGAAGGGGGAATGAAGCATGAGAGACTATGGACTCTGAGAAACCATTTTTTATGGCTGAGTAATATTCCATTATATATACCACATATACCATACATAAACCACACACACCACAACACCATTTACCCATCTAACACTGGACATTTGGGCTGCTTCCATAATTTGGCTATTGTAAATAATGCTGCTATAAACATAGGGTTGCATATATGCCTTTGAATTAGTGTTTTTATATTTCGGGGGTAGATACCCAGTAGTGTGATTACTGGATAGTACAGTAGATCTGTTTTTAATCTTCTGAGGAAGCTCCATACTGCTCTCCAAAGCAGCTGCACCAGTTTGCATCCCACCAACAGTGCACAAGGGTTCCCTTTTCTCCACATCCTCGCCAACATTTGTTGTTTCTTGTGTTTTTTATTTTAGCCATTCTGACAGGTGTGAGGTGACATCTCACTGTAGTTTTGATTTGCATTTTCCTGATGATGAGTGATGCTGAGCATCTTTTCATATGTGTTTTGGCCATCTGTCTGTCTTCTTTGGAGAAATGTCTGTTTATGTCAGATCATTTACTTAAAAAAAAAAAAAACTGTCAAGTTTTAGAAATGCCAAGTGGCTGACAGAAAAATAATAGAACCATTAACCTGCATTCAACAAGCACCAGCACCTGCTATTCACCAATCCTTTATATCCTTTTGTAATTAACACGTAGCTTATTCCTCAATACCTGCTTTTTCTTTTTCAATCATGTCGTGCCTCTGCATCACCTTCTACCAACATGGGTAGTGTACAGTCGACTGCAGAACTTATCATCCTTGGCACTACTGACATTTTGAGCTTGATCAATTTTGTGTGTTGGTGACCAGGGAAAGGGAGCAAGGGGAGAGGGAATGTTTAGCAGCATCCTTGGCCTCCACCCCCTAGATGCCAGTAGTACCCACACACACACCAAGAACATGTCTACAGACATTGCCAAATGTGCCCCTGTCTGTTGGGGGACAAAATAACTTCCACTTAAACACAGGCCCAGTGCTTAAGAATTAGAGGCTAAGGTGCAGGATACAAAATTAATGTCCAGAAATTGGTAGTATTTCTATACACTACTAACAGAATAGCAGAAAGAGAAATTTTAAAACAATACCATTTACAAATACACCAAAAAGAATAAAATACCTAGGTATAAACTAAACCAAAGAGGTGAAAGACCTCTACTCTGAAAACTATAAAAACACTGATGAAAGAAACTGAAGATGACTCAAACAAATGGAAAGATATTCCATGCCTGTGGACTGGAAAAATCAATATTGTTTAAATATCCATACTACTCAAAGTAATCCACAGATTCAGTGCAATCCCTATCAAAATACCAACAGCATTTTTTACAAAACTAGAACAAATAATACTAAAATTTGTATGGAGCCACAGAAGGCCCCAAATAGCCAAAGCAATCTTGAAAAAGAAAAAAAAAAAAAAAACCTTGGAAATGTCAAAATTCCAGATTTCAAGATATACTACAAAGCGGTAGTAATCAAAATAGTATGGTACTGGCATAAAAATAGATACATAGATTAGTGGAATAGAATAGAGAGCCCAAAAATAAACCAATGATTATATGGTCAGTTAATCTATGACAAAGGAGGCAAGAATATACAATGGGAAAAGACAGTCTCCTCAATAAATGGTGCTGGGAGAATTGGACAGCTACATGCAAAAGAATGAAACTGTATCACTCTTTAACATCATAAGCAAAAATAAACTCAAAATGGATTAAAGACCTAAATGTGAGATCTGAAATCATAAAAATCCTAAAAACCATAAAAAAACACAGGCAGTAATTTCTCTGATATCAGCCATAGGATCATTTTCTTGATATGTCTCTTCACGCAAGAAAAACAAAAGCAAAAATAAACTATTTGGATAACATCAAAGTAAAAAGCTTTTGCACAGCAAAGGAAACCACCAACACACACATAAATGTTATCCAAAATATATAAAGAACATGTACAACTCAACACCAAACCCCGAATAATTCAATTAAAAAATGGGCAGAGGACTTGAACAGACATTTTTCCAAAAAAGACATAAAGATAGCCAATGGACACATGAAAAGATCCTCAACATCACTCATCATCAGGAAAATGCAACTCAAAGCTAAAATAAAGTATCATTTTATACCTATGAATGGCTAAAACCAAAAAGACAAGAAACAACAAGTGTTGGTGAGGATATGGACAAAAGGGAACCCTTGTGCACTGTTACTAGGAATGTAAATTGCTGCAGCCACAGTGGAAAACAGTATGGAAGTGCTTTGAAAAACTAAAAATAGAAATACCAAATAATCCAATAATTCTACTACTGGGTATTTACCCAAAGAAAATGAACACACTAACTCAAAAAGATATGTGCACTTCTGTGTTTATTGCAACGTTATTTACAACCAGCAATATATTGAAGCAATCTAAGTGTCCATCAATAGACAAATGGAAAAGGAAGATGTGGTATATATATAATGGAATATAGCACAGCCATATAAAGATGAGATTGTGTCATCTGAGATGGACCTAGAGAGTACTACGGATGGATGGACCTAGAGGATATTATGGTAAGTGAAATAAGTCAGACTGAGAAACACAAATACTGTATGATTTTACTCACAAGTGGAATCGAAAATAGAAACAAATGAATAAACAAACAAAAAGCAGAATCAGACCTATAAATACACAGAATAAACTGATGGTTGTCAGAGGGGGATGGGTCAGCAGCTGGGCAAAATTAAGGGGGAGTGGGAGATACAGAGTCCCAGTTATGGAATGAATAGTTCATGGAAATAAAAGGCAAAGCAGGAGAAAAAAAAGAAAATAATAGAGGTTATTGAGTCAGAATGACTTGAGTTTAAATATCAAATCAGAATCTTATTATTTTTGGACAGGTCTAAGCCTCAATAGTCTCATCTGTAAAATGGGGGAAATAACATCACCCCTTCATAGGACTACAGTAAATGGTAAAGAACTCATTTATGGAAGACATGGCTAAATGTCCACCAAAATTCATGTTCCCATTTCCATAATACAGAGCTGTTTCTAGGAAGTGACTTTCTAACCTCTTTGCATCACTGTGGGGCCATGTGCCTCATTCTCATCCTCCTGGAATCATGAGCTCTTAACCACTGAGCTGTGAAATGAAAATCCTCAAATATTAAAATCCATTTCTTAAATCCATCAGAGATATGAAAAATATAATACCAACACTATGAGTAAAAAGATTATAAAATAAATGTTTCGTAAATATTAATTAGAGCTTATACCATCACAGGTTGTGTACAGAAAAATTCTTTATGACACATGACTAAGTATATTAGATAAGCTAAAAATCTGAGCCTAGGTTTTTCATGAATTCTCACTGAAGTTTCTTCACATAAATGAATAGTGCCATGAACTGAACATATTTGGGTGCCAAAATCACATACTATTCTTTTAAATATATCCCTTTTCAAACTGCTTCAGGGTATACCCAAATATTTAAAATATCTAATTACAGGTAAAAAAATTATAAGGACAATCATTATTAAATCACATACTAAACACTAAGTTTTTAAAAAGTTATTTCCTTTGAAGGCATTACTGCAAAAACAAAATAAATGTTGCTTCCTCTCCCTGCAAAAAAAAAAAGCTAACTTATATTATTATATAATGTGTATATAATAAATACAAGTATAATATGCCTATTAAAAAAGTAGTGATGAAAGAGAATCACCATAAAGGAAGGGCTCTATGGTGGAGTTGGGAACAAGCTCTTTCCTTTCCCTTTCTCCTTATTTCACATATCAACATATTCATATATATCAAGTTCTGCTTTTAGCATTTATAATTACAGAATTTTAAATGACACATTAGACCAAATGGACTTAACAGAGATACACAGTACATACCATCCAAAAGCAACAGAAAACACATTGTTCTCAGGTAGACATGGAACATTCTCCAAAATAGATCATCTGTTGGGCCATATGTCAAGTCTTAAAAATTTTAAGAAGACTGAAATCATTCAAGCATATTTTTGGACCCCACAGGTATGGAACTAGAAATCAGTTATAAGAAGAAAGCTGGAAAATTCACAAAACATGAAAATTAAGGAATATGCTACCCAACAACCAATGGATCAACAAAGAAATCAAAAGAGAAATGGAAAAATACCTTGAGACAAATGAAAATGGAAATACAACATACCAAAATTTATGAGATGCAGCAAAAGCAGTTTAAGAGAAAAGATCATAGAGATAAATGACTATTTCAAGAAACAGAGAAAATGTCAAATAAAGAACCCAACTTTTCATCTTATAAATTAGAAAAAGACGACGAACATGGCCCCAAGTTTGTAGAAGGAAGGAAATAACAAACAGAGCAGAAATAAATGGAATAGAGACTAAAAAGACAATAGAAAAGATCAATGAAACAAACAGCTGGTTCTTTAAAATAATAAATAAATAAATTGATAAACCTTTAGCTAGACTTGCCTAGAAAAAAGAAAAAGAGAGAGGACTCAAACAAAATCAGAAATGAAAAAGATGTTACAACTGATATCTCAGAAATACAAAGAATTGTAAGTGACTACTAAGAACAACTATACACCAACAAATTAGACAACCTAGGAGAAATGGATAAATTCTTAAAAACATACAACCTTCCAAGATTGAATCATGAATAAATAGAAAACATGAACAGACCAATTAACTAATAAGGAGACTGAATCAATAATCAAAAATCTCCCAACAAACAAAAATCCAAGACCAAACATCTTCACTGGTGAATTCTACCAAACACTCAAAGAAGAATTAATACCAATTCTTCTCAAACTCTTGCAAGAATAGAAGAGGAGGGAAAACTTCCAAATTCATTTTACAAGACAAGCATTACCCTGATACCAAAACCAAATAGAGTCACCACAAGAAAATTACAGGCCAATATCCTTGCCGAACATAGGTGCAAAAATTCCCAACAAAATATTAACAAACTAAACTCATATAAGTAAAAAAAAAAAATCATATATCATGATCAAGTGGAATTTATTCCAGGGATGTAAGGAAGGGTCAACACCTATAAATCAATCAACATGATACACCATGTTAATAAAATGAAGTATAAAAATCATATGCTCATGTCAATAAATGCAGAAAAAGCATCTGACAAAATTCAGTATCCATTTATTATAAAAACTCTCAACAAAGTGGTTACAGAGGGAACATACCTCAACATAATAAAGGCCATATATGACAAGGCCAGAGCTAACATCATACTCAATGGTGAAAAACTCAAAACTTCTCCTCTAAGATCAGGAACAAGACCAGGATGCCTACTTTCACCACTTTTATTCAACATAGCATTGGAAGTCCTAGCTAGAGCAATTAGACAACAGAAAGAAAGAAAAGCATACAAATTGGAAAGAAAGAAGTAAAGCTGTCACTATTTGCAGATGACATGATTATTATATGGAGAAAACTCTAAAGACTTCATAAAAACCTGGTAGCATAAACAAATTCAGTAAAATTGCAGGATACAAAATCAATATACAGAAATCTGTTGCACTTCTATGTACTAATAATTAACTAGTAGCAAGAGAAATTAAGAAAACAATCTTATTTATAGCTGCATCAAAAAGAATAAAATATCTAGGAATAAGTTTAACCACAGAAGCGAAAGACTGACATTATTATTGAAAATTTTAAGATGATGAAAATTGTAAGACACTGTTAAAGACACTGAAGAAGACATAAATAAATGAAAAGATATTCTGTACTCATGGATTGAAAGAATTAATATTGCTAAGATGTCCATACTATCCAAAGCAATCTACAGATTCAACGCAATCTCTATCAAAACCACAATGCATTTTTCACAAAATGCAGGAATGGTCAAAGCAATCTTGAAAAAGAAGAACAAAGCTAGAGGCATCATGCTTTCTGACTTTAAAATATATAACAAAATAAAAGTAATTAAAACATTATGGTATTGGCATAAAAACAGACATATAGATCAACAGAATAGAATAGAGACCAAGAAATAAATTCATGTATGTATGGCCAATTAATTTATGACAAAGGAGACAAGAATATACAATGAGCAAAGGACAGTTTCTTCAGTAAATGGTGTTGAAAAAACTGTGGACAGTCACACGCTAGGGAATGAAACTGAATAAGTACCTTTAACCATGCACAAAAAAGTTAATGCAAAATGGATTAAAGACTTGAATGTAAGATCTGAAACCATAAAACTCCAAAAGAAAACATAGGTAGTAAGCTCCTTGACATTGGTCTTGGCTTGATTTTTTTTGGATTTGACACCAAAAACAAAGGCAACAAAAATAAACAAGTGGGACTACATCAAACTAAAAAGGTTCTGCACAGCAAAGGAAACCATCAACAAAATAAAAAGGCAACATACTGAATGGGAAGAAATATTTGTAAATCATATGCTTGCTAAGGGGTTAATCTCCAAAATATATAAAGAACTTGTCCAACTCAACAGCAAAAAACAAACAATTCAATTAAAAAATGAGCCAGGAGGGGCGCCTGGGTGGCACAGCGGTTGAGTGTCTGCCTTCGGCTCAGGGCGTGATCCCGGCGTTATGGGATCGAGCCCCACCTCAGGCTCCTCTGCTAGGAGTCTGCTTCTTCCTCTCCCTCTACCCCTGCTTGTGTTCCCTCTCTCGCTGGCTGTCTCTATCTCTGTCGAATAAATAAATAAAACCTTTAAAAAAAAAAAAAAAGAAAAGAAATGAGCCAGGGATCTAAACAGACATTTTTTCAAAGAAGACATACAGATAGCTAATAAGTACATGAAAAGGTGCTCAACTAATTATCAGGGAAATGCAAATCAAAACCACAATGAGGTATCACCTGACACCTGTTAGCATGGCTATTATCAAAAAGATAAGAGATAACAAGTGTTGGCAAGGATGTGGAGAAAAGGGAACCCTTGTACATTGTTGATGGGAATGTAAGTGGGTGTAGTCACTAAGGAAAACAATATGGAGGTTACCTAAAAAATTAAATGTAGAACTACCATATGATCCAGCAATTCCACTTATGGATATTTATCTGAAAAAAATAAAAACACTAACTTAAAGAGATATATGTACCCCCATGTTCACTGCAGCATTATTTATAATAACCAAGATATTGTAATAATCAAAATGTTCACTGATGATAAGTGGATAAAGAAAATGTAGCACATACATACACACACATACACAATGGAATATGACTCAGCCATAAAAAAAATAAAATAAAATCTTGGAGCACCTGGGTGGCTCAGTCAGCTGAGCATCCAACTCTTGATTTCGGCTCAGGGTCATGGGATCAAGCTCTGCACTGGGCTCTGTGCTGGGCATGGAGCCCACTTGGAATTCTCTCTCTCCCTCTCCCTCTGCCCCTCCCCACTTGTGATCACTTTCTCTCTAACAAAAGGGGGGGGGATGAAGTCTTGCCATTTGTGACAACACAGATGGACTTTGAGGGCTTTATGCTAAGAGAAGTAAGTCAGAGAAAAGCAAATACTGTATGATCTCACTTATATATGAATCTAAAAACAACAAGAACAAGCTCATGGAAAGAGAGAACAGACTGGTGGTTGCCAGAGCTGTGAGGCGGGAGGTGGGTGAAATGGGTGAAGGTAGTAAAAAAAAAAAAGTAAAAGAGTCTCTAAGCCTCTTACAAGGAAGTAAGGAAGGAAGGAAAAAAGAGAGAAAGAGAGAAAGAAAAAGAAAAAAGAGAAAGAAAGAGATAAAGGAGAGAGGGTTGGTGGGAGGGAGGGAGGAGGGAAAATAGGAAGAAAGAAAAACAGAAAAGAAAAAGAAATGCCCATAGAACAGTTGAGCCTGCTCTGTGCCTCCTTCTTCCTGTCTATGGAAATCTTCTGGCTGGGGTATTTGCTTCCAGAGGTAATTCCAGACATCCACAATGGACACACACACACACACAAGAATGGGAGCAACTTCCACATTCAAACATTATCTGCACTGACAATCCTGGAGTCTCTCAGCCTGCACAACTTCTCTATTTACAGCCTGCTCTACAAAGCATGTCTACTTACACAGAAATCTTTTAAGTTCTACGTGAAATGTTGTGTTCCTAGGAAACATAAACATCCATTGTTCCAGAAGTTGTAAACCCAAATTGGATAATAACTATAGGAGAAATGAAATATATGAGGGAGGAAATAATTTTTGCCCCCACAAAGGCACTGGGACCAGATTGTTTTGTGGGTGAGTTTGTCTCAGTAAAACCGATAATCTCTATTTTATTTAAATTGTTCTGAGACATTAAAAACAACAAAAAAAGGCTCCTAACTCATTCTGTGCAGTGAGCACAAACACATACACATATAGCAAGTGCCACAAGCTGGGTTCTCTGGGCTAAATCTGTCTCACAAATAGTTTTGTTTAGATAGCATTTTTTAAAATACTGAATATAAATGAGACCCAGCAACCATATCCTATTACCACGGTCCCCTCTTCTCTCTTTATGAGGCTCATCGACTCTACTTAATCTTTTAAAAAACAAATATGGCTCCTCTAGGCATTTGAGTTTACAATTCTTACCACAGACTGAGTTCACCTGTGAATATAAATTTTTAAATTCTAACCAAAATATTAGCAAATCAAATCTAGCACAGAACAAAGCATTATAGCTAAATAGAGTTTATACTAGAACTAGTTTGTCATTAGAAAATTAATTCACAAAATTCACTATATTAATATATTGTGGAACAAAAAGAAAGAAAGAAAAAAAGAAGTCGCATATTGATAAATCATCTCAAGTAGAAACTCTCAACCTTTGGGGTTCCATAGATGGGCTCCAGAAAGAGTCCAGGATAATCTTCAGTTGTAAACAAAATATCGGTGTATGTGTGTGGGGTCCACAGATAAGTTAATTCTCAAAGAAGCTCATAACCCATAAATCCATTCACATGCTGCAGCATTACAATGGACAGTTCTGTATTAAAATGATATTGTTGAAGGTTCCTCCAAAAAAGGGCACAAAAATATACTATACCAATATTCAAACTGATCCATATTTAAAACAGGTTCTTAAATTCTGTTGCACGAAAAATCATTACTTACTGCCAAGACAATCTTTCGAATATTTTTCACATACAGTACCACATAGTCTTTGATATAAGTATGCAGTTCCCTGGGGGTTATATTGTACCAATTCATCATCAGTGCTGCTTCATTTTCATTATTTCCACCCCATACAATGATGGAGGGATGACATTTCAGTCTCCTGACCTAAAATTTCAGAAAACATAAAACAAGTTTTAAATGGTCAACAAGAAAAAAAAATAAGCCTCAGAGCTATAATTATTCATAAAATGATAGCCATTGCATTTCTGCACATAAATTCTTATGTACCAGAAAACTCATTAGAAAATGGTTTGTAACATTACCTGTGGGAATACATTTTAAGAAATCTCTGATTCTTTTTATAAACACTAGATTTTATGAACACTAAGCTAAGTGTTTACAAGATAAGGTAAGATAAGGTTCTTTTCTACTGTATAAACCTGAAGAAAACATAATCCCTTTTATTAAAAAAGAAAAATAAATCAGCCTCATTATTATCTCACTTGCCACAAAAAGGCTCTAAGAAATACAAAAGGCAGGAGACATTACATTACAGAGGAGTTTTTCAAGAACAAGTTGGAGTTTTGTGTGAAGAAACAAATGAGGGAGACCCACCACTTCTGCTGAAAGAGGGATTGAGGTTGTCACGGTCTCCCCTGAGATCGGAAAACCGCAAGGACAACTAGAGGGGGTTTTACAAAGCAAGTGAGTTCCCAGAGATACTCTGTTAAGTCAAAGACAAATATATGGAATATTCTAAAGGTAAAAGGATTAGGGCATCAAGAGGATGTTTCCCGAAATAACTATCTGTGTCATGTCCTGAGAAATTAACTAAGGTTAAGTAAGTTACTGAATATATCTGAACATAGAAGAAGAAATTAGAGGATCTGTCTGAAAATCCTGCCAGCCTTAAGAACTGAGCTTGCATAAAGTGGGCTCTCTGTGGGCCAGCCCTACATAAAGGTGGAAGCACCCAGTTCCTCTGTCACACTGGGAGATGTACTCCAGCATAAGAGGGCAATTAAATCTCTTGAGAACACAGTGAGTCAATGGTCAAGAGAAACTCCTTTGCAACACATTTTAGCAAAATAACCTTATTGGTATTTATAGTTTCTCTTCCATGTAATGCATGGTTACAGTGACGGATCCCAGCTGATGTTCTCACTGTGGTCTCCATTCAAGATGCTAAGTATCCCCTACATGAAACAGAGATGCATTAAGAATGCATTAAAGGGATTTATCTCATTCTTAAAAATTACAGTCTTGTGTTTTCCAAACCAGCCTTATAAATACTATTTCCTTTATTTGCCTCTGTGCATGCCTAGGTAAGTGAGGGCTGCTACCAACTGGGACTGACACGTTTACAGTGCCATTGAAAACACAAACACTGAAGAGGCAAAAAGATCCAGTGACTCTGTGCTACACATACCCTTCAAATGGACCTAGAATTTTTGACAAGCTTTACTTTAAAATTTTAACAAAGTCTGCATAAAAAGCTTTCTTCTTTAATAATACATAAAAGAATTGATGGCACATAGATACCATATTTTATTTATTTGTATGAGAAATATTTTTAAAAAACTGAAATGTTTGCAATCTACATAACTATAATTAATATTTTTAAGCCCATCCATCCATCCATCCATCCATCCATCCATCTATCCTCCTGATGAATAACCCAGCCAAGTAGTGGGGATACAGAGAGGAACAAGCCCCTAGGCTGCAGGGAGGTTACAAACTTGCAGGGGAAACAGATCATTGAACAAGTAATTCAAAGTGTGGTATAGCTCACAAAGGGCAAATAATATGATCTAGACTTGCAAATATAGAAAGGTTTTTTTCCCAGAAAAATTCATGCTCATGGTAAGAGGTGCCAGAAGAATATGAGAGAGGTGGTCCATAGGGAGGGTGAGGGGGAAAGTGTTCAGAGCATAGATGGCACAGGAAGACGGTGCTTGATGGGGCCAGGGAGGCCAGCAAAGACAGCATAGTGCATGGTATCTTTATCTGGAGGGCTCTGAGCAAGAGATGATTCCTTTGTACTTCTTAAACCTTTTTTCTTTTAATAAAACAAAGATATAAAAAACAAATTGTGAAATAGTAAATTACTGTAACCCAATCACCCTTGTAACCACCACCTAGATCAAGAAAGGGAACCCCAGACTATGGACTCTGGGAAACAAACTGAGGGTTTCAGAGGGGAGAAGGGTGGGGGATTGGGATAGGCCGGTGATGGGTATTAAGGAGGGCATGTATTGCATGGAGCACTGAGTGTTATACGCAAACAGTGAATCATGGAACACTACATCAAAAACTAATGATGTACTGTATGGTGACTAACATAACATAATAAAAAATTTAAAAAAAAAAAGGGAACCCCAGAAGCCCTCATGCACCCCTTTCTAATTGCAGTCCTTCCTGCTTCCAACAGTAACCATTATCTTGAGTATTATAGCAATCACTTCCTTGCATTTCTTTTGGTTTTCCATGCAAATGTACTCAGACACTATAAGTATGAGATCACAGGTTTTAACATGCTTGATGGATTTCAATACACTGACATTCTTACCCTTATTGAATCTCAAATTGTCCCACTTTTGGTTGGTGAGAGTCTCATCAAAGTCCATTTAACATATCTTTGATAGTTTCCCTGTTATCTGTATGTCAAAATATTCCAGGATCATCTATTATACTTCCTGTCCCAGACCTGGAATCAGTCATCTCTCTAAGAAGCCCTTCTCTTAATGGGAAAAATTATTTCAGTAGAAGGATACACAATATATTAGGTTGTTCTAGTCCTTTGTGGTGGACAGAGCTAGGTTAGGATCACTTCCTTGCACTTAGAGAATTATGAATGTAAGTGTGTACATATGTAATACAAGAGAAATCAAGGAGTCAAGAATCACTTTAAATTTTTGACCTGAGAAATGTGAAGACTGGCTTTGCCATTTGCTGAGTTGGGAGAAACTGCAGGAAAAGCAGGTTCAGAGAAGGCGATGCAAGTGTGGTTCAGACATGTTACATTTGAGATGACTACGAAACCTCCGAGCAGGGCATCAAGTAGGCAGCTGGATGTCAGGACCAGGGATTCAGCAGAGAAGTTAGACCTGGGGGTAAATCTGACTGTTGTCAGCATACAGGTGGTGGTAAAGCCATGAGACTGGGTGGGATCACCCAGAAAGTTAATTATCCGACTGTGATTCTCGTGGGATTTAGTAAAGAGAACAACAATAAGAAAGAGGAGAGGTTTAAAAAAAAGGCAAAATGAAGCATCAACATTTTCCTCCTTCTGGGAATGGTAATACATACCTGGTGAGCAACTTCTGCTCTCACTGAATTCAAGAAGTCCCGATCAGTTGGATAAAGGGCACAGGCAAACATAAAGTCCTGCCATACCTATCAAACCAATAAAAAGCAATGAAGTACTTCCAAAGGCTTTCCTACACAGAACGAAATTCTTCTTGCTGAACTTTGGGAATTATCTTTCAAGCAAATGAAAAAACAAGTTAGCCTAACGAGTGTGATCATTTGAGCACTACTGTGACTGAAGCAGAGGGAGAGGCTCTCACACAGACCTCATGACGTTCCAGAACTGCACAACACTGCGGGGGAACCCGAGAGGAGAAAACGTTCAGTAGGGAGAAAAGAAAGAGAAGGAAAGGGAATTCTAATAAGGAAACAGTGAGTGTATGGAGGGGAATGTGAAATTCGAAAATAACCCTCTCCCAGCCCCTCCTCACTGGCAATACTTTAATTTTCACTGGGAATTTGCTATTGAGAGATGGGTCAGATTGTTTATAAAAGAATTAACTTTTCATGGCCAAAACGATTACTACATGGACATTTTCGTAATGAAACCACATAAGTTTGTTCTTTCTTTCTCTCTCTCTCTTTCTCTCTCTCTCCCTTTCTTTCTTTCAAGAGACAGAGAGTGTGTGCACGAGCTGGGGGGGAGGTGCAGAGGGAGAGAGAGAACCCCAAACAGGCTCTGCACGACACAGGGCTCAGTCTCACGACCCTGAGATCACGACCTGAGCCAAAACCAAGAGTCACACATTTAACCGACTGAGACACCCAGGTGCCCCACGTAAGTTCATTTCTAGAGAGACTGTTATGATGCAGTGGTTAGGAGTACAGGTTCCAAATCAGTCGACCTGAGTCAGAACCTTGGTTCCACCACATACCCACTGTGTGGGTTTGGGCAGGTTATGTCACCTCTCCTCCACGTGTCAGTTTCCTTATTGGTAAAATGGGGATGGACAACAGCAGTAACTACTTCATAGGATGGGCATGAAGATGAAATAAAATAACAGATGCAGAACACTGAGGACAATGCCTGGTCCTCAATAAATATTATAGAATATTGTCACATTATCATGACCATCAGCATTATCAATATTATAACTACTCTTCTCTACAGAGTGCTTTATATCTTAGAACTGTAACACCAGAACTAAAAGATTATATTTCCTGTGCTTAACCCTCACCAATGCAAAACATGCTTGGAGTACTTAATAACAATACTAAGCATAACTTTTCTTCATTGAATTTTATTATTTTTCTTCTCCCTAGGTCTTGTTAGTTCTCTTTAAAGTTAAAATTTTAAAATATGTTTACGCATACCCTCATATCAAAAAAAAAATTACAAATACAGAATGTCTACCAGTTAAAAATAATTAAATAATTATGATATTCACCATCAACTATGGTTTTGGGTTTGCAAGATGCCATTTATTCCTTTGCAAAAAATGGAACATCAGTCCTGGCTCTGAGAAGAAGGAATGAGCCATAACACAGACTCCGAACCCAGGAGCTCGAAGTGAGGGTATAGTAACATATCAATCAATAAACGGCCGCCGACTACCCACCATTATTCCTAGTTCATCACAGAGTCTATAGAACTCCTCCTGCTCATATATTCCTCCTCCCCAAACCCGCAGAGTGTTCATGTTAGCATCCACCGCAGACTGCAAAAGGAGCCATAACCTATAGAAGGAATTTTAAAAACAAATGTTAATTTGAAAATCTGGGGATGTTTAAAAGAAGATTTAAAAACACATGGTGGGGGGCACCTGGGTGGCTCAGTTGGTTACGCGTCTGCCTTTGGCTCAGGTCATGACCTCAGGGTCCTGGGATTGAGTCCCAAATCGGCTCCCTGCTCAGTGGGGAGTCTGCTTCTCCCTCTGCCTGCCACTCCCCCTGCTTGTGTTCTCTCTCTGTCAAATAAATGAAGTCTTGAAAAACAAACAAACAAAAAAGACTACACATTGGTTGATAAATATGTTTCAAATCTCTGTTAGAAAAACATGTTCTAAAATTATAATGGTTTGGACATAACGTTAGGTGAAGAAAGTGAGACAAAATTATATACACATTAACTGTAACCACATAAACAAACCTACAAAAATTGAGGGTTATATCTTTTCTCTGCCTTTTAAATTCACACCGTTATTATATGGTTTTCGAAAGTAAATTTTTTTTTAATTTTATTTATTTATTTGACAGAGAGACAGCCAGCGAGAGAGGGAACACAAGCAGGGGGAGTGGGAGAGGAAGACGCAGGCTCCCAGTGGAGGAGCCTGATGTGGGGCTCAATCCCAGAACGCCAGGATCACACCCTGAGCCAAAGGCAGACGTTTAACGACTGAGCCACCCAGGCGCCCCTGAAAGTAAATTTTTTTCTTAGTTATTCTTATAGAAAAAAAATTTGTAAACCTCAGAAAGTATGAGCTAATTTTATACAGCCATTTCAAATGATAAGACAAAAATCAAAGTTTGCATATTAGTACCTAGCTTACTCTTGTCTCCTTTTTTCAATTCCTCCAGTCCAGTACAGATTTTCCTCAATTTACAATGGGATTATATCCCAAGTAGCCCACCGTAAGTTGAAGATATTGTAAGTCGAAAATGCATTTAATACACCTAACCTGCCGAACCGCCTAGCTTAGCCTCTCCCCTGACTTCGATGCGCTCAGGACACTTACACTAGCCTACAGTTAGGCAAAACCATCTAACACGTAGTCTACTTTACAATGAAGTACGGATATCTCATGTAATTGATTGACTACCATACTGAAAGTGAAACACAGAAGAGGTGTATGGGTATAGAACGGTTGTGAGTGTATCGGCTGTTGCTCGGTACGGCGTGGCTGACTGGGACGCAGCTGCTTCTGCCTCTGCCCAACATCACAACAGATCACTGTACCGCGTATCGCTGGCCCAGGAAAAGAGCAACACTCAAAATTCAAAGTATACTTTCTACTGAACGTGTATCATTTTTACACCATGGTAATGTCAGAAAAGCATGTCAAACCATCATAAGCAGGCCACCGGCTATGCTTTTTCTCTGGTAAATTAAATTTCCTTTCTGATTTTTCCCATTCCTAGTCACATCACCCACAGGAAAATCCAGAAATTTACAGCCACTCTGAGAACATCTACCCTGCACTTCCAGATCAAAGCCCAGAGAGGAACTGGCCCCACTGCACTGAACTGTCACTGCCCAAACCGGCCAGATGAGAGAAGCCAGGAGATGAAAAGGAAAAGAGGCAGCAAATTATCTGTGTCTATGTCTGCAGAATAATTTGACATTCATATGAAATCCAAGACAATATACACAGTTTAAAGTAAAAGCAAATTACTACAACTTCTGGCAAATTCTAAACACCAAATAATATACTACAATGCATATTTATACTTACGTAAATAAGTTAAACCTGTTTATTTTCTCTTCACAAAGTTTATTTTTACTATCACAAAGACAGTTTATAATCGCAATCAGGAAATATTTTCTTGTAAAGTGCTATTCTCAAAGCTTCAGATAAACACTTTAAATTTTCTTCTAGATTTAAACTGTAAAGCTTTTTTATTTTTTTTTTTTATTTTTTTTTTTTAAAGATTTTATTTTTTTATTCGACAGAGATAGAGACAGCCAGCGAGAGAGGGAACACAAGCAGGGGGAGTGGGAGAGGAAGAAGCAGGCTCATAGCAGAGGAGCCTGATGTGGGGCTCGATCCCACAACGCCGGGATCACGCCCTGAGCCGAAGGCAGACACTTAACCGCTGTGCCACCCAGGTGCCCCTAAACTGTAAAGCTTTTTTAGTTCCTTTTACTAAGGTAAAAGTAAAAGAATGTACAAATAGCTTAGAGTGAAGAAGGAAATATGGGTTTCCATTTTTTAAAAAGAATGCACAGAAATATTTAAGGTATTCTTTGAAAAATTGAAAAAAAACAAGTTTAATCATTTTTTTCAGGGACTAACTATCCAAAATGTGCATTAGTCATTTTCTTGTTCTTCCAGAGGAAATATATAATATTTTTCTAAAACTTGGATGGTTTCAGCAGTCTTAAGTCATTTAGCTGTTAAGACTATCTATAGCTCATGAAAACGGAATATATGATTAAAAATCCTTTCCATTCTAAAGTTTTCATCATCCTAGAATTCTGTCTTACCTCTCAGTTCCTTCCACTGAAACCAAAGAAAGTAAAAATGGGTAACTCTTTAGCTTTGTTGGACTGTTAATAAAAACAAGAAACAAAAAATGATAACTTACAAATCAGAGGTTACTCGATCCTGGAATGAATCTGCTGGTATCCAGTTTGAGCCTTTCAGAAATATGGGCAATCCATTAATTTTGAAGTAGAAACTCAGACCTTGAGACCCTTCAATGGGCTCTTCTATAAGTTCCACTGTCCTAAAATAAACCTATTATGAACAAAATTAAATACTGAATATCAAATTTAAAACATAAGCAAAAGAGATTTTTTTAAAGAGGAAAGCAAATTTTTGAGCAATTTACACGAACATAATTTAATGGTAATTTCCTATTTGCTATGAGGCACTTAATGTGGAAGTACACATTTCAGAAAAAAATATATAATAAATTATAGCCAGATTCTTTTAATAGATAAAAAATATAGAAAC
Organism: Ailuropoda melanoleuca; assembly: GCF_002007445.2. Lineage (NCBI taxonomy): Eukaryota > Metazoa > Chordata > Mammalia > Carnivora > Ursidae > Ailuropoda > Ailuropoda melanoleuca. The sequence continues at coordinate 27,751,189 of NC_048228.1, read as the reverse complement.
TATTAAAGAAGAAATATATTCTAGTCTTCCTCACAGAATGGGCATTTGTAATTCCATCAAAAGAAATATATTTGAAGGGTGCCTGGGTGGCTCAGTTGGTTAAACATCTGACTCTTGGTTTCAGTTCAGGTCATGATCTCAGGTTTCTGAGATCAAGCCCCAGGTCAGGCTCAGCACAGAGTCTGCTTGGGATTCTCCTTCCCTCTCCCACTGCCCCTCTCTCTCTCAAATAAATAAATAAATAAATAAATAAATAAATAATAAATCTTTTTTTTTAAAGAAATATATTTGAAGATAACATTTCGAGATTAAAACAAAAACTTATACTGTTTCACAAAAATAGGGGAGAAATCCCACCAGTTAAACTGATGCATCTTGCATAGAAAAACACACTCTCATTTCAGTGTTGTTAACATGTGCCAAAATGTGCATCTTAGAATCAAAGACATATAGCACAAGGCATTTCACAATTTAACAACTTTCCAATCTTAATAGTACATTAGTGTAAAATCATTTTGTTTAATGGGCAATTTAATCCCAACTACTCATCACATTAAACTCCATGTTTGAGCTCTAGAGATGTGAGTGGTGTTCCAACTGGAAGATGGAACAGGAGCACATACACCAATGTTATAATTGCTGGGTGAGAAGAAGCTGAGAGCTTTGTCCCTGTGACACTCTAGCCAGGTTTTCCCACAGTTAAGTGGGAGCAGCATGACTCCAGATAGAGAAGATTCATGTTCTTATCCAAATCTTCATTCCTTCCAGCCATAAACTGGCTGTTTCTCATCAAGGAATGAGGAACATGGTTCTACACCAACAAAGCCTAGCCTTGAACCAAGATTATGCTTTTTTTCTCTAATTAAAATAAATAAATGAATTAATCAACTTATTTCATGAAATAAAAGTGCCCACCATTCTTCTTTCTCACCTTGCCCTTATTACTCTGACATGACAAAAAGATATGAATTAACTTGATGAGAAGACATAGAATAAGGCTTGGGTGAGGAGGATCTTTGCAAAATGTAAAAAATGTAAAGTGATTTTCACAGATAACTTTGAAAACACCTTCGTGGGTAGATTCAAATATCTAGAACAGAAATTCTTTAAGTATGGCCAGGGACTTCAAGGAATCCCTTGGAATCCTGCAGGAGGTCCTTGTGTTCAAAACTATTTTTGTAGTAAAGCTAAAACATCATTTGACTTTTTCACTCTCACGCTCTTTTGAATGTACGGTGGAATTGTCCAGAAGCTACACGATGTGTGATAACATCAGCACCTTGCTGGCTATGGAATGCATGCTTGCCTATTCTGGTGCGTTGTACTTCTACAGTAAAGGGTTAGTGTGTAAAGAGGGTGTTTTCATAGATTAACTCAGTTTGTTCTCAACTTCTACTGTGTTCTTAGTAGTGATGTCTGGTTAATCCTGCTATAATGTCTGTAACCTCACTGTTGTTCAATAAATTCTCTTCTGAATCTCAAAGTTTCCCTTGCAACCTACACAGAAACACAAAAGGAGGGGCGCCTGGGTGGCTCAGATGGTTAGGCATCTGCCTTCGGCTCAGGTCGTGATCTCCAGATCCTGGGATCGAGCCCCGTGTTCAGCTCCCAGTTCAGCAGGGAGTCTACTTCTCTCTCTGCCTTTCCCCCTACTTGTGCTCTCTGTCCTCTCTCAAATGAATAAATAAAATCTTTATAAAAAAAAAAGAGACATGAAAAGATTAGGTACATTTTGTTAACTTGTTTCACAATGGTATTTTTAAGTTTTCAAATGAAAACAAATTTTAATTTTAATTGAAACTCATTTTACAGTTCAATATTTTATTTTATTCTAAAAAATTATTTATAATATGCTTTTTCTTAAGGATGAGTTGCAACTAGAAGGCTAACATTTTCAACCTACAACTATACTGTCTCCATCTAAAAAATGCTGGGAAAAAATGAAATTGACATATCAGAGTTTTTTTCTTTCTTTTTTTTTTTTTAAGTAGTCTCCACACCCAACGTGGAGCCCAATGCAGGGCTTGAACGCACAACCCTGAGATCAATAGTTAAGCGGACATCAAGAGTTGAATGCTTAACTGACTGAGGCATCCAGGTGCTGGACATTATCAGAGTTTCTGACTCATGGAAGGGAAGAACCTACACCAAAGAAACAGGGTAAAATTACAAATAAGAAATGAAATTATGATGAAATCCGTATTTTCCTCAACTTTATAACTGTTATAATTTATCTTACTGTGTCTTCTGCAATGTAACATTTTAAAAACAATATTTATGTTGTCATTTTGAGACCAATCATTTTAAGTACAAAGAAAAAAGAATTGAAGATTTTAAACTTAGACAAGATAAGCTCTTTAAAAGGCACACTGTTTATCATGCTGTAATATATTATTTTATATTATATTATAATGCTTTCAAACTAGAAATGAAAAAGCCACTGGAGCATCGTACAGAACTGGTTATCATGTTACGCAGCTGGAGAAGCATAAGCATTTTTTTTTTTTATGTTCGGTTAGCCAACATATAGTAAGTACATCATTAGTTTTTGATGTAGTGTTCAACGATTCATTATGAAAAGCACACGTATTAGCTGAGAGAGTTTTACAGTTGACACTGCTGAATGCCTACTGGATAAAAAGTCAGAAAATGAAATCACAGCGCTGTCACTTTGCAATGATCCAGTAAGTCATCCAATTAAAGATTTAGCTGCAGCAGGATACTGAGCTGATCTCTCATCTGAAGTATCACAGTTTGCCTGAGAAATGGATCAATCTCCAGAATGATGGACTTGCTGTTTGCTTATATTTGTCTGTTCATCAGCACAATGAATCATCAAAGATCTCTTTTATGTGACTCTTTGGCAACAAAATACAAGAGATGCTGAACTATTCAAAGTATTGAATAGTTCCTTTGAATCTCCAGGTTAGCAACAACTGTGCTAACATTGGCCCTGATGTTACAGAGGCAGTGGTGGCTAACACTCCTGGTGCCTCGGCAAAAATCGAGGCAGTCGATCCGAATGATCTGCGCTGTGTTGTCACCGTATCCTTCACCTTCACGCATCAGCGGGGGGAAAAAACGTCAGTTTCACTTAAGAATGTCCTTGATATCTAACCTTGAGTAGACATTATTATAATAGTTTGTGTGATGAAATGATAGAACGGGAAAAATGGATAAAGTCCCACACAATGGATTTCTTGAGGAAAAGCATCTGGGCCACTGCTTGAGTTGTAAACGGAATTAGTCATCTGGTTCTTGAAACTTCATTTTAACTGGAAAGAACTGCCAGAAAAACTATGGTTATTCAGACTTGGCTATTTGGCAGACATTTTCTTGGAAATGAATGAAGTGAGCCTAGTCACTTCCAGGAATGTAAGTAAAAGTACTGTGGACAAGGATTAAACTCAAATTTACAGGTAAAAATTAGGATTTAGGAAAACTTGTATCCACTACCATGAGCTTGAGCGCTTCCTAATACTTAAAAGACTTTTCAGATAACGACAGTGTGATATTAACAGATGTGAATGTGATATTATATAATGGAATGTTTCAGTGTTTGGAAACTTTTAGAAATTTCAAGACACCAATATTTTTCAAATAACCAATGCATTATATTATGATATCACATACAAATAAAAGACCCATTAAGAATGAGTAAATCATAGTAATAAAAGGTACAGCGTAGAGCACACACTCAGCGTTGCTGTAATAACATTGTATGGCGACAGGTGGGAGCAGCACTTGCGGTGGGCATAGCATAAGGTACAGAGTTGTCAAATCACTATGCTGTACATCTGAAACTAATGAAACATTGTCAACTGTGTCTCAATAAAAAAAATAATAATTTAAAAGATCCACTAAAGATCTTTTAGATCTTAAGACATGCCAATAGATTTTAATGTGAAAGAGTACAAACAGTTCATTAAAATGGCTTCAGATTCCACACTGCAACTGACCTTTAAGAAACTACCACTATTTAAGTTCTTGTGTGGTACCAAAGAATAGCCTCGATTATTTGAAAAGGCTATTAAAGTACTTCTCTTTTCCAACTACATATCTATGTAAGATCATTTTTTCTTCATATGATTCAATGAAAACAACATGTTGCAAAGCAGACTGAATGCAGACGAGAATGCAGAAGCAGACGAGAATCCAGCTGTCTTTCATTAAGCAACACATTAAAGAGATTTGCAAACATGTAAAACAATGTCATTATTCTCACTACATTTTCTGTTTTGTAAATATATCTATTCTTGGGGCGCCTGGGTGGCGCAGTCGTTAGCGTCTGCCTTCGGCTCAGGGCGTGATCCCAGCGTTCTGGGATCGAGCCCCACATCAGGCTCCTCCATTGGGGAGCCTGCTTCTTCCTCTCCCACTCCCCCTGCTTGTGTTCCCTCTCTCGCTGGCTGTCTCTGTCAAATAAATATATATATGCATGTATACATATATATATATATATTCTTCATAAAATAACTCATATAGTAACATGTCATGGATTTGGTACTGTGATTTTTAATGAGTAAATATTTAGTCCTCAGTTTTAAAATTTACTCACACAAACAAAGGTACACTGGGGTTCTCAATCATTTTTATGAATGTAAAGTCACTGTAAGTCCAAAAAGTATGATCATCACTAATCTAGAAAATAGAACTCATCTATTTCTTTAGACCGGTTAATGCTACAAATAATATTAACAATAAAACTCATCTTTCCCAATTTTTTCTTTTCTGTTCAAATTTTCTTGTGAAAAGACCACTATCCCCATCTTCCACTCTTGAAATAACAATTTTACGGCCCAGGTCAAAGTAAACCCTAAAGCACCTGACAGTCCTCAGAGGTGAAGCAGGAATTACTAGCCAGCTTTCCCTCTGGACATTCTTTGACAGGTTAAAGGCTGGGGGGTCTATGATTAGTGGCAGTAATTCTCCATGTCCTCTGGGAGTCCTGATAGGTAACAAAAAAGCCTTCTTCTACAACAGGCATTTTACTTCAGAGGAAATAATAGGCTTTGAAAGAGGTTTTTTGAAAAGACCCCTGAGTAACACATATTTACATCCGGAGTGAATTATAAGATCAAAGCTATTTTAAACAGCCCAACAAAATAAATTATTGTCTAAAAGTAGAAAAAAATACCTAAGAACCTAATTGTGTAAGCCAAGCAGTTTGAATTTAAAATTTTTTAAATTTCCAAACTTGTCTATAAATTGTTGAAGATCCTATTAGCAACTCAGTTGGTAAGTTTTTAATTAGCTTCATGATTACATTTTTTAAATCGAAGGATTAACTTTCGAAGTACAGAATAGCTGAACACATTTTTTAGACGAGAGTTAGGAATATCTTAACTAAAGGACTGAAGAGGTGTGTGACTGATAATACTGTACTCAGATTTCTTTCTCTGGCAGACCAGATGATGATATAATGAATCACAGATTCATAAACTGCGTATCACTTCTCAGCTGTTTGTAATCAAATACTAACAAAGCTGTCATAGTTGGGGCGCCTGGGTGGCTCAGTTGGTTGAGCGTCTGACTCTTGGTTTCAGTTCAGGTTATGACCTCAGGGTGGTGAGATCGAGCCCCTGGTCAGTCAGTCAGGCTTTGTGCTCAGTGGGGACTCTGCATCTCCCCTTCACCCTCTCCCTCTGCCCTGCTCATGCTCTCTCTCTCAAATAAGTAAATAAATCTTCAAAAAAAAAAAAAAGCTGTCATAGTATCACTAGATACTGGTAATTTTCTTCTTAAAAAGAAAAAAAAACCTTATTTCCAAATATTGACAAATGTAACCTGAAATATTTTTCAAATAATTTTCATGGATTTCCAAAATACACCTAAAATCATTTCACCTACATTATGTATTTTTAGAGACAAGCAAACACATTTCTGTCTGCTCTGAAGTGCTTTAACATGCAGAAGCACTGAACATGGGCTGGATTTCCACAAAGAGCTGTCCTCACGCAGGCCTGTGCAGGATGACACAGGAGAGCCTCTCTGTGGAGCCCTAGAAATGTGCAGGGAGCACAACCAGAAGTTAGCAGACTCAAGTCACCCCAGCAGTTACCTGGAGTCTTTGCAGCCAGAGGTGTATTCAGTGTATCTGACAGAATAGACAGAATCACTTTTCAACAACCTTCCTCTTCTCTATGACAAAATTATTTTCAGTAATAATAATGAAATGAAATAAAATGAATAGTGATAATACCAAGAAAAGAAACACAGTCACTTTCCTTTATTTAGCTTTATATGAACAATCATATCATTTTTAAGTAAGAAAGAGTAGAAAAAAATACATTAGAGTAGAAAAAAAGGAAAACTAATGGATTTATGTATTTAATTATATTAATGGTTTTGAAAAAAGCAAATAACATTTCCATATATTGGTTCATTATGGAAATGAATAATATTTGTTATTTGGAGCCTTAACTTCTAACAACTTCAAGAACTTTGTCAAAATTGATCTTCCTTGTACAGAGAATATCGCCATTGTCAATCTATCCTTGCATAGTGACAGAGGAACACCTTTTATTAATTTTAACTTAGAAATGCTTTTTTCAAACGAAGCCCAAAATATTTAAGTATTTTGGGAAAGTATTAGACACAAAGGTAAGTCTGATAGAGATTCGTAAAAATCCCATTTCTCATTAAATTCCAAAAAATGCAGTAGTATCCATGCCTTTGTTTCTTTGAGAACCACTCAAAGTGTTTACAAATGCCTCTGGGGTAAAAAATATCCACTTCTCAAGTATCCCTTCTGAAAGTAGCAAAATTAGAGAAAATGGCTAACTGATGGTGAACACAGACATTATTTGGCTCATTGCTTTAGAACAAGCATCCAGCTCTTGGTGAAAATGACTGGGGTATTCAACACTGCTGTTTTGATTTCTCTGGGCCATGTGAGATTAGCATCTTTTATCATTCCTGTGGACACTCTTCTTCAAAATTTGATTCTTTTTTTCTATGTAAATGTTCATTTCCTTACATTTTGTTGTTGCACAGTAAATAGCCTTCACCCAAATTTCTGTGTGTTTATCTTCAAAGAAAAGTTTGAAAGCTTGGTATTTCACTATATATTGTTCAAGGCAGATTCTGGCTATTTGAGAATAAGTTTGTATCTGATTAACCTCAACTAAAATTCTACACCAGGAAAAAAAAAAAAGATAATTCAAAAGAGAAAAACTGGAGTACAAAGGACAAAATCTGAGCTGACTCTCATGCATCCACATTCCTTCGGATCACAAAGTACTTCAAAGTGGAGATTAGCTTTTCAAAATTTACTGCGTCCTCGCCTCATAACGAGCATTCCTTCTTGTCTAGGAAAGACTTTCTGTAGCTTTTTCCAACAATGAGGTGAGATTTAAAAGAATGAATAAAATTTTTCCGAAGTTCCAGAAAACATCACACATGAAGAAGTGTTTCCCAAAAAGAAAATTCCACAAGGTTCAAAGAATGATTTCCAGAAGACACAAATAAAATTTGAGATTAATCTCTTTGATTTCTGTATGAACTCTACCGTGAATATTGGCCACATATGTAGCACTCTCCTTTCGCTGACCACAACAGAGGTTTATGAAACAAGCATCCAGTTGTTTCAGGGTATCCTCTGTGAGTTCAGCTGCAGTCTTTCCAGAAACATAAGAATGACTTCTTTATATCAACTCTTACTACCTTTTATAATGACAAATCTAACTTGAACATTTGATCTCTATGAAGCATCTGAAGTGCTATCAAAAACAATTCCAAGGTATTTTTTTTATATCTGCCACCATTAAAGCATACATTGATGTCATGTTTCACTTTCATTCTTTATTTAGTTTTAGTTTTAAAACAATTAACAATTCCCACAACTACATGGTTAACTAATCTTTGACAAAGCAGTAAAGAATATCCAATGGAAAAAAGACAGTCTCTTCAACAAATGGTGTTGGGAAAATTGAACGGCCACATGCAGAAGAATGAAACTGGACCACTTCCCTACATCATACACAAAAATAAATTCAAAATGGATGAAAGACCTAAATGTGAGACAGGAAACCATAAAAATCCTAGAGGAGAACACAGGCAGCAACCTCTCTGACTTCAGCCATAGCAATTTCTTATTAGACATGTTGCTGGGGGCAAGGGAAACAAAAGCAAAAATTAACTACTGGGACTTCATCAAGATAAAAAGCTTCTGCACAGCAAAGGAAACAGTCAACAAAACTAAAAGGCAACCTATGGAATGGGAGAAGATATTTGCAAATGACACATCTGATAAAGGGTTAGTATCCAAAATCTATAAAGAACATCTCAAACTCAACATCCAAAAAACAAATAATCCAGTTAAGAAACAGACAGAAGAGGGGTGCCTGGGTGGCTCAGTCATTAAGTGTCTGCCTTTGGCTCAGGGCGTGATCCCAGAGTCCTGGGATTGAGCCCCACATCGGGCTCCCTGCTCTGCTGGGAGCCTCTTCTCCCTCTCCCACTCCCCCTGCTTGTGTTCCCTCTCTCAATGGCTGTCTCTCTCTGTGTCAAATAAGTAAATAAAATCTTAAAAAAAAAAATGGACAGAAGACATAAATAGATGTTTTTCCAAAGAAGACATCCAGGCGGCCAACAGACACAGAGAAGATGCTCAACATCACTGGGCATCAGGAAAATACAAATCAAAACAACAATGAGATACCACCTCACATCTGTCAGAACAGCTAAAAAGAACAACTCAGGAACCAACAGGTGTTGGCGATGATGTGGGGAAAGGGGAACCCTCTTACACTGTGGGTGGGAATGCAAACTGGGGCAGCCACTCTGGAAAACAGTATGGAGGTTCTCAGAAAGTTAAAAATAGAACTACCCTACAATCCAGCAATTGTACTACTAGGTATTTACCCAAAGGATAAAAAAATGCAGATTTGAAGGGGCATGTGCACCCCAATGTTTATAGCACTATAAACAATAACCAAATTATGGAAAGAGCCCAAGTGTTCATTGACTGATGAACAGATAAACAAGATGTGGTGTGTATATATATATATATATATATACACATATATATATATACACACACAATGGAAAACTACTTAGCCATCAAAAAGAATGAAATCTTGGGGCACCTGGGTGGCTCAGTCGGCTGAGTGTCCAACTCCTATCTTCAGCTCAGGTCATGATCTCAGGGTCGTGGGATCGAGCCCCATGTTGGGCTCTGCACCCTCCTTCTCTCCCTCCCCTCTACCCCTCCCCCTGCTTGCATGCTCTGTCTCTCTCTCTCTCTAAAATAAATAAATAAATCTTTAAAAAAAAAGATAAAAGGAAAATTTACTGAGATACAGTGTCTCTCAAAATTCATGTCACTTAGAAAGTCAGAATGTGACGTTACCTGGAAATAGGGTCCTTACAATGTAATTAATTATTAAAACGAGGTTTGACTGGATTAGGATGGGCCCTAATCCAAAGGCTGGCATCCTTATAAGAAAAGCAGAGACACACATGGAGAGAGAGGCAGAGATTGGAGTAACCCATCTCTAAGCCAAGAAATGCCAAGGATTAGCCACAACCCAACCAGCAGAGGCTGGAAGAGGCAAGGAAGGATCCACCCTGGAGCCTTCAGAAGGAACATGGCCTGCCAACACCTTGATTTTGGACTTTGAGCCTCCAGGACTATGAGAAAGTAAATTCTTTCTGTTCTAAGCTACTCCATTACTTATGGCTGCCCTAAGAAACCTGGGACACACAGAGGGAGACATACTTCACAATCTCTGTGAACTCTCAGTATTGATCAGAAGTACAGAGTGTTCAGAAATACACCTTGATTATTCTGAATTCCATATCTTTTGGCTATGTACTTTTAAGGTCTTTAAAGAGCCAAGAGCAGCACTTAGAAAGAAAAAGAAAGAAAATCTCACTGGCATTGTGCTCTCTTTCTGCCCTGTAGATACCGCAAAGATAAAACTGGGAACTTAAGAAATAAAGAACAAAGCAAAATTTGAAAAAAGAAAAAAAGAACAAATCTCCATTATTGTTCTAATTGTAATAGCTAGGGGCAATTTTTTACCTCTTCTGGCTTAGGGACTGTGCGATATAATTTCTAATTGTGGAATACAAATTATTACATTATTTTGTCTATTTCCCTACAATAATTTAATTAGAGAATCTTGATGCTAAGTCAAATACAAACAACTACCTTCTGTTGCTTTTAGCAAGATTTACCTTACATAGGGAATACATGGGAGGGTCTTACAAAATAAGCTGTGCTAAAGAGAAATATCAACTAATTGATTTCCTATTTTTCTAGAAAGGTAAACTATAATAGTCCTTCAAGCATACTTATTATATGTCTTTGACACGTATTAGGTAGGAATTCAGTATAATCAATTAGTAGGATAAAAATACTCAATTAACCTGGGCAGAAGATGGCAAAACAATGATTAGGAAGATTTTTTTATCCCTTTTACCCAGAGTAGCCTCTCCCACTACACTTATACACAAAACTTCCTTTTTAAAAGAAAGCTGACTCTACAGGACTTGCATTCTAGGGTCCCTGCGAAATGACCTGTTGGACAGAATTTATAATATCCCAATGCCTATCTTTTATTTTTTCTATTTATTTTTAAATTTCCTATATTTTCTTCATATGACCTCCCTTCAACTTTCAGTATGTGCCTCAAAGATTTCTTTCAACAATAAAAAAAATCTTTCAGTCATCAAGATATTCTTCCCTGTTCACAAAGAAATGTAGTCAGCCCTTCCCCCTCCTACTAGACCCGGTACATCTCTGCTGCATGGGCTGCATCCAAAATTTGTAACTTCCCTGAGGCCTTTTGTCTGAGTTAACTGTGCTGCTGTCTTGAGGCATAGTAAACAAAAAATAAAAATGCGTGTGTCTGGGACGCCTGGGTGGCTCCGTCAGTTAAGCATCTGCCTTCAGCTCAGGTCATGATCTCAGGGTCCTGGGATCGAGTCCCGCATCGGGCTCCTTGCTCAATAGGGAGCCTGCTTCTCCCTCTGCCTGCTGCTGCCCCGCTTGTGGCCACGCTCTCTCAAATAAATAGATAAAATATTTTTTAAAAATGCATATGTCTAATATGAACATATGGAAGAGCGGCATGAAAGATATAAAACTGAAGCAAGATGTATTTCAATAAGATAGTTTAAAAATAGGAACAGTTTTACATAGAGCAAGCCCAAGATAACAACAGAACCATCAGGATACGAGAGCAACTGAGGTGAGATAAGGAGGTGCCCAGGACGAGAACCAGAGTCCTGCCACAATAGCTAGTGCAGGGGACATGTGAGCGTGTGGAGTGAAAGTGAAATACAAGCACTCTGGAAGGCAGGTTAGCACGCTCTCTCAAAGCTGACCTACACGTGCCCTACAATCCAGTGATTCCGTCCCAGCAGAAATGCTGAGCTCCGACTTATCATCAAGAATGTTCATAGTAGCATTACTCGGAATGGCCAAAACTGGAAACTTCCCGGGGCGCCTGGGTGGCGCAGTTGTTAAGCATCTGCCTTCCGCTCAGGGCGTGATCCCGGCGTTCTGGGATTGAGCCCCACATCAGGCTTCTCTGCTGGGAGCCTGCTTCTTCCTCTCCCACTCCCCCTGCTTGTGTTCCCTCTCTCACTGGCTGTCTCTATCTCTGTCAAATAAATAAATAAAATCTTAAAAAAAAAAAAAACCTGGAAACTACCTAAATTTCAACAGCAGAATGTATAATACATTGAAATATCACACAACAATATAAATAAACAAACTACGCCTATATATGACCACATATTGAAATGCCACAAATATCATGTTGAGACAAGTTAACCGGACACAAAAGAATACAGGCCATGTGGTTCCACGTACATAAAGGTTGAAGGCAGGCAAAAGTAAGCAATAGTGTTAGAAGGCGGGAGAGTGGATCCCTGGGCAGGAGGGAGGCGCAGTGATTGGGGGAGGCTCACAAAGGGCAGGGGGAGCTTCTGAGGTGCTAGCAATGCTCTATTTCTCAATCAGGATGACTGTTACATAAACGTCCTTTTTCTAATCATTCATTAAGCATTTCACATATGTTCTGTGTATTTTGCTGTATATGTGTTATACTTCACAATAAACAGAAAATAAAAAGAAATTCTAATCTGACAACATGGATGGACCTAGAGGGTATTATGTTAATGGAAATAAATCAGACAGAGAAAGACAAATACCATATGATTTCACTTACGTGTGGTATCTAAAAACCAAACAGACAAATACACAAACAAGAGCAGAAACAGACCCAATTTCTGTTTCAACAAATTGATGGTTGACAGACAGGAAGGGGTGTGAGGATGGGTAAAATGGGTGAAGAGGAGTGGGAGGTATAGGCTTTCCATTATGGAATAAATAAGTCACGGACATAAAAGGCACAGCAAAGGGAGTATAGTGAATGGTATTGTAATAGTGTCGTATGGTGGCAGGAGGCAGCCACACTCGTGAGCACGGCATATTAAACAGAGTTGTCCAATCACTATGTTGTACACCTGAAACTAATGTAACATTGTGTGTCAACTACACTTCAATTTAAAAAGAGAAAAGAAATCCCAATCTGACACGTTTACACCAAAGAAATAAGACTGAGAGACTCCTGCCAAGACACAGATAAGAATGGCAAATAGTCAAATTCCGTGCTTGCTAAAGCACTGGCAAGTCTGAAACCATCTGAAAACATGAAGCAATGTAGGGCTGGCAAGATACTGGATTCCCTGTAAGAACCGTCCTGGAAACACAGGTGAATCAGGTATTATCTCTCACTTACAAAATGTGAAATTAGGGGCGCCTGGGTGGCACAGCGGTTGC
>NC_048228.1:27585754-27738293 GCF_002007445.2 Ailuropoda melanoleuca | reverse complement strand
CCCATAACACCAGGATCACGCCCTGAGCCGAAGGCAGACGCTTAACCGCTGTGCCACCCAGGCGCCCCAATCCATACTTTTAATCTAAATGTCAAAGCCAAATACTGATTCCTGAAACTTGCAGAGAGCTCAGATTTTTATTTCATTCTGGTTTCCTCTTTGGAGCAATCAGAATTGTGGGGAGGCACAAGAGATCATCTGATCCAGCCTCTGCCACCCCAGTCTAATGGATAAGTGGGCATAAACTCTCTTCCAAGTTCCCACTGCACATGCATGCTGAGGTGTTCCTCAGGGTCCCTTCTAGCGTGCACAACCTTGACTACGACACAGCTGCTCCTGTGGGTGACCTTGGTCTCACATGCTCCACTCTAAGTTCATTTCCTCCTCCACCTCTATCCAATTACAGATGAATGAAAAATTTCATGAAAAACAAGTTAAAGCATTAGCAAACGTGTCCTCAGCTCTCTGAAGTAAATTACCTTATTCCTTTATCCTCTTTTTCCTTCAATCACCTTCATGGCTGTCTTCTGAGCCTTCTAATGAGCAGTATACAAAGCTAATTTAAATGTTATAATAAGGTTTTAACAGGCTAACTAAAATAGTACCTTAAGACTCCTACATGACAAAGAACTACTGTTCCTATAACATTCTAGAAATAAGAAGACAATTTCAAAAGCCATGGCGGGGAAAGAGACCTAGTTTTGGACCAAGCCTCACGTCAAACTTTAAAGTGTTCCTCAAATACAAGGGATTTCATTAGCATATGTACAAGCAGGGTAAGTGGAGGGTCCAGAAACTAATTTCAAACCATACCACACACCGAGACACCTTGTAAAACACCACCAAACCACCCTAACATGTCATAATCAGAAATCAGTAGTTTATCCAAAGGGAAGGTATTCCGACGCTCAGGTTAAGAGATTCAGTTTTCCGCCTCAATTGGGCCCTCGATGCTGCCCCAGAATCTTGTCATTTGCCTTAGCCCCTTCTAGCCTTTTCTCTATAGTAGCTATCTTAAGACTTCACTTTCTCAAATTTCTAACTTGCCCCCCATTCCTCTCAACAAGACATTATATCCTACTGCCAAGGACAGAAAAAAGTTACCTAACCAGAACTCCTTAAACTTTCTTGCTCAAATCCACTTTTTCCTCTTTAGACTCTGCTGAAAAAAGAGCTTGCAATTCCCATAGTTTCTACTATGATATAGTTTCTACTATATCTTATGTAGATATATCTTAGTAAACTTATCTTAGTAAGTAAGTAATCCTACCTTAGTAAACTACTAATATATAGTTTCTACTATATCTTATGTAGTCCTAGATATCTTCAAAATTACTTCCATCCTCAAGCTCCATCCTTTCCTCTACATGTTATCTTTAAAACCTATGACAACAAAAACAGAGCCCCTCGCCCACACTGCATCCATTCACTAGGGTGGTGATGTCATCCTCCCGATCTTACCAGAGACTCTGCCCTCTCCACCACCTCTTCGGTTTTGAACTGTTTTCAGTCTTGCCCTGTCTACTGGCTGCTTCCCACCAGGGTTTTGTTGTAATTGCTCTTCATTCTCTTAATGCTGTTCTTTCTTATGTTGCAACATTTGAACTTCTACAACAGTTGCAAAGACAGTACAAAGAACTGAATACTCTTCACCCAGAGACCCCGCTCAAGTTTTGTCAGTTGCCCCAATGACATTGTTTATAGCAGAAAAGATCAGGCACTGCACCGAGCTGTGACATCTCTCTAGTCTCCTTCAACGTGGAATAGTTCCTCAGTCCTTCCTTGACACTTAAGTTACATAGATTTAAGTACATTTGAAGGGTTTAGCTAATGAAGCTCAATTTGAGATTGCCTGATGCTTCCCCAAGATTAGATCCAGGTTATCTGCTTTGGCAGGACTATCACAGCCGTATTCTTGTGGCAGCTTTTTGGGGGGACACCATGTCACTTTGTCATGTTGGTGGGAATAACCTTAATCACTTAATCAAGACAGTGTCTGCTAGATTTCCCCACTGTATTTTTTCCTTCATTATAATTATAAATATTCTGTTGAGAGATGCTTTGAGGCTATATACATATTATTTCATGCCACTTTTACCCTCAGTTTTAGCATCCATTCATATTTCTTCCCTGAATTACTTATAACTACCTATCAAATGATTATTTTTAGTTCCATTATTCCTTCTACATTTATTAGTTGATATTCCACTTTAACGAATCACTCTCTTTTCTCTCGTTTACTTGTTAAATGGGTTATAACCTTTTACTACCACTCTTTATTTTAATGCTCAAATTTTCTCAGATTTGGCCAATGGGAGCACATTAAACTGGTTCCAGTGTCCTTTCGACTTATCCCATCATTCTTTTTATTTTATTTATTTATTTGAGAGAGAGAGAGCATGCACACATGAGCGGGGGAAAGGAAGAAAGAGAAAGGAAAAGAGAATCTTAAGGAGACTCTCCGCTGAGCACAGAGCCTGACATGGGGCTTGATCTCACAACCCTGAGATCATGATCTGAGCTGAAATCAAGAGTCCGGTGCTTAACCAACCGAGCCACCTAGGTGCCCCAACTTATCTGATCATTCTGGAGTACTTTCTTACTTTCTAGTGCAGCAAGATATTCTAAGCTCTAGCCCCAGCATTCAACATTTCTCCAAAGAGCCCTACTCCCTTTAAGTAGACAGTGTTATTTAAAGACCAAGATCTGGGGCGCCTGGGTGGCTCAGTCATTAGGCGTCTGCCTTCAGCTCAGGGCATGATCCTGAAGTTCTGGGATCGAGCCCCATGTCAGGCTCTTCCCATGGGAGCCTGCTTCTTCCTCTCCCACTTCCCCTGCTTGTGTTCCCTCTCTCGCTGGCTGTCTCTCTCTCTGTCAAATAAATAAATAAAATCTATTAAAAAAATAAAAATAAAAAAATAAAAAATAAAAAAATAAAAAAAAATAAAGACCAAGATCTGAACACTAGCTCTGTTCATTGTTACTAGAGTGCCACTATTCTCAGGACCTGGGGGAAAGCCTGGGAAGAGCTAGAAAGTATGTGTCTGTGTGTGTGTGTGTGTGTGTGTGTGTGTGTGTGTATGTGTGTGTAAATACACACATGCATTTACATCTGTACAGTTCTATTTTTATCTACATAAGCTGAAAATCATGAGTTCATACTATTAGCTCCAATTCCAATCCATTCCAGTTTTCTCTTTTCTTTTTTTTTAATAGATTTTTTATTTATTTATTTGACAGAGATAGAGACAGCCAGCGAGAGAGGGAACACAAGCAGGGGGAGTGGGAGAGTTTTTAAATATTTTATTTATTTGGAGCCCGATGTGGGACTCGATCCCACAACGCCGGGATCACGCCCTGAGCCGAAGGCAGACGCTTAACCGCTGTGCCACCCAGGGGCCCCTCTTTTCTTTTTTTTAAATATTTTATTTATTTATTTGAAAGACAGAGAGAGAACATGCTGGGAAGAGGGGCAGAGGGAGAGGAAGAAGCAGACTCCCTGCTGAGCAGGGAGCCGAACATGGGGCTCAAACTGGGACCCTGGGATCAGGACCTGGGCTGCAGGCAACGCTCAACTGACTGAGCCACCCAGGCGCCCCAGTTTCTCTCTTTTCACCTTCCTCCATCCATAAAAAAGCTAGATCTCTCCATCCCATTTACAATAGCATCAAAAACCATATGTTACCTTGAAATTAACTTAACCAGAGACGTAAAGGATCTATATTCTAGAAACTATAAATCACTCTTGAAAGACATTGAAGAAGACACAAAGATGCAAAAATATTCCATGCTCATGGATCAGAAGAATTAACATAGTTAAAATGTCCATGCTACCCAGAGCAATCTACACTTTCAGTGCTATCCCGATCAAAATACCGAGGACATTTGTCAAAGAACTGGAAGAAACAGTCCTTCAATTTGTATGGAACCAGAAAAGGCCCCAAATCGCCAAGGAACTGTTGAAAAGGAAAAACAAAGCTGGGGGCATCACAATGCCGGATTTCGAGCTGTACTACAAAGCTGTGATCACAAAGACAGCATGGTACTGGCACAAAAACAGACACATGGACCAATGGAACAGAATAGAGAACCCAGAAATGGACCCTCGGCTCTTTGGGCAACTAATCTTTGATAAAGCAGGAAAAAACATCCGGTGGAAAAAAGACAGTCTCTTCAATAAATGGTGCTGGGAAAATTGGACAGCTACATGCAAAAGAATGAAACTTGACCACTCTCTCACACCATACACAAAAATAAACTCCAAATGGATGAAAGACCTCAATGTGAGACAGGAATCCATCAAAATTCTAGAGGAGAACATAGGCAACAACTTCTATGACATCGGCCAGAGCAACCTTTTTCACGACACATCTCCAAAGGCAAGAGAAATAAAAGATAAAATGAACTTATGGGACTTTATCAGGATAAAGAGCTTCTGCACAGCCAAGGAAACAGTCAAAAAAACTAAGAGACAGCCCACGGAATGGGAGAATATATTTGCAAAGGACACCACAGATAAAGGACTGGTATCCAAGATCTACAGGAACTTCTCAAACTTAATACGCGAGAAAACAAATAAACAAATCATAAAATGGGCAGAAGGTATGAACAGACACTTTTCCAATGAAGACATACAAATGGCTAACAGACACATGAAAAAATGTTCAAAATCATTAGCCATCAGGGAAATTCAAATCAAAACCACACTGAGATACCACCTTACGCCAGTTAGAATGGCAAAGATAGACAAGGCAAGAAACAACAATTGTTGGAGAGGATGTGGAGAAAGGGGATCCCTCCTACATTGTTGGTGGGAATGCAAGTTGGTACAGCCACTCTGGAAAACAGTGTGGAGGTCCCTTAAAAAGTTAAAAATTGAACTACCCTATGACCCAGCCATTGCACTACTGGGTGTTTACCCCAAAGATACAGACGTAGTGAAGAGAAGGGCCATATGCACCCCAATGTTCATAGCAGCATTGTCCACAATAGCTAAATCGTGGAAGGAACCGAGATGCCCTTCAACAGATGACTGGATTAAGAAGATGTGGTCCATATATACAATGGAATATTACTCAGCTATCAATAAGAACGATTTCTCAACATTTGCTGCAACATGGATGGCACTGGAGGAGATAATGCTAAGAGAAAAAAGTCACGCAGAGAAAGACAATTATCATATGGTTTCTCTCATCTATGGAACATAAGAACTAGGAAGATTGGTAGGGGAAGAAAGGGATAAAGAAAGGGGGGTAATCAGAAGGGGGAATGAAGCATGAGAGACTATGGACTCTGAGAAACAAACTGAGGGCTTCAGAGGGGAGGGGGGTGGGGGAATGGGATAGACTGGTGATGGGTAGTAAGGAGGGCACGTATTGCATGGTGCACTGGGTGTTATACGCAACTAATGAATCATCGAACTTTACATCAAAAACCAGGGATGTACTGTATGGTGACTAACCTAATATAATAAAAAAAAATTAAAAAAAAAAAAGCTAGATCTCAGTAGTTCAATATATTTACTTATTTGCACAGTCCCCTGCATGTAGCCAGTCTTCTGACCCCAACTAGCCGTCATTCCCACGTGGCTCAGGGGTGGTTCTCATCAAACATTTCTCAGAGTCATCTATTCTCACTGTCTTCACTTCCTCACCTTTAGTCACTTTTCCACCTAATGCAATCTGACTTCCATTCTGGTTGAGTCCAGCAGTCACCCCCTTATTACCAAATCTAAAAGATCTTTCTCACTCCTTTTCCAACTTGAGTTCCTTGCAGCATCTGACACTCTTTGAACATCCTCTGCTTCTTAAAATACTCTATTCCTCTGGCTTCTGTGACTCCCCAATCAACCTGTTTTGCCTCTACCTCTTTGGTCATTTCTTCTTCAATTCCTCTATGGGCTTTTTTCCTCCCCTTGCTTAATTATTACGATGCCGGGTTTTGTCCTAGCACTCCTCTCCATGCAGTTCCTGAGGTAGTTCATCCCTTCCCATGACTACAATTAACTTATTCTTTCGATTTCCACTTCTAATCTTTAATCTAGATCTAATTCCCAAGCTCCAGACCTATATAATGAAATGCCCATCAAATATCATTCCTTAGGTATCTCTTAATCACTCCATACAAAACACATCCAACACAGAAATCATTTCCACCCCATGCTGTCCCTCAAACCTGCTCTTCTTTCTGAGGAATTGAATTCAAAGAACAGAAATGCAAGCTGTTCAGTGGCCCAAACTTAAGCAATTTAAGAACCATTGTTAACTCACCCCTCTCTCCCATCCCTACATCGACAAGTATTAACTCCCAAATCTCTCTCAAATCTATTTCCTCAGCGATTCTATAGACTGAGCAATCATCATCTTGTGCCTGGATCACCACCACAGTCTTCTAACTGGCCTCTCATTCTTGTCATTCTTCCACTCTGATCTGCACAATCCTTATAAAACAAATATGATCATGGTTGTCTCCTTAAAACCCTTCAGAGACTTCCCACTGCCTTCAGGCAGTCCAGTTCCTCCACGTGGCTTACCAGACCCTGCATGAGCCTGCCCCAGCCTACCTTTACAAAACCATCGCTTGTCTACTTCAAACTCAGGCACATTGAAATGACTTTCACCTCCACAGTCACACAATATTCCTTCGAGTCCCTCTGCCTCTTGACTGCATTGCTTGGTCAAATTCTACTCATCCCTTAAAACACAGATATCACCTTCTCTGGGAATCTTCCCAGAATGCTCCTGCTCTGGTCCTTCTACAGTACTTTTTATTTCTCTAGAGTGCATACTACACTTTATTGCAATTGCTTGTTTAATTATTTAATTTCCCAACCAAATTGTTAGCTTTACTAAGACCTCAGAAAGAAACGGAAACAATGACTTATTCACTGCTCTATCACCAGAGCCTAGCAAAGTGGCTGAAACCCAATAGATGTTCCCTAAGTATTTAGTGAATAAAAGAGTCTCAAAAATAATAAACCCTATAGTTGCCACAGACAAAGTGTACACTACACAGATACACATTAACACAAGGCACGGGAAAATATAGCTTCTTTCACTCCTTGCCAATTTGAAAAATGGCATCTTTAAATGTAATAAACAATAATGCAACCATACTAGCCTGAATGAAAAGAATTATTTCCCACAAATCGAAAAACACAGAAGTTCTTCTTCCTTTCATGAAAATAACACACACAACTCAACATGTGAGAGACCAGACATCTTGTACCAAGAGAATTAGAATAAGAGTGAATGTTTTGGCCCTTTAGACAAGCTCTAGGATATTCTCCCTACATACACTGTGGACACATACATGCACACACACATTCACACACACTCACAATGTCTCTGAAAATACAGAGCATGATTAAACAAAGAAAAAATAGATAATGAGCTTCTAAAGGTATATTTCCATATTTAGTATGGTGTCTGGCCCAAAGGACAGGTAACCCCAAATGTGAGAGACGACACCAGAGTATAACCCCAGCCAACTGCAAACACCAAAGGTTGATATTGGGGGAAGGAAGAGACCTATGAAGGGGATTAAGATTGCCACTACTTACTGTACACTATTATAAGCCAGATCCAGGTGACATCATCTTTACTGTCCCATTTTACATATAAGGAAATGACACTTGAAGGACTAAATAAGTAACCTATAGCTAATGAATACCAAACCGTAGTTCTCTCCAATCCTTGGTGCTATACCCCAAGCCAGGCAGGACCTAGTCACTTCTTTAGACTAAAGACAAATTTTCCCTTCAATATCCTCTAGCTAAGGTTACCATAAGGTTTATTCACAGATTTAGAAAACAGATGGTTATACCTTCAGGAGGAAACATTTTTATTGTATTTTTTATTTTTCTAGTTTTAGTTTTTTAAAGAATTCTTGTTAATCTAGATGGGTGTGATAAACGTATCGTGGTGAATTTTTTTAAAGATTTTATTCATTTATTCATGAGAGACAGAGAGAGAGAGAGAGAGGTAGAGGGAGAAGTAGGCTCCCTGCGGGTCAGGGAGTTTGATACGGGACTCAATGCCAGGACCCTGGGATCATGACCTGGGCCAAAGGCAGAAGCTTAACCGACTGAGCTACCCAGGCACCCTGTATTTTTTTTTTTTTTTTTTTAGTAATGGTCCCTCACAGATGGAGGAGGGGGGCGAGATTTTTCTAGAGGTACTTTGAGAGCAATACTTTTGAGTACAGGGACTATTTTTCCCCATTGTCCTCTCTAGATAGCTCCAATTTCAATCTTGACTCAATTTTAGAACTTTTAAAGTGACATGAAAAGGCAGTTTTATGTATAATGACCTATATAAGATGTTTTAATTCTAAAAGCAGGACTCAAGTACACTGCTTTGGAAAAGGGATCCTGAGGCTCACCTATCATTTTGCCTTTCAGAATCAGAGAGGCTTGAGGATACAAGGCATACTGTGAGAGGGGGAAAGGATGAAACTGTAAGCTCCATGTCAGAACCTTAGTCCCCTTCTGCCGCTAGACTCCCTAAATGATAACAACCAGTCTTATATTCCTCAGGCAGGAGAGTGGAGAATGTCCTCATGGGCAAAGCTAAACACACAAACACACACACACACACACGATCTCTAGCTACTGACATGTGGGCATCACACCATGATAAAGCTGGGTTTCCACCTGAATAATGAATATTGAAGCTCATATAGGACTTCAAATTTGCATTTTTGTGAGTCAATCTTCAGAATGGACACCAAGGATCACCAGACAGTCAAGGAAGATCTCTAATGGGAAAGACAGAGATCAAAACAAATAGAAGAAATAAAGAAATATGGAAAACAAAACAATGCAGAGAAAACTTCAAAAATACTTACAGTAATAATTAACATTCTCAGAGAAATGAGAAGATACAATAATTATAAAATACAAAAAGGATGCAATTTAAAAATAAAAACCTTTTGGAGAGCCTGGCTGGCTCACTCAGTAAAGCTTACAACTCTTGATCTTGGGGTTGTGAGTTCAAGCCCCACACTGGGTGTGGAGATTACTTAAAAAAAAATAAGGGGTGCCTGGGTAGCTCAGTTGGTTAAGGGTCTGCCTTCGATTCAGGTCATGATCTCAGGGTCCTGGGATTGAAACCCACGTCGGGCTCCCTGCTCAGCAGGCAGTCTGCTTCTGCCTCTCCTGCCCACCCCTGCTTATACTCCCTTGCATGAGCTCTCTCTCTCTCAAATAAATAAAATCTTTTTAAAAAAATATTTAAATCTTTAAAAAATTATTAAAGTTATAAAAAATAAAAAACTTTTAAGAAACTTTTTAGTTACAACAAAAATAATCTAATTTTAAAAACTGAAAATAAAATCAAGTAAATCTCCCAGAAGACAGAATAAAAAGACAAGATAGAATACAGAAAGGAAAATCTAAGAATATTGCTCAGTCCAGGAGGCCCAATATCTAATCAACAGTTGTACCAAAAAAACAAAACAAAGATAATAAATGAAAAATTATAAAAGATATAATACAAGAAAATTTCCAGATTGAGTTTCTAGATTGGAAGAGCCCACAAGGATAACTAGCACAAGAACAACAACAACAAAAATCCACTCATTTTCAAATTTTTAAATTTAGATTATCAGAGATAAAGAAATCCTAAAAGCTTCCAGAAGCCAACAAAAATAGCCCTATACAAGAAAACAAAAATTAGAATGTAACTATATTTCAAAACAGAAATACTAAAAGCTAAAAGATAATAAAGGAACGTCTTCAAGATTCTGAAGGAAAATTATTTCCAACCTAGACTTCCATACCCAGCCAAACTATCAAGTAACTGTGAAGACAGACTTTATATATTTACACATCTACAAGTTCTCAAAAATGCTATCTCCTACACACCCATTCTCAGGAATCTATAGTGTATCAGCAAATGTGGAAAGTCAGATTAAAAAAAAAAAAAAAGAAACATGGGTCCAAGAAACAGGGTTCCATGTTTAATCCAAAAGAAAGATGAAGGGAATACCTAGAATTCTTAGAAGAAAAATAAATAAAATTCCAAGAATAATAATAAAAGGAAGTTCCAGGACAACAGTTAAGTAGAAAGTCTAGACAGTAACCAAGCAAAATCAGGGAGATGAAGAAGAGAGAAGTTTTGAGAGATAACAAAAATTAAAAGAATAACAATAGTAACAATAAACAATGGAGAGAGCACCTAGTGAGTGTGACTAAATTTAAAAGGTATTTCAAGTATGTCAGAGAGTTTGTACATGATTTAGAGGAAGATAAAAGAAAAACAAAGCAACTGGTAACATGAGGCAATTATTAACTCTAAGGAAAGGAGAAGTTGCAAAAGAAAGGAAATATGATTTTATACACCATGTAATTCAGCTTTGAATAGTATATTCATAATATAATAATGTAAACACTGAATACTAAGTTAACAAAAATGGCCATTGGACAACATTGGAAGGGCAGAGGGAGGCAAAATATGTACGTTGGGGGCCAAGAAGGGTCAACAGAGAGAATCACGTAAGACAGCTATATCCCCATCCTCTAGGTTTGAAGTCAATAGATAACACATCAAACTGAAAAATTAGAAAACAGCAGTAGAAGCAGGTTATTTGGGAAAATGAAGATAAACAGGAGAAATAAGTAAAAGTTAAAAATGACTGATTCTGAGGAATAGAAAATAGGAATAGGAAGCATTGGGCTAGATACCCTATTACCTTCTAGTAATATCTGAGCTTTAAAATTATACATACGTACTACTTTGATATAACGTACAATTTAAGAACACAGTAGGAGAATATTTATAAATAAAATAATATGTAAAGTCTGATCCATTTATAAATATAAATACACACACATACACACAGAGAGAAGCTCTGGAATGCATGTAACTGTTACTAGTGACTGTCTCTGTGTGATGAGGTTACAGGAGTTTTGCTGGTTTCTTCTTTTCCTACAAAGATCTGTTTTGCTATTTTAACAAGAAATATACTTTTTCTTCATGAAGTATTTTAAAACATTTGCTTACCTTAGCTGATTTTTTAATACTTAAGCCTCCATCCAGTTTAAAAAGAATTGTCATGTTGTATCCAGTCTGGTTTCCATGTCCATGAGGCCACCAAGTTTCTACAGTAACATTCTTTGAAGAAATAATGTAAGTCATTCTAAGTAATCTGTGGCATATCTTCCACAAAATTATACAGTGATTAAGAGCATTTTATCGATGCCTCATAGAGTCAAGCACAGAAATTCTAGGTTCCATATTATGCCAAATTATACCAACCCATAGATAATATTTAAAAATCAACATGATATGTGTTTAGCATGGATTAATATACAAGAAGAGAAAGAACAGAATAACATGGGTTTTCAGAAGAGCAATTATTTCTATCTTTAACACTGAAGTTTACAATTATTCTGTATTCTTAACAGAATACAGAATTCCATTTAGAACTGGACTTTGAGGTTGACTCTTCTCCCAAGCCCAGAACCAGAAATTGTTTGGGGTCCTCACTTTATCCAAATAGTCACAATGTTGCTTTACTCCATCCTGTTCAGTTCACAATGATCAATTAGAGGAATAAAAAAAGAAGAAAAGGGAAAATACAGCCCACTTTTACCCATGAAGGATCATGAGTTTAGAATTAGATTTTTGCATGGAAAATAAGCACCAATATTCAAAATAATTTACTGTATTTAATAATCAGTGAAATCAGAAATAATCAGAAATTATACAGAAATAATCACTGTATTTAAATGTAATGCTTAGAATGTATTTGGATTTAGGATACTGCAACAGTGCAAAAAAATTCAGGTAAAACACATCTGACTTCTGAGAAAAAAGGAGGCCAAATCACATATTCTCCATTTTCTTATTCTTATAACTTGGGAATATCATTCCTTAGTTCGTAACACACACAAAACATATGAGAGGTTAAAAGTGAAGGAGAAAATGGAAAAGTACATTTTTCTTTCATTCTCAGTCCCTTCTTTCTAGCCATTTCTTTTGAATAGTATTGCTTTTCATCTAGTGGCTCTAAGGAAGTATCATCATTCACCTTATTAATTTTCACAAATAGCTCAACAGTCCTTTCCCCAGGTTGAAGTTCAATGCTGTATGTCTGCTGTGTTTGCAGTTTAGGGATGGCTACGATCACTTGACCAGAAACTGGCTTTGAGCTGACAACATCAAAAGAAGACTCTATTTCAAGATTCCACTCCTGGGTATGGTTATCTAAGGCATAGAGGGAAAAAAAAAAAAAAGAAACACATATATACATACTATATGAAATATGCCAAGCATGATTGCTGTACTCCTTAGGATTCATTGAAGAAAAAACTGAAGCAGCTTCTAAACTAATAAGCACTCCACAGATCCTGTCATGACAAAAAGTCCAGCGGAAATTCTCATTTAATCTTTAGAGTTTAATCATTCACTTTGGTTTTTTGTGTTTTTAAAATCATTCATTCTGAAGAAGAATAACCAAAAGTATAGATTTTATATACTTTTGTTACAATCATAAGTCATAAAAACTTTATAAATAGGGCATGAATAGAATATCACAAATGAAAATATAACATAAATTTTCTAAGATTGATACATGCTTGTTCCTTTTTATAAAGCAAAGTAAAAATACAGAGTTTTTAAGCCATTTAATAAGGTATAAACTTAGATGTAGTAGAATTAATCGTGTGAAAAAGCAGAGATATACAGTTGACCCTTGACGACACGGGCTTGAACTACATGGGTCCATTTATGTGATTTTTTTCAAAAAATATATTGGAAAGTCTTTGGGAGATTTGTGACAATTTGAAAAACTTCATAGTAGAACTACAAAGCTTAGAAATACCAAAGAAAATATAAGAAAAATTTAGGTATTATTGTAAGACTACAATATATAATACATACACAAAATATGTGTTAGTCAACTCTATGTGTTATTTGTAAGGCTTCTGGTCAACAGCAGGCTGTATTAGTAGTGAAGTTTTGGGGGAGTCAACAGGGCACCTGGCTGGCTCAGTTGGTAGAGCCTGTGACTCTTCATCTTGGGATTGTAAATTCCCATCCCACGTGGGTGTAGAGATAACTTAAAAAAAGTTAACGTGAATTTTCAACTGCACAGGGAGTTAGTGCCCCTAACCCCATGTTGCTCAGTGCTCAACCATTTTATTTTAAATGTAGATTATGTAACCAATACATATGTACTGAGAACATTCTGTGTGCCATGTAGTTTGCTAAGTGATGGGAATTACACGGTGACCTCGATAAACACGGCCCCTGACCGCATGAGTTAAGAGACTAATGGGATATAGACCAATACAAAAGTGAAATAATACCACAATGGGAGAAATACGAGGTTGTTCTGAGAAAACACTCATAGGAAGGAAGGTCACTTAACTTACAGACGGTGAGGGGAGGCCTTTATGAAAAAGCAGTATCTAGCTGAGCCCAGAAGAATGCTTTCGCTAAGTTCAAAGGCAGATGAGAAGTATTCTAGGCAGGATGAAAAGCAAAGGTGAAGTGAGGAGAGCAATGCTTTTAACAACAACTTGAGCAATAATGAAACTGGTAAAGGAGATAAGCACGACGGAGTAAGTAAGCAGGTCCACCTCATCCTGGCTCGTGTGAGGAGTTTGACAACTTTACCCTAGATCAATGAGGAGCTGCTGGAGATTTTTCATCAAAAAGGAAAACACAGGGTGCCTGGGTGGGTAAGCCTCTACTTTCGGCTTAGGTCAAGATTCCGGAGTCCCAGGATCCAGCCCCACGCTGGGCTCCCTACTCAGCAGGGAGTCTGCTGAGGGAGGCTGACCCTCCCCTTTCTCGTGTTCTCTCTCTCTCTCTCATTCTCACTGTCTCTCTCAAATAAATAAATCTTTAAGAAAAAAAAAAAGGAAAACACAATCAGATCTGTGTTTAAAAAAAATTACAAAGGAACCCATCACAATAATAAAGCAGGATAAAACGGAAGAAGCAGAGAGACATGAAACTTCTATCTGTGCAAAAGGGATAGAAGGTGCCACTTGGAAAATCTTGGAATGGAGAGGAAGAAAAGAAAAAGAAAAGGGAGCATGGCTGAAGAGGAAAGTCACGGGGAGAAAAGAAAGATGAGACAGTTGCCTAAGGAATAACACTTTGGGAATGGAGTTTGTGAATGGGGTAGAATGTTGCAAGAGGGTTCTGAAGCAGCGTTTTATATTACGTGTAATATAACCCCTTCCTCCATCATCCATTAAACTTAAATCATTTAGTCTCCAGAATAGAATCTGTGTTTGGTTTTGGTTTTAAAATAAGACAGTATGCCAAAGGAGGCTCTGGGCAAGAGCAGAGTGGAAAAGCTGACTCATATTTTTTAAGTTACACGGGAGAAACCAGGGATGGAGTACCCAAAACGGCTGCCTAGGCAGGATGTCAGAGCCACCAACAAAAGTTCTCATTCCTTACTGCCACAGGAAGGACACTGCCTGGTGCAGATGTACTTAGCTTTGTATGATCTAGGACAAGAAACAGGAATTTCCTGCTGAGTGGCTTCTATTTTTCTCTGTGAAAAAGAGATGGGAGAAGGTTATCAGCTGACAAGTATCTTAGAGACCCTTTTCCTACAAATAAGGAGGGGACTAATAATCACGGCTCTGCTGCAAATGAAGGAAAAGTATATATGCTGATCAATCAGCAAAGACTTTATAACCGGCATTCCTTACAAATGTAGAGCCACAACCAGGACTACGGTACAGGTGATCATAGCACGTCTCACTATCTGCGTCCCACATCAACCGAAGGTAGAGACGGATTGGATGCACACGGAAGTAAAACTAATCCTGGACTTAAGAACTATTTTATTTTTTAAATGTTCCATTCTTTTTTTTAAAAGATTTTATTTATTGGGGCGCCTGGGTGGCACAGCGGTTAAGCGTCTGCCTTCGGCTCAGGGCGTGATCCCGGCGTTATGGGATCGAGCCCCACATCAGGCTCCTCTGCTATGAGCCTGCTTCTTCCTCTCCCACTCCCCCTGCTTGTGTTCCCTCTCTCACTGGCTGTCTCTATCTCTGTCGAATAAATAAATAAAAAATCTTTAAAAAAAAAAAAAAAAAAGATTTTATTTATTTATCTGAGAAAGAGAGAGCACAAGCTTGGGGAAGGGGAGGGGCAAAGGGAGAAGCAGATGCCCCGCTAAGCAGGGAGCTGGCCGCAGGACTCAATCCCAGACCCCGAGATCATGACCTGAGCCAAAGGCAGATGCTTACCCGACTGAGCCCCCAGGCGCCCCTTAAATGATCCATTCTTCGGAACACTAGCCGATGAGCCTTGAATTAATTAGTTCTGATCCAGCCAGTTCTCGAGTTTACCCACCCATAGCCTCCAGTTTTTCTAAGATAGAGTACAGTATACCAAGACAACCGCACTTTGTTAAAGATAATTTCCTCCTACCAAGTATATACTAATTCGCTCAATTTTCCCTTTACAGCATTTTTATTGTTTTTAAACAAAAGCACACACTATAATCTGATCCAAAGGTATTTATTTTCTAAAATATCCCTAAATCTTTGGCAGCTACATGACCTTTAGCTCCTTACCATATTCCCTCTGGCTTCCTTTACTATCTCTTATTTTAAGGAATAGTAATAGATGACGTTTACCAAGAACTTCTGTGAGCTAGGCACTGTATTAACTTATTTAAGCATCACAACGTTTCGGTAAGGTAAATACTATTATCATCATCATTGTCTAGATAAGAAAACTGAAATACAGAGGAATTAAGTAACTTGTCCAAGGTCACACAGCTAGTAAGTTGTAGGGCTTGGACATGAACGATGACAGTCTGAAACTAGAGACTGTACACTTAACCTCTAAGTTATGCCAATCATAACCAAATACTTTCCCCCAAAACCATGTCTTATTGGTGCTCAGAATTTTTACAGCAGAGAGGGGTAATTATATAGGGCAGTATTTATTTTAATGATATCAAGTGATGACAGACATCAAATACATCCTTTGGCTGAGTCTTTAATCACAACAGCACAGAGTCATAAAACTTTTGAACTAGCTGTTGACAGATCATCTAGTCTACTTTCCTGTAAGTGTTTAATTCCCTCTAGACCACAGGCTGACAAACAACTGGTCTTTGGGCCAAATCTGACCTGTCTCCTGTTTTTTTGTAAATAAAACTTTATTGGAACGCAGCTGCTGTGGACTGAATTGTGTCCCCCCCCCTCCACCTCTGCGAAATGAAATTCGTATGTGGAAGCCCTAACTCCCCAGTATGATTGTTATCTGAA
Organism: Ailuropoda melanoleuca; assembly: GCF_002007445.2. Classification (NCBI taxonomy): domain Eukaryota; kingdom Metazoa; phylum Chordata; class Mammalia; order Carnivora; family Ursidae; genus Ailuropoda; species Ailuropoda melanoleuca. Next base: position 27,722,041 of record NC_048228.1, on the reverse strand, counting down.
GGTTAAGTACTTCAGGAGGTAATTGAGGTCCTAAGGGTGAGGCCCTCATCTGATAGGTCTGTGGTCTTATCAGAGAAAGAGATCTACCTCCTTCTTTCCCTCCCTCCCTTCATCTCTTTCTCTCTTTTTTTCTGTCTGCCTTTCTGTCTGTCTGTTTTTCTTTCTTTCTCTCCACCACCCCAAACATCTGAGGACACAGCAAGAAACAGCTCTCTGCAAGCCGGGAAGAGTGCAGTCACTACAAACCCATCAGCCTGCACCTTGATCTGAGCCTTCCCAGCTTCCAGAACTGTAATCAATGTCTGTCATTGAAGCCACCCAGCCTATGGTATTTGTTACGGCAGGCCAAGCAGGCTACAAAAACAAACACGCTCATCTGTGTATGTGCTGTCTTCAGTTGCCTTTGTGCTACAATGGCTGAGCTGAATAGTTGCAACAAAGGCCATATGGCCCAAAAAGCCTAAAATCTTTACTCTCTGACCCTTTACAGAAAATGTTTACTGATCCCCACCCTAAAAAATCTCTCTAATAACTGTAATGAAAAAAACCCTGCCTCACAAAATAGCCTTCTCTTTTTGCTAGTTTTGACTATTGTAAAGTCTTCAAATTGAACTAAAATTTCCTTTTCTTTAATTTCTATGTAAGGATTTTAGTTCTGCCCTACTAATAACCCAAGTTCAAGCTGACCCCTTGGGTGTTTCCTATCACCTCCTCTTCAGTGGAAAATCAGCTGCTTGTAAGAGCCTCTGGCAGGAAGACAATGCAGTTCCCAAAGCTTACTGGCAGTTTCTATTGCTTCTAACAGGGCAAGTTCTGAAGTAAATCAGCAGTCCTCTAGGGCTCATCCAGTTAATCCTTGGGAGCTGCTAACTGAAAAAACTAAGGCTGCAGAATTCAAAAACCAAATACGAACACTTGCAAGTCTATCGTGTCATTAGCAGAGACACTATACCGATATATTTTGCCCTTTCCTCTTCTTCCAAATGGAATACAACCCTTCCTTCCAGAAGTCATGGAGAATTTAAGTAATTTAGTTTCCAAAAGCACACATAGAGTCTTAAATCATCAGTAATTTTCCTGGTATTAGCTGGTCACATCTTTTTACTTTTTAAACATATGATCCTGTTTCTAGTTAAGGAGAGCTCCCTCTTATAAATTAAGACCCATTTCTAGAATACAGCTTCCTGCCATACCTCTCCTAGCATTGACAAATTACCCTTTCCTAAAGAATACCCATCACTCCTACCGTGAATAGCCAAAGTGATCTTGAGAAAGAACAAAGCTGGAAGTATCACAATTCCAGATTTCAAGATATACTACAAAACAATATGACACTGGCACAAAAATATACACACAGATCAATGGAACAGAATAAAGACTCCAGAAATAAACCCGTGATTATATGGCCAATTAATTTATGACAAAGGAGGCAAGAATACACAATGGGGAAAAGACAGTCTCTTCAATAAATGGTGCTAGGAAAACTGGACACCTACATGCAAAAGAATGAAACTAGACCACTTCCTTATACTATACTCAAAAATTAAGTCAAAATGGACTAAAGACCTAAATGTGAGACATGAAACTATAAAATTCCTAGAAGAAAACATAGAGGGTAATTTCTGACATCAGCCTAAGCAACATTCTTCTAGATATGTCTCCTAAGGGAAGGGAAATAAAAGCAAAAATGAACAAGTAGGACTATATCAAACTAAAAAGCTGTTGAGCAGCAAAGAAAACCATCAACAAACTAAAAAGGCAAGCTACTGAATTCAGGAAGATATTCACAAATGACATGCCCTATAAGGGGTTAATATCCAAAAGACACAAAGAAGATATACAACTCAACACCAAAAAAAAAAATAAATAATAATCCAATTAGAAAATAGGAAGAGGATCTGAACAGACATTTTTCCAAAACAGCAATACAGTTGGTCAACAGACACATGAAAAGGTGCTCAGCATCACTCATCGTCAGGTAAATGCAAACCAAACCACAATGAGATACCACCTCACATCAGTCAGAACAGCTAGTATCAAAAAGACAAGAAATACCGAGTGTAGGAGAGGATGTGGAGAAAAAGGAACCCTTATGCACTGTTAATGGGAATGTAAATTGGTGAAGTCACTGTGGAAAACCATATGGAAGTTCCTCGAACAGTCGAAAATAGTAATACCATATGATCCAGTAATTCCACTACTGGATATTTACCCAAAGAAAACAAAAACACTAATTTGAAAAGATATATGCATCTTTTTTTACTGCATTTTCACTCCCTGCAGCATTATTTACAACAGCCAAGATATGGAAGCAACCTAAGTGTCCACTAATGGATAAATGGATAAAGAGGACATAGTGTGTATGTGTGTATGACGGAATTCTATTCAGTCACAAAAAACAATGGACCTAGAGGTTTGGGGTTTGTTTTTTTTTTTTTTTAGATTTATTTATTTATTTTTTAGACAGAGAGAAAGAGAGAGAGAAAGAGCACAAGCTGGGGGAGGCGTAGAGAGAGAAGCAGACTCCCTGCTGAGCAAGGAGCCCTGTGCTGTGGGGTTTGGCCCCAAGATCATGACCTGAGCTGAAACCAAAAGTCGACGCTTAACTGACTGAGCCACCCAGGCACCCCTGGATCTAGAGGTTTTTATGCTAAGTGAAGTATGTCAGACAAGAAAAACAAATACTGTATGACTTCATTTACATGTAAAATCTAAAAAATAAAACAAACGAAAGACAAAAGCAGATACATAAATACAGAGAACAAACTGATAGTTGCCAGAAGGGCAGTGGTTTGCGGGGGAGGAGGGGTGGGCAAAATGGATAAAGGAGAGTGGGAGATATAGGCTTCCTATTATAAAATGAATAAGTCACAGGAGAAAAGGTACAGCATAGAAAACACAGTCAGTGGTACTGTAATAGTGTGGTATCATGACTAATGGTAGGTCCACTTGTGGTGAGCACGGCCTAACATACAGACCTGTTGTACACCTGAAACTAATGTAACACCGTGTGGCAACTACACTCCAACAAAAAAATAAAATAAGAAATAAAACAAATAAAAATAAATAAAAGATGTAGATTTAAAAAATAACAAATATCACTCCCAGCTCTCCTGCAGTGGAATGCAAATAATTCCAAAAATGGATAACGTACTGGGATAGGGATAGCTGAGAAGAAAAATTATTAAATGACTCAAAATCCCCTCCCAGGTCTCCTTCCCAATTATACCAAATTTACATCCTCTCCTCACTCTGACTAATCAACCCCGATTCCAAACAACACAGGAATTCTATCAAAACAGGGTAGACAGGCAAGGCTGACCTGCTGTCTCGACAACTTGAGGCCTTCCCTGGCCCAGAGACTCAGGGATGCCCTCGCTGATGGCCTGCTCCCTAGAAGAGACCACGGTCTATAGTTTGTTCCGTATTAACCTCAACCAGGCAGGCAACCCAGAGAACGGCAGAGAATGTGGTTCTGGCCACTGACTCATTTTCAGGTTTTTCCAAAACTGATTCGGTGAGGTCATTTTAAAAACTAACCCACCAACCGACCACCATGAATCTGACTTGGTTGGAAATTTGTATAAAGAGTAGGCAACTGTACAACCAGAATAATGTTGTATTATTAGTGCTGCTTCCTCGTCCAAACAATCTTCAAGATAGTTTCAATTTGTGTAGATGTGGCCAATACATTAACCTTTAAAATCCTCTAAAATATGTCAGTTTGCTCCTTTTATATTCCCATAAGGTCTACTTCTTTGTCAAGATGTGGTCAAGAAAAAAAAAAAAAAAGAAAGAAAAGAAAAGAAAACAGCTTGGGGCACCTGGATGGCTCAGTTGGTAGAGCATGTGACTCTTGATCTTGGGGTTGTGAGTTCACACCCCATGTTGCATATAGAGATTACTTAAAAATAAAGTCTTTAAAAAAAGAAAATAGCTTTATTCAGTTGTCTAAGAGAAAAGTGTAAAAAGACATAGCAGTAGAAAAATAAGAGATGACTGAGTTACTTGAATTCAAATGTGTCCATAACTATCAGAAAGACTCTCAAACTATAACCTAACCCTTGCTTTAACTGATTATAATTAAGCCGCAAGTATCAATGTCTTTATCAGTCAGGTGTCTAGCTTCAAGAAAAACTGAATTCTTCTATGAGTAGAATGTCTTCTACTTATACCCTCGCTAGGTTAAATGACTGCTATAACTTACAACACAGAAAAAGAACTACGGAATGCTAAAGGTGAAGAAACCTGGCAATCTCCGCATCACTTTGTAGATGAGGGTCCTGAGGCCCCAGCTACAGAATCTAGCTCGAAAGTTCCTGAGCCAAAGGACAAGTCAAGTGCCTTGGTTTCCTGACTCTAGCGTTCACAGAAGCACCTCTCGAAGACAAAGCCACTAGCAGGCACACACTGAAACTGGTGTATAAACACTGAAGAAAACCAAAAGCAAAGATACTTTTAGGATCCAGGAATCACATTACTGGGTATTTACCCAAAAAATACAAAAACACAAATTCAAAGGGATACATGCATCCCAATGTTTATAGCAGCGTTACTGACAACTGCCAAACTGTGAAAGCAGCCCAAGTGTCCATCAATAGATGAATGAGTAAAGAAGAGGTGGTATATATATATACAATAGAATATTACTCAGCCATAAAAAGAATGAAATCTTGCCATTTGCAACGATGTGGATGGAGCTAGAGAGTATAATGCTAAGTGAAATAAGTCAGAGAAAGACAAATACTACATGATTTCACTCATATGTGGCATTTAAGAAACAAACAAGTGAGCAAAGGAAAAAAAAGAGAGACAAACCAAGAAACAGAGTGATAGTTACCAGAGGGGAGGTGGGGGGGGGGATAGGGGAAATAGGTGATGGGGATTAAAAAGTACACTTACCATAATGAAAACAATAAAATAAAATGATAAAAGCAAAGGTACTTTTTGCCTTTCATCCTAAATCCAAACATCAAATACATTCAATGTGAAACAAAGCATTTGGGGGAAGGGGTGGAATGTAACAATAAAATGTTAGCCTCTTAAAGAAAGAGTCTGTGAAAAAAATGCTGAAATCTACAAACATAAAGAATGTGTCTGACCCTCTACTAAATGCATAATTATATGTTGCCACAGTTCCTCCGTTTGTCAAAATACCATCTTTGTAACCTAAACTATCTCACAAGAGCCTGTCAACAGCTATGGGAGCATCAAAGAGTACAAATATATTTCTTGAATAATTACTGTCTGTAAACCTTGACAGACACTATAAATTATATCTCAACCCAAAAAAGCAAGATGTTGAATCTACTTCGAGAAACAAAATATACCCAAAGTTCACAGTTAAGAATACAGGATGGTATCCGGGGGGTTAAGAATTAACACAGAGATGGAAGAACACTCAAGTCAGCATGGCAAGGATCTGCAAAGGATGGTAGCTTGCTTATGGAAGATGAAAAACAATGCTTCATCTCATTGGGGGGGAAGCTATTCAAAGATAGCTGCCTTGATTAGCTTCACCCTGCTGAGCAGCTAACAGCTCCTCCGTTCACCGGCTTGCTTCTTGCATCTTTAATAGGTGGGGAAAGCTGCAGTGAAGAGGCAGTCCTGTGCATGTGAAGAAACAGCCAAGACAACAAGCTGAAATGACCAAGCCACAGAACGTTTCAAGTCAAACACAGGGTATTTCCCTGTACTCCTGCTAGAATTACAGGACAGCCTTCAGCAGCTGTTTTTCAAAGAGCTCACAGCTTGCATTAGCCAGGAGGCAGGCTCACAGTTAGTTACAACAGCTGTTTTCCCCTTCTTTACTGAGCAGCAAGATCTCCTTGCTTACTCAGCAGGACAAAATCCTCAAAGATGAAACTAAGGCAAAACAGACGCAAAGCAAAATTTCCCCCAACAAAGATAAATAGGTAAATTCCAGAGAAAAAAAAAATCTATTCAGGCAACAAGGCAGCTAATCACAGGAGAGATTAGTCAAGCAACGCACCTACCCATTAAAGACATTTTCAAGGGTGAATACTGGTATTTTATGGGTAAAGTAATTCAAAGATGAATGAAAAAGTGAGTCAAAATGAGTGCATTCAAAAAATGCATCAAACAAGGCATTAAGCAAGATGGACACATCTTGGGGCACCTGGGTGGCTCAGTCGTTAAGCGTCTGCCTTCGGCTCAGGGCGTGATCCCGGGAGCCCTTCTGGGATCGAGCCCCACATCAGCCTGCTTCTTCCTCTCCCACTCCCCCTGCTTGTGTTCCCTCTCTTGCTGGCTGTCTCTCTGTCAAATTAATAAACAAAAATCTTAAAAAAAAAAAGATTGACAAATCTTTGCTATATTACAATATTATATTCCCTACAGGCAAAGGGCAGCAATGACCTTCAATACAGGCTTCTGGAGGGCAGGCCAGGGTCTAGCTGAAAGCTAAACTAACTCATCCAACTCAAAGGCTAGGTCTTTGAGAATGAAGGAGGGGGCACTTTAGGCTGAGGCAGCAAGTAAATGTGGATAGGCTAGGTGAAGGGAGCATCTCTGGGGTGGTGGCAGTGCCCGAGCACAGGTCAAAGATCCACAGTTCACCTCAGCTCCAGAGGAAGATGCACATACTGACGAACTGACCTATACTATTTTTTTCTGACTGTAGCAACGCAACACTAAACAGTGTAGCATGTCATCGGAACATACTTATCATATATTTGGACTTACTGTGTTTATGTAAGCATAAGAGAAGCTCGTAAAACTACGTGATCACCCTTCCCTAATCAACGTTAGGGCGTAATGTGAGCAATTCACATCAGATTACAAATATGAAAGACCTAGCACAGAGAAGACGATCAATAAATGACTACATGTCTCTCTCTCACACACACACACACATAGCACCACCACCATCGCCACACAGGGCCCGCAGTTTGGGCCAGATTATCTGCTTATAAATGTCTTCATCTTTGGAATCAGGGCATTCACTCCTACCAGCTATCTTCTCCCATCTCTCTTCCCCACATACCTCAGAAACCCAAGTCCAGACAGACTTTCCCCTCCGCTCCCCTGGCAGATGGGGTCATTCTTCCAGCCCCTTCCCAAGAGAAAAGGACAGGAGAAAATTCCTGGGTTTCTACACCCAGTAAAAAGCCTCTGAGCTTCCTTTTTCAACACCAGGGTCAATCTTTCACTGTTCAAAACACTGAAAATGTGGGTTCCCTAGAACAGCTACTGCTATTTATTTTTTATTTATTTTTTTAAAGATTTTATTTACTTATTTGACAGAGAGAGCGACAGAGGGAACACAAGCAAAGGGAGCGTTAGAGGGAGAAGCATGCTTCCCACCAAGCAGGGAGCCCGATGTGGGGCTCGATCCCAGGACCCTGGGATCATGACCTGAGCCGAAGGCAGACGCTTAACGGCTTAGCCACCCAGGTGCCCTAAGCTACTGCTATTGAAAACCTGATTCGAATATTTCAGTGCTAAGGAGGAATTATTCAAAAGGTTTTGAAGAAAGTCATGTCAATGAATTGGTATCTCTTAACACCTAGATAAATGACAAGAGCCTAAGAGATAACAGGAGTATTCTTGTTTTCCTTGATCTCAGTATTTTTTTCAAATATAAACTGGCTTTTATTATCTTAAACATTAAGAATAGGTGAAAATCATTGAGGAAGCTGAGTTTAGGGCAAAATCAAACAAATGACCACAGGATACTGAAAAATAAAAAAGTTTAGAAGCCACCATTATAAGGACAGAGAATGTAGAAAAGAAAATATCTATATATATATATGAATTAATATAAGTATATATTTAATATATCAAATATAAATTTGATATATTAAATATAAATATATAAGTACATATGTGAATTAATATAAATATATAAATCTGTACATGTATTACACGGATATATAAAGTAAACTAATTCTTAAGAATTTCAAGTTAATTTTTAAAAAGTCAAAGAGACTTTTTTCTGGCCTACTGCACACAATTAAATTGGGGAGTTATAGTCAGTCATTTGATCTTCAGTGGTAAACTTACTAATTTTAAATTCAGAAATAAATTGAACATTTGGAAAAGCAATAAGGTTATCTTTTTCTAGCCTCAATGGGGAGAACACAGAAAGTGCCACACATCATATTAAGAATTACTGCTTGCCCCAATGTTCATAGCTGCATTGTCCACAATAGCTCAATCGTGGAAGGAGCCGAGATGCCCTTCAACAGATGACTGGATTAAGAAGCTGTGGTCCAGGGGCGCCTGGGTGGCAGCGGTTAAGCGTCTGCTTTCGGCTCAGGGCGTGATCCCGGCGTTNCATTGCACTACTGGGTGTTTACCCCAAAGATACAGACGTAGTAAAGAGAAGGGCCATATGCACCCCAATGTTCATAGCTGCATTGTCCACAATAGCCAAATCATGGAAGGAGCCGAGATGCCCTTCAACAGATGACTGGATTAAGAAGCTGTGGTCCATATATACAATGGAATATTACTCAGCTATCAGAAAGAACGAATTCTCAACATTTGCTGCAACATGGACGGCACTGGAGGAGATAATGCTAAGTGAAATAAGTCAAGCAGAGAAAGGCAATTATCATATGATTCCTCTCATCTATGGAACATAAGAACTAGGATGATCGGTAGGGGAAGAAAGGGATAAAGAAAAGGGGGGTAATCAGAAGGGGGAATGAACCATGAGAGACTATGGACTATGAGAAACAAACTGAAGACTTCAGAGGGGAGGGGGATGGGGGAATGGGATAGACTGGTGATGGGTAGTAAGGAGGGCACGTATTGCATGGTGCACTGGGTGTTATACGCAACTAATGAAGCATCGAACTTTACATCGGAATCCGGGGATGTACTGTATGGTGANAAAGATACAGACGTAGTAAAGAGAAGGGCCATATGCACCCCAATGTTCATAGCTGCATTGTCCACAATAGCCAAATCATGGAAGGAGCCGAGATGCCCTTCAACAGATGACTGGATTAAGAAGCTGTGGTCCATATATACAATGGAATATTACTCAGCTATCAGAAAGAACGAATTCTCAACATTTGCTGCAACATGGACGGCACTGGAGGAGATAATGCTAAGTGAAATAAGTCAAGCAGAGAAAGACAATTATCATATGATTTCTCTCATCTATGGAACATAAGAACTAGGAAGATCAGTAGGGGAAGAAAGGGATAAAGAAGGGGGGTAATCAGAAGGGGGAATGAAGCATGAGAGACTATGGACTATAAGAAACAAACTGAAGGCCTCAGAGGGGATGGGGGTGGGGGAATGGGATAGGCTGGTGATGGGTAGTAAGGAGGGCACGTATTGCATGGTGCACTGGGTGTTATACACGACTAACGAATCATCGAACTTTACATCGGAAACCGGGTGTATGGTGACTAACATAATATAATTTAAAAAAAAATCTAGAACTACAGAAAAAAAAAGAATTACTGCTTGATATGCATAGGGCATATCTTCTAAACAGGAAGCATATTTTTCTCTATGTTAAATACAACATATATTGCAGTCACAAAATATCAAAAATGTAGCTGATATGGGGAATTGATTACACTGGATCTAAATTAAATTTTTTGTTTGTTTTTTTGTTTAAGATTTTATTTATTTATTTGAGAGAGAGAGCATGAGCAGGGCAGAGAGGAGCAGAGGGAGAGGGAGAAACAGGCTTCCCGCTGAGCAAGGAGCCTGATGTGGGGCTCAATCCCAGGACCCTGCGATCATGACCTGAGCCAAAAGCAGACGCTTAACTGACTGAGCCACCCAGGCACCCCTTAATTAAATTTTAAGTATCATTTAAATTGATTTAATTCCAATAAAATTCACATAGTCACTAGTGACTAATAAACTGAACTTTAATGACTCATATTCAGGAAGAAATGTTTAGTCTCATTTTCAAAATTTTAAATTAAACTAGAACAGTGTTATTCAAATATTTTCAGGTATCAGGGTATCTAGAATCCACAGCACTTTTTGCAAACTACCTAAAACACTGATAAAACTTCAAAACAATTAAATAAAAAACTCTTCAAAATCAGACCCCTCCATTCCCTAGACTTTATTATACCTGAGGAAAAAATATCGGTGGGAATGGGGAAGAATGAACAATTCTTTGAATTTAGTAGCAAAACTCAGTTCCAGTTACACCTCTGAATAGTTCAGAAGCACCACAGGGCTATGAACAGCCATATTTACACATGCAATTTAAATCGCAACTTTTCATGCCCCTTCCACGCTTAAAAATGCCAGCAGTGCTTAATAACCTCAATTACCAACCAGCTCTGATTTGCTTTTGTCTTCTGCCTTCAGAAAACAGATTTGGCTTGATGGAATAGCACTCTTGGGTCACTAGGGCCTTTAAGATAACAGAACCCTTGCACCGACACACCACATTCTTGCTGATTCCATCCGGTTAGGCCTGCCTGTAACCGGACTGAGCCGTGAGGTATCATTCAAGATCCCCCTGCACTCAGTTTCTCTCACTTCGCAAATCCTCCCTGATCTTTGGTTTTCGGAACTACGGGCTACTACAGTCTTGTTTGGTGCGGTAAATTGTTCACATCTCCCACCCCCACCCCAACCAACGTGCAGGCGAGAGTATACATACTCTAGGTCCTTCCTATGCCAAACACACACAGTGTCGGGCAAACAGCGCAACAAATATCTGACGGGCTTTTCACTGACTTGCTGACGTCAGTGAGATGTCTGAAGTTTTATTCAATGCTCCTTTCTTGTGAATAGTTCCTTTGGCTGACAAAGTAGTATTCTTTACCTTACAAAACTTTCTCTATGCCTTGTTTGCATTCCAGTTTATTTTCAACTCTTACCAAGGCTGGTATGTCACGGCCTTCAGAGGTGTAAATTGTGCAGTGATACAGTCAGCCCAGCGATGTGAGCAAATCAAGAACTCAGCAGAGCTGGAGTTCTGAAAGTGAGAATAGAGGCTGCGAAGAGGAGTACAAGGCAGCAGGCCCAATTCTTTTAGAAGGAACACTTAGCTCAAAGAAACCCAGAGCTGCTCTTGCTTTCTTTTTCTTTTCAAAATATGTTTAAAATTATCTATCTACATCCTGCCTATTTTATATTGTAAATTTTCATGACAAATCACAGTTTGTGTATATTTTTCATGCTGACAAATTTAATGTGCCATAAATCTTTTAAATGAGTCTCTGAAAAGTTTATATATTCAAATTATAAACCCAATTTTATTACATTATTTCTTCAAAAAAGAAAAACAAGAAATCTCATCTCTTAGCTTACCATATACAGGGGAAAACATGAAGTAGTTCAGATGGCAAATGTTATAGGCTTCAATTCTGACATCTTTCCAGATGCCCTGGGTAGGAAAGGATGGCCCCCAGTCCCAACTAAAGGAACTCTGCTCCTGTAATTTCAAGAGGAAAAAAGAAGACAGATCCCAATTACCATGAAATTTAAGCACTACGAAAAACCTGTTCTTTTAAAATATTATATACATGCATATTAGTTTGCTAAGTCTGTAATAACAAAATACTACAGACTATGTGGCATAAACAACAGAAATTTATTGTCTCACAGTTCTAGAGGCTGGCAAGTCTAAGATCAAGGTGTTGGGAGGTCTGGTTTCCTCTGAAGCCTCCTTCCTGGGCTTATAGCCACCTTCTCACTGGGCCTTCACGTAGTCTTTTCTGTGCACACACACATCCATGCACACACACACAGACACACATTTCCTCTTCTTATAAGGACATCATTCATACTTGACTATCTCCCACCCTAAAGGTCTCGTTTTAAGCACCTCTTTAAAGACCTTATCTCCAAACAATGTTACATTTTTAGCTCCTCAGGATCAAGATTTCAACATAAAAATTCAGGGGGGACACAAAACCCAGTCTATACTATGTCGGTGTATATATGTATGTCCCATATAGAGCATCTAAAATGGCCTACAGTGATCCCCTCCTGGTATGCACACCCTGTGCAATCCACTCTCCTCGAGTATGGATTAGACCTAACGGATCACTTCTAACCAAGAGAATACAGGAGAGGTGATATCATTTCCAAAATTAAGTTATAAAAAACTGCACCTTCAGTTCTGGGTGCTCTCTCCCACTCTCTCCTGGCCATTTTGTGGAAGCCAGCTGCCATGTTGTGAGGCCACTCTGTGGAGAGGCCACGTGAGTAAGTGGGCTTAAATGTCAATCTGAGGGGCGCCTGGGTGGCACAGCGGTTAAGCGTCTGCCTTCGGCTCAGGGCGTGATCCTGGGGTTATGGGATCGAGCCCCACATCAGGCTCCTCTGCTGTGAGCCTGCTTCTTCCTCTCCCACTCCCTCTGCTTGTGTTCCCTCTCTTGCTGGCTGTCTCTATCTCTGTCAAATAAATAAATAAAATCTTTAAAAAAAAAAATGTCAATCTGAGGCCTACTGATAACCGTGTGAGTGAGCTTAGACACAGACTTCAGGCCTAGTAGAGCCATGAGATTACCACAGCCCTGGTCCATACCTGACTGTAACCTCACAACTGGCCTTGAGCCAGGGGCACCTGCCTACACCACACTCAGATTCCTGACTGGCAGAAACTAGGGTAATAAATGTTATTTTAAGCTAGTAAGTTTTGGCATACTTTGTTATACAGCAATACATGAACCTATGCAACATAGTTAAGTCTGGCAGAAATGTTTTAAGAACATAAAATCTGATTATGTACATTGATTCTTCAAAAGCATATGACATTGAAGCAACTCAAGGGTCAAGCTTTAAACTTCTCCGAAATATCTCTGAAACTACCGTGGTATTTAACTGTAATAACTATAAAGACATTCTGTTTAAGTGTAATAACTATAAAGAACGAGGAAACATTTAAAAATAAAGATAATTAGGGGCGCCTGGGTGGCACAGCGGTTGAGCGTCTGCCTTCGGCTCAGGGCGTGATCCCGGCGTTATGGGATCGAGCCCCACATCAGGCTCCTCTGCTATGAGCCTGCTTCTTCCTCTCCCACTCCCCCTGCTTGTGTTCCCTCTCGCTGGCTGTCTCTATCTCTGTCAAATAAATAAATAAAATCTTTAAAAAAATAAAAATAAAAAAAATAAAGATAATTAACACGTTGAGGCTATGAGCTCAGCTTTTAAAAAGGAGTAAGCACCACAGGAAGTACTAAGCTCCTTCTGAATGGAACATTTGTAGAATAGAGCCCGAAGAATCGGCCAAACTGTTCTCATTTAAGTATTATTTCCGAAGATCTATATTTATCTGAGATAGAGATAAATTAGTTTCCATTTCAGAGAAAAACAAAGAATTAAAACCACTTGAGAGCATTCACATTTGTCTAAATTCACCACTTCAGTATCAGATTCTCATGTTTGGAATGAAAACCATCTTGAGGCTATTTATTAAAGAGTTTATAAGTTCAGATGTGCAATTCCTTTATTGGAGACAGGGGTTAGGAGGAGGGTGAAAATATTCAATATCTGATAAGGCAGACTATTTTCCCCATCAAGGGCTACAAGTCACTCTTATTCATACAACTTCTTCAGATAAAAGTTTTCACTTACTCAAAAGAGATTTGTGAAGTGCTTTTTATATCTCAGGCTGGGAGACATCAATGTACAAAATAGACAGTTTTTCCATTTATAGTGCTCACAGTATGGCAAGAAATTCAGGTACTGAACAAATCATCACAAATGCACAAGACGTCGACAGGGAACAATATAATGGGGGAGAGGAGGGAAAGTTGTCAAGACTGGTTTCCCTGAATAAAAGTGACTTTTATAAGGAGATATGAAAGGGAAGCACCATGATAGTAGAAATAGAGCATGGGAAGATTAAAGAACTATTGAAGAGGTAATGTCCACATGGTCAAAATGACTTAGGGATGGATTGGAAGAGGGAAAAGAAAGAAAGGGAGTTATCAAAAATAACTCTTAGGTTTCTGGTTTGAGCAACTATTCCAGATGGCATTCCATTCATTGAGACAGGGAACCCTAGGAGAAGGGTTAGATCCAAGTCTTGGACATGCTGAGCTTTAGGTCCCTGTGAATCAGGCACGTGAAGATGCCAAGCAGGCAATGCGGTATAAGGTCTGGAACTGAAGAGAGATCTGGACTGAAGATATAACATTAGAAGTCATTAGAATTCGACTGCTTATTGAAGAAGTGAAGCTAAATGAGATAGCCTAGAGAAGGTACAAAATGAGAAGAGGAAAGTGTCCAGGACAGAGCAAAGCATGAATACAACAACTTCTAAGAGGGGTAGGTTGATCTGGATAAGGCAACTTAGAAGGAACAGCCAGAGACGTAGGTAGAAAACAAGGGGGATGGTAAAGAAGATTGCTAGGAGGGGAGCTGAAGTGATGTGCCCCACCAACCAGGCTGGACAGAGAAGGAAGCAGAGACAAGCGGGGACTTATGTTGATAACGCTATTACACTGACTTCATATACTCAGTTACACACTTAGAAGTCTGTAACTACAGAAATAAGTCTCCAAAATAAATAATAGCACCTCCCTACATTTTGAATCGCTGTATAGCACTTTATAGTATGCAAAATGCATTTACACTATTATTTCACTATACGCTCCTATCAACATAGTCAAGAAGGGAAGGGATTAGCTGCATACATAAATGATGGACTTAAGATCGTTCTGGTCATAAAGCCAGAATTCAGATCTAAGATTCTTGACTTGCTCTCCAATTCAGGTCTCTTTCCACTGGACCATGTCGGTCTAGCCAGAAATATCAAGATGCAATTCATTGCTCTGGTAAGTTTGCCCCAGGGTGAGTGTTCCACAGACCCTGAGAGCAGAATCTTGGGTCTGATTCCTGATTTCGATGATGAGGGTTTTGTTCTATCTAGATAACCTGAAAGTGTGTTCTATTTTTTTAAGATTTTTGTTTATTCGTTAGAGAGAAAGAGAGAAAGAAAGCGAGCCCAAGCAGGGAGGAGGGTCAGAGGGAGAGGGAGAAACAGGCTGGATCCCAGAACCCCAGGATCATGACTCGAGCCGAACGCAGACACTTAACCAACTGAGCCACCCAGGTGCCCTGAAAGCGTGTTCTATATGCCACAAACTGAATGGTGGGGTAGAGGAAAACTACTACATGGATATATGCATGACATATATATACTTTTATTGATGACCTGAAAAGTAACATTAGGATCCAGGAAGTCCTCATTTTGATAGAAGATTAAAGACAGAAGAAGAGAGAGGAAAAAGTGCAAACTCTAGTATTCAAACCACTGTGCCATTTGAAGCCGCAGGCCAAAAACAAAAGATGAATTTTAAACAGAAGTGTAAGTACACCGTATTCCACAGAGTACCTGAGTGCTCAGCGACAGACCGTTCCCTTTGGTGCTGCGAACAAATGGTTACACTGAGACACTGACACAAAGTTAGGTACAACACAAGACCTTAGCACCTATGTTAGAGAAACATAATTTAATGATAAATCCCTCCAGCCTGAAGAGAGCCACTTAGTTGAAATAATCGGAATTTATCAAATGAGGCTTTACCTAACAAGTACTGGGAAAATACTCTTAGTATTTTCACAATGAAACCAATGATTACATTTGTTGTTAAAATTAAATGCCGATTTCTAAAAAAATTTAAAATAGAATTACCATATGCTCCAGTATCCCACTTCTTCGTATATATGCGAAAGAGCTAAAAGCAGGATCTCAAAGAGATATTGGCATATCCATACGTAGCAACATTATTCACAACAGCCAAAAGGTGGAAGCAACCCAAATGTCTATTGACAGGTGAATGGATAAACAAAATGTGGCAGATATGTACAATGGAATATTATTCAGACTTAAAAAGGACGGGAAAGTCAGACCACGTTTACAACATGAAGAACATTATGCTAAGTGAAATAAGCCAGGCACAACGAGACAAATATGCAGGATTCCACTTATCTGAGGTATCTAGAGTAGCCAAACTCATGGAAACAGAAATAGTGGTGGCTTCCAGGGGCTGGGAGGAGGGGAAAATAGGGAGTTGTTTTTTATTTATTTGTTTATTTTTTAACACCTTTATTTGTTCGTGAGAGAAAGAGCGCACAAGCAGCGGGAGTGGCAGGCAGAGGGAGAAGCAGGCTCCCTGCTGAATAGGGAGTCCAATGTGGGGCTCAATCCCAGGATCCAGGGATTGTGACCTGAGTCGAAAGCAGAAACCAACTGAGCCACCCAGGCGTCCCTGGGAGTTGTTTTTTAATGGGTATGGAGTTTCAGTTTTGCAACATGAAAAAGTTCTTGAGATTGGATTCACAACAATGTGAATGTACTTAATACTAGTGAACCACACACCGAAAAATGGTAGAGAAAGCAAATTTGGTGCTATGCATGTTTTACCACAATTAAAAATTTTTTAAATAAAAATAAAATCAAAAAATTAATGTCACATAGAATACTAATCTAACCACGTATTGGAATAAACTCAAGTTATTTAGACTCAGATAAAACTCAAAGAAAAATAATCCCCTTGCAGATCTTGTCATTTTCGTTAGATTTTAAGGGAAACTAGCAGTAAAATATAAGAACACATCAGCAAATATATTAAGATTTGCAGAAGGCTTCTTAGTAACAAGAATCACTAATCCATATAAACCTTACACTCTGGTGAAAAGTTTGATAAACCTAAATGTTAAAAAAACAATACACAGGTGTGCCTGGGTGGCTCAGCCAGCTAAGTGTCTGACTTTGGCTCAGGTCATGATCTCAGGGTCCTGGGATCGAGCCCCATGTTGTTGAGCTCCCCACTCAGCGAGAAGTTGGCTTGACCCTCTGCCCCTCCCCCAGCTCATGCTCTCCCCTTTCCCTCTCTCAAATAAATAAATAAAATCTTAAAAAAAAATTTGTAAAATTACATTAGCAGTCACGTGTTTTTCTTCCTTTTCTGTTGTTACCTAAGTTCTTTTTTTTTTTTTTTAAAGGTTTTTATTTATTTATTTGACAGAAAGAGACAGCCACTGAGAGAGGGAACACAAGCAGGGGGAGTGGGAGAGGAAGAAGCTGGCTCATAGCGGAGAAGCCTGATGTGGGGCTCGATCCCAGAACGCCGGGATCACGCCCTGAGCTGAAGGCAGATGCTTAACAACTGAGCCACCCAGGCGCCCCTGTTATTACCTAAATTCTAAAGCGCACTTCAGGAAAGAAATCTAGGAAGACAAAGATTCTTCACAAAAATCCATATAATCTTTTGGTTCTGATTTCAAGTTTTTAATCCCATGAAGCAGGCAGGAAAGAGATGCCCAACTTCTGAAATACTATGGAGTCTTCCAACAAGCATTTCACATGCCGGCATATCCCATCCTCAAGGCTAAAGCCCCCACCCCTTGCAAGACCATTACCTTTCGAATGAAGTTGACATGGCACTGGCCCCTCTGCACAGGCGGAGGGCAGTCTGGAGGCACCGAGTAGCTCGTGTGAGCTTTGCTCCGCTGGGCAGCGTACAACACTGGTGACTGGAAACGCAGCTCAAGGGAGTTCACATCTCTAACCACACTGGTAATATCAAAGCTCTGCATTAAAGGAAAGAACAGATGTGGAAGTAGACTCGTGTAAAATTTTAGATAGAGATATATAAAAACATATGAAAGATGCATAAAATAATTGAAATCTTTAGGGTTAGCCTTTTTGGGGAAGAAAGCACTTCACTGAAATAGTATAACCTAGCTGCCTGCTTATAGGCACAAGTGAACACATTCTCCTACCCAGAAGTAGACTTCCAGGTTTCCCCTTCTATATGCACTGACAGATGATGGTCCTAGGCAAAGAGAGCAAGTAGAAAATATCTCTAGCCCTGGAATGTCTGCTCTGGCTATTTACATGTGGCCTTGAACTGCCAAGGAATTTCCTAGATGCTTCATGACAACCTGACTCTCTGGTATGAACAGCATGTATTTCTAAGTCACAAGTTATTTTTGTTTTGAAAAGTCTACCCTTGAATAGAGATCAGGATGTGATACCTTAATGTAATTATTCCAGAAAGAAAAGAACATTTTCTGTTTTAGTAATTTGTCAATTGGTGTTTCGCATGAAACTCTGGATCACCAAACAACAGAAAAGGGAATAGCACTTGCTGAACACTTCTCGTGTGCCAAGAACTGTGTCAAACGTTTTCTATAATTAGCTTATTAAGGCCTCACAGCAATTCCATAGGTCTGTGCTGTTTTCATCATTCTACAGTGAGGCAACTGAGAAAGAAAGTGACTTACCCAGTGCAAACAGCTTGTACCCGCTTGCATGGACCATTATGCCCTTACCGTTCTCTACTCACAACAATTAACACACAAACACATACACGTAGGTTTTAACCTGATGTCCCTGTATACTTACATATCTTTTGAACATGTTGCCTGTTCTCCCAATAGGAACACTATTTAGCAGGACTTTTGCAACTGTATCGACGCCCTCAAAAATCAAATTCATTTTTTGCCATTTGCTTAAAAAAGAAAAGATTTTTAAAACAAGATATATAAAACATTAACTTAGATAAATCTTTTTTTATTAGTTAAAAACGAAAGGAATAAATATTTCATGGAAAATACCCATTCTTAAAAGGCAGTTTCCAATGAAATTTTCCTAAGTATTTGTTAAATACTTTTTTTAAAATTTAAATTCAATTAATGAGCCTAGAGTGTTATTAGTTTCGGAGGTAGAGTTCAGGGATTCATAGTTGCACCCAGTGCTCATTACTTCACGTGCCCTCCTTAATGCCCGTCACCCAATCACCCCATCCCCTCACCCTCCTCCCCTCCAGCAACACTCTGTTTTTGTTTAGAGTCTCTTACAGTTTGTCTCCCTCTCAGGTTTCATCTTGTTTCATTTTCTCCTCTCTTCCCCTATTCTGCCTTGTTTCTTAAATTCTGCATATCAGTGAGATCATATGATAATTGTCTTTCTCTGATTGACTTATTTTGCTTAGAATAATACCCTTGTTATGCTGAGTGATCTAGCTTACCTTTCTTCATAGTATTTCAATTGCCATAAAATCATGAGCACAGCTTGTAATTTCCAAATGCACTGACTTTTTTCTAGGACTTAACAAAATTCTTATGATAATTAAATAGTAGATATAAAGCGTTTTCAGAAAATACTGCATTTACTGACACTATCTAAGAGAACACATTAACCAACTAACAAGTATCTATGCATTTAATGAATATTATGTGCCCAGCAGTCTGCTAAGCCCTACGAGGAACTAAAACACTCTCTGAATTTAAGGAATCTGCAATCTAGTTGCCATTCAAGCCTAAAACACAGGAAAAAAGAGAAAACTTTCAATCTCTTCTATTTTATAGTATAGTCATGTCGGACAGACTACAAGTGCTATCACAGCTTATGTCATAAGGAAAGACTTCAAGAAAGAAACAAGAATTTAAAGATGAATAAAATAAATAAAATGCAGTATACCCATGCAATAAAATATTATTTAGCAATAAAAAGAAATGAAGTACTGGTGAATGTGACAACATGGATGAACTCTGACCACATTACTATGCTAAGTGAAAGAAGCCAGTCACAAAGGACCACATGTTGTATGGTTCCATTTATGTGAGATTCCCAGAAGAGATAAATCGATAGAAAATGAATCAGTGGTTGCCTAGTGCTGGGACAGGAATGAGAGAATGGGGACTTTGAGAATGGGAAGTGACTGCTAATGGGTGTGGCTTTCTCTCTGAGGTGCGGATAGTGATGGTGGCACAATTCTTTGAATATACTAAAAACTACCGAATTGTGTACTTTAAAAGGGTGAATTGTACAGTTTGTGAATTAGGTCTCAATAAAGTTTTTTGTTGTTGTTTTAATGAGCAGAAATGTCTAGGAAGGGGTGACAGTTAAGCGTCTGCCTTCATTTCAGGTCATAATCTCAGGGTCCTGGGATCAAGCCCTGCATCAGGCTCCCTGCTCAGCAGGGGTCCTGCTTCTCCCTCTCCCTCTGTCTGCTGCTCCCCCTACTTGTGCTCTCTGTCAAATGAATAAAATCTTTTTAAAAAACAAAAAAAAAAAAAGAAAGAAATTTCTAGGTAGAAGGTAGACCCTTTGGGGCACCTGGGTGGCACAGCGGTTAAGCGTGTGCCTTCAGCTCAGGGCGTGATCCCGGCATTATGGGATCGAGCCCCACATCAGGCTCTTCCGCTATGAGCCTGCTTCTTCCTCTCCCACTCCCCCTGCTTGTGTTCCCTCTCTCTCTGGCTGTCTCTATCTCTGTCGAATANGAAAAAAAAAAAAAAAAATTTAAAAAAAAAAAAAAAAAAAAAAGAAGGTAGACCCCCCCAAGGAAGAGCAAATTCAAAATAAAGAAGTGCTAACAGCATCAACACATTAAGATAACAGGCTAGTGGGCCTCTGGGTGGTTCACCCAGTTGGGTGTCTGCCTTCAGCTCAGGTCATGATCCTAGGGGTCCTGGAATCGAGTCCTGCCTCGGGCTCCCTGCTCAGCAGGAGTCTGCTTCTCCCTCTCCCCTTGTTCCTCCCCTGTGCTCAGGCTCTCTCTCTGTCAAATAAATAAATAAAATCTTAAAAAAAAAAAAAGATAACAGACTAGTTTCCGGTGTGGAGGTTGTGCTAAAGAGCTAAAAGGAGGAATCTGGTCAAGTCCGCAGGGCAGGAGGGGACACAGGAAGTGGGACAGGAATAGGCAAGATTAAGCAGTATTTTCACAGACAAGCAGAGGAAATTAAACTGGTTTTGTCAATTAAAAGGAAGACACTGTCAGGGAGCCTGGGTCGCTCAGCTGGCTAAACATCCGACTCTTGATTTTGGCTCAAGTGATGATCTCGGGGTTGTAGGACCGAGGCCTCCCCACACCCACACCCACCCCGTGGAGCCAGCCTGGGGCTCCTGTTGGGCAGGGAGTGTGTCTGAGAGTCTATCCCTCTCCCTTAGCCCCTCCCCCAACTCATGCTCTCTCTCACGCATGCTGTTTCTCTCCCTAAAATAAGTAAATAAACCTTAAAAAAAAAGGAAGACACTGTAATTCTTCTTTTTTTTTAAGATTTTATTTGTTTATTTACTTGTGAGAGAGAGGGAGAATCTCAAGCAGACTCCCCCACTGAGTGTGGAGCAAGAGGCAGTGTGGGGCTCAATCTCAAGACCCAGAGATCATGACTTGAGCTGAAACCAAGAGTCAGATGCTTAACCAACTGCAGGTGCCCCGACACTGTCATTCTTTTTTTTTTAATTTTTTATTATGATATGTTAGTCACCATAAAGTACATCATTAGTTTTTGATGTAAAGTTCCATGATTCATTGTTTGCGTATAACACCCAGTGCTCCATGCAATACATGCCCTCCTTACTACCCATCACCACCGACACTGTCATTCTTGAGCAAGAACATCATGGTGAAACCAATATTTTGGAAGATGACTAATGTTTGGGGAAGATGAGTCTAATGTTTCCATATACAAGACCAGAGAATAAAAAGACAAAGCAAGAAATTTAGTTATTCAGCTTTGGCCTAATTGCAGACACTCATTAACAACGGCCTAGGCAAATATGGAAACTGGGAAATGAGGAGAAAGGGGATGAATCAAGAAAAATGATAGGCAGGGGCGCCTGGGTGGCACAGCGGTTAAGCGTCTGCCTTCGGCTCAGGGCGTGATCCCGGCGTTATGGGATCGAGCCCCACATCAGGCTCCTCTGCTATGAGCCTGCTTCTTCCTCTCCTACTCCCCCTGCTTGTGTTCCCTCTCTCGCTTGGCTGTCTCTATCTCTGTCAAATAAATAAATAAAATCTTTAAAAAAAAAAAAAAAAAAGAAAAATGATAGGCAGAAATTAACAGGACTCAGAAACAGACCACATACAGAGATGAAGAAAAGACAGTATAAGCCAAAACACCTTAGCCATAGAAGATCAGCAAAATGGTGCTGCATTAAGAGAAACAATAAGGCTGTTAAAATATAAAGTTTAAGTGGGAAAGTCAATTGTTTAAATTTTGGATATGCTGAGTTCAAGATGAAAGAGGATCCCTTACAGAGATATTTTAAGTATTATCTGGAAATAAGAGCCTGAGCACCACAGTCTGGATTTATTTCTCTTTTAAGAGGCTCGTAAATAATTACCCAAAAAAAAGTCATACAAAAGGGACAGAAGATTTTTTTTATATGGCAATAAGGTTGGTAGATATAACTGGGTTACTTTCTGCTACATGAAACATACTGAAACTGTACTATGCTTTTCCTCATGGCTTCATGACATATATAAGGCCAATGCCATGGCCCCGATGGCTGGTTAACACCAAATGGAACGAATGCTCTCTCTCTGATCCTACTTGACAAATTATGAATACACACACTCTACTGATTATTATGGGGTGGGGGGCAGAGAGAAGGAAATGGAAATGAAAGGACTGACTAGGTGTAGGTGACTCCATTATAACCACTGGGAGAATGACTGAGTAAGACATAATTTCATGACCGATGGTCACTGGCACCATTCTTATGTACAAATCAAAACATAAATCAAATGTTCACTTTTATAGGACAAGGCTTTAGTCTCACAACTCTCTGACATGCAACCTAAACAAACAAAAGATTATTGCAGAGAAAGAAAAAGATCAATAATAGCTAAACAAATAGAGACGCAGACGTAGTTATGCACACATACGTACCTAATGTTAAAGGGGATTTTAAATTTCTTGCTGTAAGTCCAGTTATCCAAGGAGATCCATCTGTAGTGGAGGTCGTTAAATCTATAGTAAGGATCCTGGTGATAAGAATTATGGTAGATGATTACGTAAAAATAAATAAATAAACATGACATAAATTATTAACAACAGCTATTTGTCCTCTAAAAATTAGTGAATTCTTGGCCTAGGAGTGTAAGCATTTTACATGCTCACACATCCCATCCATTTAACTTCCAACGAAGTTAACATAGCATTCAGATAACTAAAAAGTACTAAAATGTTTTTTTAAAAAGTCCAACAAAATTCCTCAATGAAAGAGCTTTGAGATAGAAATAACATAGTTTCATTATCAATGAGAACATGTATGGAGATTAAGATTACCTGCCCTTGTTAAAACCAAACACAGAACCTCCGAGGTACTAGCAGAGATTAAAAGTCAGAATTTCTGGTGTGTGGCCCTCAGTCTTTTTTTTTTTTAAGATTATTTATTTATTTATTTGACAGAGAGAGAGAGCATGCAATGCAGCACGAGCAGGGGGAGCAGCAGAGGGAGAGGGAGAAACAGGCTCCCCACTGAGCAGGGAGCCCGCAGGAGCCCCATCCCAGGACCCTGAGATCTTGACCTGAGCCAAAGGCAGACACTTAAAGGACTGAGTCACCCAAGCGCCCTGGCCTTCACTCTCCTATAGCCCTTTTATTCTCATCGTGCTTATTGCTGCCACTATCCCAGCTGGCCTCAAGGCAATGGTTCTCCTCTACTATCCAAACATCAGCAAAACTCCCACCCTTGGATTCACCTATCATTTCCAAAGTTATTTTTCACCAAGCCTTACTAAGTGAGCACGAAAAGGACCTCTACAGAGACTACACAGGCAGCAGAGATACCATCAAACTGACAAACTTCAGGTTGCCCATATTACCCTAGCCCAGGTTAGCGAACTACAATCCATGGGCCAAATGCAGCTCACTGCCTGTTTCTGTGTGGTCAGTGAGCTAAGAACGATACGTGTCAATAAATAAAGCTTTACTGGAACACAACCATGCCCATTCCTTTACAAATCACATATGGCAGTTTTCATGCTACCATAGCAGAGCTGAGTAGGTATGACAGAGGCCATGTGACCCATGATGCCTAAAATCGTGTCCAGGCCCTTACTGAAAATGGTTGCCAATCTCTGCCCCAGGCAACAGGACTGCTGGGTGTTCACAGATGCTGTTCTCACTGAGGGTCCAGCCCCAGGTCCTTCCTTTCATAATACTTACAGCTCTTTCTTCTCCTACCCATTTTCCATGCTTTACCTTCCAGACGAGGACACAGAAAAGAAACTGCTAAGCGAAGCTTTTTGGTCCATCTTTCTGTGAACAACATCACAGCTACAAGGAGGGAAACGGTGCAGTCTTCTCCAATTGGGACAGGGCCAAGGGTAATTTCCTCAGAGACTGCATCTCCAGATGGAGAAAGAAAAGCCAACTTTGTCTAACTTCCACAGATGACCAAGTTAGGTTGGCAAGGGCCAGCTGGGCACCTGCTCGGAGCACAAGTCAGTAAGAGGCACTGCAGCACGGCTGGGTGTATATCAACATGGAAAGAATCTGCCAGAAGTTGCTCCCGACTAGAAGAAATATTTTATTTTTAAGATTTTGTTTATTTTTAGGTAATCTCTACACCCAACGTGGGGCTCGAACTCACAACCCCAAGATCAAGAGTCACATGCTCTATCGACTAAGCCAGCCAGGCGCCCCTGGAAGAAGTATTTTAATAAGCTAGTAGGGAAGGGTGTAGTTAATGAGATTTAGTAACAACTGATAATCACCAAACTGACTTTTAACGGCTGATTAACAGTGAGGTTTTATTCTGCTAAGTGGGGTGTGCCAGGCCCAGCCAACTGGTTTCCTTTCCTGCTCTACACACACACACACACAACTCAGCCTCTCCAATGAATAAGCACAGAATAAATATTTAAGGACACAGGTTTAAAGAAGTGCCTAATTATTAGACTGTCCATGTGTCTCCCCCCAGCCTTATTTATAACTCTACACTGCGGACTTAGTCCAATACAGTTAAAAATAACATGAGAAGGAAGGTGTGAAGGCTGATGCAGTTGCAACAGGTCGTCCTGCTAAGCCGTGGGCTGGCTGATGTTCTGGCTTGTGGGGCACGAGTCCCCTTCCCATCTCCCAGTCCCTTGAAGGAAGCTGCTTATTGAGTTCAGGAGGGCAAGCTTTGCAGATATATTTTTTCTAAACCAACAGAATTTAGAGGTTAAAATTTTTCTTTTACTTGAAAGAAACCAATCTGAAAAGGCTACATACTACATGACTCCAACTACATGATGCTCTGGAGAAGGCAAAACCATGTTAATAGTAAAAAGGTCAGTGGTTGCAGGGCACCTGGTGGCTCAGTTGGTTGACCATCTGAGTCTTGGTTTCAGCTCAGGTCATGATCTCAGGGTTGTGAGATCGAGCCCCACACTGGCCTCTATCTCGGTGGGGGTTCTGCTTGAGATTCTCTTTCTCCCTCTCCCTCTGCCCACCCCCACTCTCTCTCTCTCTAATAAATAGGTAAATCTTAAAAAAAAAAAAAAAGATGACTGGTTGCCAGGGATTAAGGGAAGGGGGGTGAAGAGGCAGAACACAGAAGATTTTGAAGTAGTGGAACTCCTCTAAATGATACTATAATGGTGAATACACGTCACAATAAATTTGTCAAACCACAGAATATACAACACCAGGGGTGAACTCTAATATAAATTATATACATATGGTGATAATGATGTGTCAGTGTAGGCTCACTCATGACAACAAATGTACCACTCTGGTGGACAGATGCTGATAGTGGGGGTGCTGTGCATGTGTGTGTAGGGGGTGTATATGGAAATGTCTGTATTTCTTTCAATTTTGCTGTGAACCTAAAATTACTCCAAAAGATAGAGTCTACTAAAAAAATTTCCTCGAAGGGAAAATATCTTACCCTCCCTAAAATAAAGATTGCAGAAGCTTAGATTATATTTATAATAACCATTCCAAATGCTAAGCAACCAACGTAATTTAATTCCAGAGTGGTCTGACCCCCTTTGCTCATATTAAAATTCTGAGTCCTATTTAAAGCTAACAGCCCAGTGTCTCTGCTCCTCGAAGAAAGCTGCTCTTCTGGTCCTTCTGCTTAATTTGTAGTACTCAAACTCACCACCATGTCTTCTGAAGAAGGGAAGATTTTCGTGGGAGGGCTCAACTTCAACCCCAATAAGCAGGCTCTGGAAGACCACTTGAGCAGCTCTGGCCCTATTTCTGAGGTGGCTGTTGTCAAGGACTTGTGAGACTCAGCAATCCTGGGGTTTTAGTTTCATCACCTTCACCAAACCAGAGTGTGTCTCAGGTGCCAAGCGAGCCATAAATGGAGAGTCTCTGGCTGGTCAGCAGATCCACACGGATCACTCTGGCAAGTCAGCCAGGGGAACGGGAGGGGGTGCCTTTGGGGCCCCGGGGCAAGGTTGCAGCCACCTGGTGGTGGGGACCAGGGCTATGGGGGTGGCAGGTATGATGACCCAGAGGATATGGATATGGAAGGCCAGAGTGTTTACGACTGCTACGCTGGAGGAAATGACAGCGGCAATTATGACAACGGAGCTGAGGCGTGTGTTTCTACTGCAGCTGCACAGGAACAAACCTTCTGACCCAGGGTCATCCTTCCAAACGGTCGTACTTACAAAGATTTTTAAAGCTACACTGAAACATCTGTTTTAGTGCATCAACTTCTATTTTTGAACGGAACTCCCAAGGTAGCTTGTTAAAGATGATTTAGAAAGCTCCATGTGTTTTTTTAAATTTTTCTCCATTTAAAGACAAATCCTGGGACATTTGTAGAGCCTAGTATTTTTCCTTTTACCACTTTTTTAGTTTGGGCTCTCAGAATTATTGGTTCTGGCAAAAAAAAAAAAGGCCAGAGTGCTTTAAAAAAAAAAAAGATAATAATGTGCATGTAGGGACATTTTAGAAGCCTGTATACAATGTTTATTAGCTGTGGGAAGCAATTTCCAAATGCAATTATAAGAAATCAAGAACATGATCAGAGGTTCTTTTTTTTTTTTTTTATTCAGGGTCACCACCCTGATCACATAGAAGTTTCTTTAAAATATATGTGGGGGCGCCTGGGTGGCACAGCGGTTAAGCGTCTGCCTTCGGCTCAGGGCGTGATCCCGGCGTTATGGGATCGAGCCCCACATCAGGCTCCTGTGCTATGAGCCTGCTTCTTCCTCTCCCACTCCCCCCTGCTTCTGTTCCCTCTCTCACTGGCTGTCTCTATCTCTGTCAAGTAAATAAATAAAATCTTTAAAAATAAATAAATAAATAAATAAATAAATAAATGAATAAATAAATAAATAAAAATATATGTGAACGTCATTTTTTTTTAATACTGGAAGAAAAGAATATTCTGTTGTGTCTCATTTTGCATCTAGGATGTCCTTCACAGTACTGATTAAAAAGTTGAAAACCGAAAACAAATAAAAAATAAATAAAATGAAGCTTACAGAAGTTCAGTGTTACAGCTGATGACTAAGAAACCATTAAGTCACTGCGTTGTTAAGCAAACCCAGGAGCCCTAAAAAACAACAGAAGTATCATCTATTGTCCAGGATAGGTACTCACATACTCTTATCTTCATAACAAACATATGCGGTAAATACCATTTACAGAGGAAGAAACAAAAGCTCCAAAAGACTCCACTCCCGAGGTCCCACAGCTCAGCAGGACATCCAGGAACTAAATCAACTCAGTCTAACACAAGGTCTATCCTACAGGGCCTCATTCCACATACACTTACACTTTCATACCAGATGATCACCTGACCCAAGGGCAGAGGTATTATCATCATTTCCATTTATCAACAAAGAGTCCAAGGCTGGAGCACTGATTCAGACCCAGGGCGTCTGGCTCCAGAGTCCACACACTCCATCATTACCTAATACTGCCATCAATGTCACAAATGCCACCAACAGTTACAATGTCAGTGCTACCTACCAAGCAGGAACCAGGAGATAAACATGCTATGTAAAGTCTGTGCTACTTATTTATAATTGGCATTTACCATGCTTGCTGTATCTCAACAAACTATGTGGCATCACACCATACAAACGACATGATCAGTCTCATTTTCTCTGTAAGCTTCTGAACTTCATCTGTTATGACTGCTTACAGATACATAAATTCCTTAACCAGGTATAGCTGCCACTCCCCAATTCTGCTTCAATCCAATGCTTGATTTTATCCCAGATATAATTACTTCAAATAGAGTTAAAAAGAGGAAAGGGAAGTCTTTGCCGCTATTTCATACATAGATATTTTCTTGGACACTTAGGCAAAAAAAATACAGTTTAAGAAAACATTTATTCAAAAATGAGCAAAAGTAAACAATATATTGAGTAAACAATATATTAAGATACACAGATATTTGGTAAAACCTTAATTTAAGTTCATGAGTCAAAACATTGCGGTTGGCCTTAACATCATTTCTGCCTAAAATCCTCACACTAGTAAATACTGCTTCATGCCTACCACAGCTCTAGGTAAAAATGGGTTGCAAGTTAAGGAAACTCCTTGTCTTCTGGCCAAAGAGAATTTAAAAGGGGAATTTAGAAGGAGAAACAAGATGCTGTTCTTAGCTCACTCCACAGTGCCAGGCTAGAACTCAGGGAAGATCAGCATAAATGACGGGAAAGAGAGCCTTGACTGACACGAAGGGTTACAGGAGCCACAGCTCACACTTGCTCAGGGAGCAAGGTTGGGCAGTTGAACAGATCCACAACCATAGTTCCTGCCTCTGAGATGAAGCTGGGGGAGAGGGGAGCTGACAGGTAAGAGCAGCAGTGGGGAGCACACTTGTTCAAGTCCCAGCTCGACCCTAATACCTGTGGAGTCCTGCGAAGCTCATACAGCACCACTACACTTCTGTTTTCTCAGTTCTAGGGCAGGGGTAATAATAGTACCTCCCAGGGTCAGTATGAAAATCGCAGGAGGTAACAACATGTGGAAAGCGCTTAGAACCATTCACTGCATATAGCAAGCACTCGACAAATGATAGCTGTCATGACTGTTACAGCTACTGATCTGAAATGACTTCTAGGATATGTCAAGTTAAAGAGAAAAGTCAGTACCAAACAATACGCACAGAATACGATCATCTGTGGAGAGAAATGTAGATAAATCTATTATGTATATAGACACGTACCGCAAGATACACGAATATACACAGGAATCTGGTTAACAGTGCTATTTCTGTGGAAGGGAACTAGAAAACTAAGAGACAGGGATGGAAGGAGACTTGCTTTCATTATGTGCCACACTTTTAAATTTTTTTTATCATTACAGCTAGCAATATGGTGCTCGTAAACCCCATGCAGTCAAAAATCTGCTAATTCACTACTAACAGCCTACTCCTGACCAGAAACCTTACCAGTAATATAAACAGTCAGCTACCATGTTTTGTGTACGTATTATATACTGTATTCCTACAATAAAGCTAGAAAAAAGAAAACGTTACTAAAGAAATCAGAAGGAAGAGAAAATACATTTATAGTACTGTATTTACTGAAAAAAATCCGAGTGTAAGTGGACCCGCACAGTTCGAGGACCAAT
The DNA here is from genome assembly GCF_002007445.2 of Ailuropoda melanoleuca. Lineage (NCBI taxonomy): Eukaryota > Metazoa > Chordata > Mammalia > Carnivora > Ursidae > Ailuropoda > Ailuropoda melanoleuca. The sequence continues at coordinate 27,692,791 of NC_048228.1, read as the reverse complement.
TGTATATCCTTTACCTATTTCTAAAAGTCATTAAGAGTAGTTGACCTCTTTTTAAAGAGGAAAACAATAAGCTAGGTTGATAGCAGTACCAATGACTAGGCAGGAATGGTTATAAGATGCTGTAGGCTGGACCTACAAGATCCAACAGGAAGCAACATATGTGAGAAGAAACAAGAATGGCATCAATATTCCAGACCTCATTCACTGAGAAAATATTGGTGGCTTTATTAGAAATGGATAAAAGAAGAGAAACTAAGGATTAGGAGAATTGAGAGAAGAGGAATTAGTCTTCTATACTCCACGATAGTGGAGAGTATAGATATAGTATAGTGGAGATAGTATAGAGTGTAGTATAGATCCTATACTCTAAGGATTAGGAGAATTGAGAGAAAAGGAATTAGTCTTCTATACTCCACGAAGACATTCAGGTAGAGGAGTGGAGCAAAATTTCCAGCCACGAATCATGAGAGGACAGGGTTAAAAATCAAGGTACTGGAGCAGCTCTGGCCCCCAGAGCCACACAGATCTGGCGCAGATGGCCGAAACTAAGAGACTTCCAAGAGACAGAGAACAGAGAAGAAGGGACGTGTGGACTGACCCTCAGGAATTGCTTGCATTTATCAAGAACTTTGAGCAAATGGGATGCTTTTGGTGGTACATTTTGAACAGTCACTGTTTTCACTGGACATCTTTAAATTAAAACAGTAATTAGTTCTCTCTGATTACTATTTATTCTTGCCAACAGGCAATATGGGATGTGAAAAGATGTGTGTTGAATCCTTGTCCCATCATTTAATAGATGCAATGATCCTAGGCCATAACCTCTCTGAGCCTCAGTTAGAGTAACTAACAATAACCTTCTTCACAGGGTTGTGGTGGCAATTATATGACCAGCTGCACCTGAGAGGGTCAAGGAGAGTGCACTGCACATGGAAGACATGAAATCATTATTATACAAAAATGAATTTCATAGTCTAGGTTGATATGTAGACTTACACATTATAAAGACCAACCAGCTCTTACCTAAAGATTCAACTGTCAGATGTTCCTTTGATTCCCAGTGTTGGGCCATGACAAGCAAACACTTTTATGCCCTAAACACACCCAACAAGGCATCAAACGAAGAAGAAGAAGAAGAAGAAGAAGAAGAAGAAGAAGAAGAAGAAGAAGAAGAGGAAGAGGAGGAAGAAGAAGAAGAAGAAGGGGAAGAGGAAGAAGAAGAGGAGGAAGAAGAAGAAGAGGAGGAAGAAGGGGGAGAAGAAGGCAGCGGTGGTTTAAAAACCTCATGGTTCTCTCTTCCCCAAAACTGAATGACTATTTCTGCTCAAATTTAAACTTCAAATACAGAGTCCTAAGCTAATTTACCTCCTTAATGTCACTCATCATTTAAGCAAATACAGATCTTTCAATGATTCCTTTTCTAGAAGCTTTTGAGATCATTTCGCACCATAAAATTATCAAATACAATCAAATATTCCATTTTTAAGTCTTTCGTAGTAAGTGAGTACAGACACCAGAAAAAGTACCTTCTATTTACGGATAAATTTATATTTGGTCATTTTGGACCATATCATGAGACTTCCCCCTCTGAAACACAACAAAAATATTCATACGGGTGATAATGGTATTATACTTAGAGATCGACAGTGAAATATGTGAGGATGAAATGATGTGATGTCTAAATAAGGGGAGGCATAGTGAATGGAGGAAGAAACAAAATGAACTGTGTTGAAGCCAAGGTAATGGGTAAATGGGAGCTCATTTCGCTACTCTTTTTTGTGTTTGTTTGAAATTTACCATAACACAAAGGTCTTAAAAGTATATTTACATGGCAATTGTCTCTTGGCTACTTCAAGAGTACAAAAATATACATTTATCCACACTGGTGCACATATTTTATTAGAATTTATTTATGAGTGATAATCAGTAGATTAGGGCCTCCATGGACAGACTTATGGCTCTTAGAATAGAATGACAGCTCCTAGGACAGAATGATTAAGACTAATTTATCAATCACAGGGTTACCATGTGAGTTACCATGATATAATCTTAACATTTATATTTTACAAATTTACATATCTAAAAAATCTTCTCTGATCATCTGTCCCAATTATATAAGAAGGATATGAGATAGTCATAAAATTTAGAGAAAAAGTCCTAAGAATTTGGTGCCTACCATTTTTTAGTATATGCATATATTCATATATATATATATAATATATTTTCTTCCACTTTTAAGTGATTTCAAATATGTGCGTATCTTCATAATGGAGTCTATGCATTTATTAAAAATTATTCTAGACCTATACATACAGACACTTAGAGAAAGATGTTCACCATATATTTTAAATGAAGAAGTACTTACAATACCATGTCAGGAATTGATTTCATTTTTATATTATTGTATTTGTATATACTTAAAAAAATGGAAAGATACACATAAAAAATTTTACAGTGGTTACTTCTGCTTTGTAGTATGCCCTTGTTCTTTATATTTTATATTTTTGTGCATCAATTTTTTGTTCAAGAAGCATTAAACATTTATAATTCTTCAAAAAATAATTTTAAGAGGGGGAATAAGAAAATTGTCAGTATGCGAGAATTTCATACATGAAAAAATAATGTTTTATATCAGTGAACAAAAGAGAAATTGTTAAATTATGGGATATAAAAAACTAACCATCTGAAAAACTCAAATGGATCAATATTTCAAATATGTAATTATGAAGATACTTATAAAAGGAAATAATTGTAAATTATTTAATAGGGGAAAAAGGAATTACTTTTAAAGTATAACATCGAAGACAGAAACAATCATTAAAGGAAAAAACTTACAAGATTTCAATATATAAAACTTTAAAACAACTATATGACAAAATACATCATTAACAAAAGAGACATTTTTGAAAATATATAACGAGGTCTAACAAATCTGTACTTTAAGATGACTAGCCAACAGAAAAATAAAGAACACAAGCAAGTAACCCCAAATCACCAATAAACTGACATAAACATAAGAAAGATGTTCAGTCTTACTATAAATTGTGTTTGGCTTTGCTTTTTAAAATAATGTCCAAATGGGGCACCTAGGTGGCTCAGTCAGTTGAGTGTCCCACTCTTGATTTTGCCTCAGGTCATGATCTCAGGGTTGTGGGATTGAGCCACCCCCTCCACAGGCTCCCTGCTCAGCAGGGAGTCTGCTTGAGATTCTCTCTCTCCTTCTCCCTCTGCCACTCCCTCTGCTCACATGTGACTGCACTCTTTTTCTAAAATAAATAAATAAATCTTTGTAAAAAATAAATTAATTAAATAATGTCCAAATCTAGCACCTAAAATGAGCACTCTGATAAAATGATAATGGGAGTGTGTTACAGTTTTCATTGAGAAAAACTTAGAACTTCATATTAAAAGACTGAAAAAGTGCATACCCTATGAATCAGCAATTGCACTTCTAAGAACTGTCTAAGAAAATCAGGATATACACTAAAATCTAGTTAAAAGGATCTTCATCAAAGAACAGAAAACACTGAGTCAGATAACTATCCAACAGTGAGTGAGTGATTATAAATGGTAGCAAATATACACAATGAAATCAAAAAGAGCACTTAAACATGGTTTGTAGAAATACGTTTATCATATGTAAAACTATAAAAAATATTCTTTATAAAAGAGTTGTTAGACTCTATATTTAAATAATTATCAAAAATGTGTAGAGACAGAAAAGTTCTGAATGGATATAGTATATTTTTAAATTTTAATAGTAGTTATCTCTGAAAACCAGGTTTCCGAGTTTTCTTCTTCTCATCTATATTTTCTAATTTTGGCACACTGAGAATATCTCTTACCTAAAAAAAAGAAAAATGTGAGACACTTGGGTGGCTCAGCCAGTTGGGTATCTGCCTCCAGCTCAGGTCATGATCCCAGGGTTCTGGGATCGAGCCCGGCATCCACCTCCTTTTGTTTGGCGAGGAGCCTGCTTCTCCCTCTGCCTGCCGTTCCCCTGCTTGTGTTCTCTCTCTCTCTCTGATAAATAAACAAACAAACAAATAAATCAATAAAATCTTTTTTAAAAATTTTTTAAAAAGCTTTTCAAACTTGCAGCACTGAGGAATTGCACAGGAAAGCTGAGAACATTCTTAACGAGTCCCCTTATCCAAGCACTTAGTGTACCGTATGGCGATTAGTTAGGTTTTCTGCCTCACAAGAATGTGACCTCTCACAAGATAGGAACTGAGTCTTACTCATTTCCTTTTTTTTGTAATGCATACCTTAGTGTGTGGTATAATAGGCTGAATGAATGAATGATAACCTTTATCAGGGAGCCCAAAGGCTCTCGAAGACACCTCAGATTTAGATTCTGTATGGGAAACACAGACGGTCACCCATGAAACACCCAAGGCTGGCCACAGGAGCCTCTCAGTAAAGATGAATTCTATTTAACTAACTGCTCCGACCAAAAAATCCTCTAGTTTTCTTTGACTCCTCTTTCTTTCACACCTCACACCCAATTGATTGACAAATCCAACTGAACAAATCCTGTTAGTTCTACATTTAAAATATATTCTCACACGATTTCTCACCATTTCACCACTACCATCTTGGTCCAAGCAGGAAGTCATCTCCTAACCATTTGAGGGCAACAGTCCTCTACTTAGTGTCCATGCTACCATTCTGTTGCACTGTGGTCTTCACACAGCCAAAATGACCTTCTAACAGGCAGATACATTTATGCAAGTCTATGCTCCAAAGTCCCAATAGCTTCCCCACTACATGCAGAATAAAATACAAGGTGTGTACCATGGCCTACAAACCCCGCACCATCTACCTTACGTGCCATTCCCCCATGGCTCACAGGGCTCCAGCCACACTGGCCAGCTTACTATTTCTAGAACTTGTCAAACACGTTCCCACCTCAAGGGCTCTCCCCTCTCCATTCTTGTCTTTTTCCCTCATTGCTGGGAATCCACTTCTTCTTAAAACTGACGTTATCAAAAAGATCTCTGGGGCGCCTGGGTGGCACAGCGGTTAAGCGTCTGCCTTCGGCTCAGGGCATGATCCCAGCGGTATGGGATCGAGCCCCACATCAGGCTCCTCTACTATGAACCTGCCTTCCTCTCCCACTCCCCCTGCTTGTGTTCCCTCTCTCGCTGGCTGTCTCTATCTCTGTCGAATAAATAAATAAAATCTTTAAAAAAAAAAAAGATCTCTGCTTAAAAGTCACTTTATCAAAATGGCTATCTTTAGCCACTTTATTCTAATCGCAGTCCTTCCCAACTAGCCTTCTACCCTTGCTTCCTTTAATCGGCTTTCTTTCTTTTCCACACACGGCTTGCCATTATATTATCTATTAATTTGTTTATTGTCTATCTCCTCTGCTAGAATGCCTATTGGGACAAAGAGTTTGTTTTCTTCACCACTCAGTTTCAAGCACTCTCCATAGTGCCTGCTATGTTGGAAGTACTGAATAAATACTTACAAGATAATTAGGTGAATGAGTAAGTAAATAACTTTGGCAAAACATATTTCAAGTTCTCGTGTAAACACGGTATTGCGGCCAGTATCTGCTCTAAACGATAGAATATTTCCTGAGGCCAACACCAAAAAGGGAAGTTGTGATAAAGCAAGTGGAATAACAGCAGCACATTACTCAGTATTACTGATGTTGCTGATGATAAGGTCCAGAGCTCCCCAATCCCCAAAAGCCTCCCCAACCTCTCATCCCACTACCATTTAAAAACCACATCTACCTTATTGAACTTAGTTTTTCTAGGAATTTCTGAACATATTTAACAAACATTGTAAATTACTTCCATGAGGAAAAGTCAGTTTTTTCATGCTCTGAGCAACCCCCTTCTCATTAGCTAGTAACCAAACACTGTTTCTTAATATGTAGCCTTATAACATGGAATAATCATCTGATTTGCTAAAGTCACTAATTATTTCTCATTGCCCTTAATTTTTCAGTAAAATAAGGCAAGGAGAGGCCTGCAAAATAAACACAGGCATTCTCAAAGCATGCGAGAGGGAAGTCACGGGGTACCGAGGTCACGTGTAGCCTATGTCACAAGTACTTTGCTAACTTAAAGTAGTTTAAGTACCTAAATTTGAAAATCAGTTATTTTTAAAAATAAACTGGACTGTGGTGTCATTTACAAGATTCACTTCCTTTCTGATATCTCTTGAAAAAATTTAATGCGTACCAGATCAGAAATTCTGCATAACCCTACTGGATGATCCTGTCATTTAAGTAAACTGTGAATGATATTCTTCATAGTCACCAACAGGAATATTATAATTTTTCAAAACACCAGGGTAAAGGTAGTAAAGTTGAGAACCCAGGTTATGGAATGCAGTCAGGCCAGCCTGGGCTAGAATTCCACTTCTGCCACTTAGTTGCCGTGTGATCTAAATTCTCTAACTTCTCTGGGCTCCATAACTCCATATCATCCACATCTTGTCCCAGGCAAGAATGACTAAAGAATGGGAAAGCCACATGCAGCTGATGCAACAGTGCACATAAACAGTGGAAGGTGGAAAAGCCTGTTTGCAAACCCAAGCACAAAGGCAACCAAATAGGAAACTGTCCTCCACAAGGAGTCTAGAAATTGGAGTATCTGTTAACACACACACACACACACACACACACACACACACACACACAAAATCACGTGCCCTGAGAGGTAACAGCATCCATCTTCATATCCTAATCTGCCTTAAAAATTATTTAGCCTTTATGCTAGTCCTAATAATCCGAACCTTACACTCCTACGTCTCATTCTCCTCACCCTAGGAGGGTGGCATCAATCTGACTCCCTGAGGTCTACAAGCGAAAGAGAAAAACTAAGGCATTACTGAATATAGCTAACACTTAGCACAACTACTGTCCCCTGAAGTGTCCATATAGTAAAACAGTAAGCCCCTGCCTTATGCTTTGTCGGTGAGAAGTCCTTCTGCACACTCTTCAGCGGAGAACTGTTGCAACAGGAAAACCGCCAGTAGAAGTACTGCGCGCCCTGCGTGAACTTCCGCTTCCAGAATTAGTGATGTCCCAGACGGGGCTGGTCCGGCTCCAGCAAGCCCGGGCCCCAGAGGTGCTCTCCGCCAGCAGCGGATGAACCGCCTCAGCACCGCCCCGCCCCAGACCCCAAGACGCAAAGGGAAAGTGAGGGCCAAACCCAGGAACACAGCCTAAGGCTTAGGGGCTGCCAAGCTGTTCCCGGGCGCCTCTCACCACGAGGGGCACGCGGCTGCAGGTTCCGGCGGGGCGGCCGCACACAGTACCTGGATGAGGCCCCGCTTCAACAGGGCGCTGTGCACGCAACCGGGGACCCTCCCCGGCAGCTCCAGCGAGCCATTCCCGCTGCGGATCCTCCAGCTTCCCCGCAAGCTGAGGCTGCGCCCCAAGGCCGCGGGGTCCGCTTGGCACAGGGCTAGCAGGAGAAGCAGGCGGAGACGCATAGCGAGAGCAGGTGCGGCGCCACGAGTACCAGCGGCCGCGGAAGCATGGGTCCTCCGCAGAAGCCGGGGCTGTAGCTCTCCGGGTCCGGGCCCCGCCCCCCACCCCGCCCCCAGGTCAGCTGAGAGGCTGGGACCGCCCCGGCTCCCCCGCGGCGGCGGGCTGGCGGTGAACGCGGAGCTCGGGGGGACCGGCGGACCTCGGTCCCGGGCCGGCGCCTCTGCAGTCTGCGCGCTTCTCAGCGCTGAGTCCCGCGGCTCCGGTGTCCGAACAGGAGGCGGGATCTGTGCGGGGCGATGGGGACGCACAGATCCCTGGGCCAAGGGGCGCGCAAAGCCTCGGGGAGCTCAAGCACAGACGATAGGATGACGAGACAGCTAGAGAGGCCCCTAACTGCTTCAGAGAACCGAAACACCGAAACACTCGCCGCCCTCGACTCCCCCAAACTCCCCAGACCCTCATCCACACTGCGGGGGCCTGCCTGGCGGCGGTAACGCTCCCTTCCTGCAGCTCCCTCCGCAGGTTGGTCTCAGAGCATACTCCCACCCTTCAAAGAGAAGACAGTGACTCATTACCTAATTCGTGGGGTCATTTCGAGGGCTGAGAAAGTCCGTGTACAGCGTGCCGCGTAGGGCCAGGACCGGAGAAAAACGGCACGTTAGTTTATGTTAGTGGACTACGACCCTCTGTTTTCAAAAGCCTCATAGAGAAAGCTTCCTGAGATTCCAGAAATTTGCACTAAATACGCAGGCAAATTTAAAATCCTCCGCCGCTCAGTGAGACTTGAAATGCAAAGTTTCCTGAATCAAAAATGTAGACAGTACACTTTCTTCAGGTTGTTAAAAGCATAAAATGAGTTAACATATATGGCTGTTCCTAACAGCGCAGGGGTACCCAAGAAATAGCGCAGGCTTATTTCAGATTTCATTGTCACGTGGTCTCCTTAAGTCCCATTTTGCAATAGGATGTAACAGTGATCCTAGGAAGGTGACACGGAATTTTGCATTGCATAAAATAGATTTATTCCTGTGCTGATGTTATCTCCCTTGTTTCCATATTTAGGAGGAAGCCTGTGAAGAGTTCTCCCCTCATCAAATCCGAGCTTTGTTTTGGCTATTTATAATGACCCGGGAATTGCCTGAATCTGTACGCACAGAACAGTATTTTACTTTTACAAAGCCATTATTTTTCACAAGCCTAGCGTCTTGGCTTTAGGGACATTATGGATTATCCAGTCCAAGCCTCTGGTTTTACAGAGTCCAAAAGAGGTCAGGTGACTTGCCTGTCATACTCTGACAGACAGGACCAAAATTCTCCAATTTTGGCTTGGTCTCCTTGTGGTAGAGCCTATTGGTATTGAGAAGGCTCTGGATGGCTCAAAACCTTCCTTACTTCAGCAGCATTCTTACTTTTGATAGGAACAAAGCTCTCAATTCAAATAATACGCCATAACTCAATGCATGAAATAGTCGGCCCTGGTCTGTTCAAAACAAATTACAAGACATGACAGCAAGAGTAGCAAAGGAATTTTTTCATAAATCTCGGAGATTCCATTAAGCCAAGTCAAAGGAAAACTCATCCCAGCAAGTATATTTGGATATATTCTGTTGTTCTGTGAAGAAATAGTTTAAGGGGGTGCCTGGGTGACTCAGTTAAGTGTCTGCCTTCAGCTCAGGTCATGATTTCAAGGTTCTGGGATCAAGCCCCAAATCTGGCTTCTGCTCAGCGGGGATCCTGCTTCTCCCTCTCCACCCCCCTCACCCTCCGCCCCTCCTCATGCACGCGATTGCTCACTCTCTCTCAAATAAATAAATAAATAAAATCCTAAAAAAAAAAGAAAAGAAAGAAAAAGAAATAGTTTAAGGAACCTGTTTTAAGAAAAAAAGAGAATTTTTCACTTATCATTTCTCCTTTCATTCCAGGACACAAAATGGCATGACTTGGATTGCTTCACCCTGAAATGAGAGAACTTTGAGAAAATCAAACCCCTAGTAAGTATTCTGCCTAAAGTTTGGATTAGCATAGGTAAGTAACATGATGAATTTTCATTTTGTTATAGGATACTTTTTTGTCCATTATTTCCAAGAAGAATAAATCTTATTTTTAGCCATAAAAATTTTTAACTTAAGTAATTTGGTGTCACAATATGAAACACAATTTTAAAAATAGTCACAAGCACTTACACTGTATAAATGGATTCTATTTTGATCATCTCATTTGATGTTTTCCAAAATTCAGATTGTTTAGATCAAATGATAGTTTCCTCTTTTAAAAAGACAAAGCTTGGGGTGCCTGGGTGGCTCAGTCGTTAAGCGTCTGCCTTCAGCTCAGGGCGTGATCCCAGCGTTCTGGGATCAAGCCCCAGCCCCACATCAGGCTTCTCTGCTGGGAGCCTGGTTCTTCCTCTCCCACTTCCCCTGCTTGTGTTACCTCTCTCACTGGCTGGCTGTCTCTATCTCTGTCAAATAAATAAATAAAATCTTAAAAAAAAAAAAAAAGACAAAGCTTATAGAAGTTAAATGACATGCAGGGTCAGCATCCTGCTACAGAAGACCACTGAAGCTTTTCGGCTTACATGACAATGCTTCCATAATCTCTAAATATATGAAGTCTGTAAACTGATTAAATTAGGACACCAAGGTATACCCAGGCGAAGGATGTTCCAATCCCATGAGATAATTACATAAATTATAATGAGGGGAAGAAAAATGACTCAGAGTGTCTGCTTAATCCTCAAAGCTAGGGACAATAGGCCAGAAGTATCTCCCTAGAAAGTTATACAAAGAACTCTTAAACTCAACAATAAGTTCACAAATAACCTGGCTAAAAAATGGACCAGAGACCTTAGCAGACAAGTCACCTAAGAAGATATACAGATGCAAATAAACTTATGAAAAGATGTTCCACATCATTTAGCATCAAGGAAATGCAAATTAAAACAACGAGATACTACTACACACCTATTAAAATGACCAAAATCCAAAACACTGACAACACCAAATGTTGACAAGGATGTGGAACAACAGGAACTCTCATTCATTGTTGATGTGAATGCAGAATGGTAAAATCACTTTGGAAGATACTTTGGTGGTTTGTTACAGAATTAAATATGCACTTACCTTATGATCCAGCGATCACAATGTTTGATATTTACCCAAAGGAGTTGAAAACTTAAGTGCATGTAAAAATATGCAGGAGTGGGGTACCTGGGTGGCGCAGTCTGTTAAGCGTCTGCCTTTGGCTCAGGGCGTGATCCCAGCGTTCTGGGATCAAGCCCCACATCAGGCTTCTCTGCTGGGAGCCTGCTTCTTCCTCTCCCACTCCCCCTGCTTGTGTTCCCTCCCTCGCTGGCTGTCTCTCTCTCTGTCAAATAAATAAATAAAATCTAAAAAAAAAAAAATATATGCAGGAGCACTTGGGTGCCTCAGTCCGTTAAGCATCTGGCTCTTCATTTCAGCTCAGGTCATGATCTCAGGGTCATGAGATCAAGGCTGGGCATGGAGCCTGCTTAAGATACTCTCTCTCTACCCCTCCACCCGCTCCCATTGCTCATGTGTGCATGCGTGCATGCTTGCTCTCTCTGTAAAAAAAAAAAAAAATGCATGTGGATGTCTATAGTAGTTTAGTTTTATTTGTAACTGTTAAAACGTGGAAGCAACCAAGATTTCCTTCAGTAGGTGAATGGATAAACAAACGGTGGTATATTTGGGTAATGGAGTATTATTCAGTGCTAAAAGGAAATGAACTATGAGCACTAGGTGTTATATGCAACTAATGAATTTTTGAACACTACATCAAAAACTGATGATGTACTATATGTTGGCTAACTGAACATTAAAAAAAAAGAAAATAATTTTGGAGACAAGTGAGTCAGAAAAATCTTATGATCAACTAAGATATCATATAACAGTATATTACTACTTATTATATATAAAATTATGACACAAAAATGGTGTTTGTTATTTTGGTCACATTTCAAAACTAATAAATTAACCTGAAAAATGAAACAAAAAGACCAAAAAACAAAACAAACAAACAAAAGGAACTATCAAGCCGTGAGAAGACAGGGAGGATACTTAAATGCATATTACAAAGTGAAAGAAGCCAATCTGAAAAGGCTATAAAAAATATGATTCCAACTATATGACACTCTGGAAAAAGTAAAACTATGGAGACAGCAAAAAAGATGAGTAGTAAAAAGATGCCAGGGGTTAGGAAGGGATGACTATATGGAGCACGAGGACTTTTAGGGCAGTGAAACTACTCTCTATAACCATAATGGTGGATATATATCACTATAAATTTGTCAAAACCCATAGAGTGTACCACACCGTGAGTGAACTGCAATGTCAACTATAGACTTTGGGTGATAACGTAGGCTCATCAGTGGTAACAAATGTACCACTCTAGTGGGGGATGTGATAATGGGGTCGGGGTGTATGTGTGGGAGCAGAGAATGTATGGGAAATCTCTGTATTTTTCATTCAGTTATGCTGTTAACTTAAAATTGCTCTAAAAATAGTCTATTACAAACTGAGGGCTTCAGAGGGGAGGGGGTGGGGGAATGGGATAGACCGGTGATGGGTAGTAAGGAGGACACATATTGCATGGTGCACTGGGTGTTATACGCAACTAATGAATCATCGAACTTTACATCAAAAACCAGGTATGTACTGTATGGGGACTAATATAATATAATTAAAAAATAAATAAATAAAAAATAAAATAAAAATAAAAAGTCTATTAAAATATATATTTCTAGAAATTCCATGGGTCAAAAAGATAAGACTTCCAATTAATAATTTGTCATGTAAAGATCTTGGAAGTCATCACTGCATCTTAAAAATAAGTAAAAAGCTGAACTGAAAATCACTAACTCTTCTTAGATCCATCAGAGAACTCAGGTGATGGCAAACAACTACCCCCAAAACCGGAGAGATAGGTGGGTGCAGAGAATCACAGCTTACCAAAGCAGAAACCCATGAGCAGAAAGCTCCTCAGGAACCAGTACTAGGGTAGGAAAACCTAAACTCTAAACGATGAATTGCTGGAGACTGAGGGTTAAAAACTCTATAGGGGCCCCATCTTAGGGGGTCACCCATGCTTTTGTGAGTTTTGCTTTCTGGAGCTCAACCAAGTCCTCACACTGAAGATTAGAGAATAATTCCCTGATACTTCAGCAGGGGGAGGGGAAAAGGAACCATTTTGAAATACATCAGACCATTCTGTTCTTTTTTTTTTTTTTAAGATTTTATTTATTTATTCGACAGAGATAGAGACAGCCAGCGATCGAAGGAACACAAGCAGGAGGAGTGGGAGAGGAAGAAGCAGGCTCATAGCGGAGGAGCCTGATGTGGGGCTCGATCCCATAACGCCGGGATCACGCCCTGAGCCGAAGGCAGACGCTTAACCGCTGTGCCACCCACGCACCCCCATTCTGTTTTTTAAAACAAGACCTGTCATCAAGAGAAACTGTTTAAACAACAACCCCTAACCCTTTGGGGTTTTATCAGTGTATAACCAACCTGGAAGAAGGGAAATACCAACTCGAGCCCTCTCTAGCTATCCTGCCCACCTAAGGAAGTGAAAAAAAGATGAGAAGCTCTCATGAAGTTCACAGCTCAGGGCATAAGCTCACTAAAACCTAAGCCCAATCATAGGACTATAGAAAGCTTCCCCTCTCTTGGGGCACCTGGGTGGCTCAGGCAGTTAAGTGTCTGACTCCTGATTTCAGCCCAGGGTCATGGGATTGAGCCCCATGTCGAGTCCCACAAGGGGATCTGCACTCAGCGTGGAGTCTGCTTGTCTCGCTCCCTCTGCTCCTCCCCCCAACTCTAAAATAAATAAATGAAACCTTTTAAAAAGGAAAGAAAAAAAAGAAAGCTTCCCCTCTCCCCACATCCTCCCATCGTATCACTGAAGGCCTATTTACCACAGTTCCTTTCACCAAGCACACAATGTATGGATTTCAACAAAAAATTACAATGCAAAAAAAAAAACACAATTTAAAGAGGCAGAGCAAGAACTAGACCCAGACTCAGATATGGCAGGGTTGTAGGATTATCAAGCCAGGAATTTTTTTTTTTTTTAAAGATTTTATTTATTTATTTGACAGAGATAAGAGACAGCCAGCGAGAGAGGGAACACAAGCAGGGGGAGTGGGAGAGGAAGAAGCAGGCTCACAGCAGAGGAGCCCTGATGTGGGGCTCGATCCCGTAACGCTGGGATCACGCCCTGAGCCGAAGGCAGACGCTTAACCGCTGTGCCACCCAGGTGCCCCAAGCCAGGAATTTAAAATAACTGACTATGATTAATATGCTAAGGGTTTTAACGGATAAATAGCATGTTAGAACAAACGGGGAATGTAAGCACAGAGAGTCTAAGAAAGAAATTCTAAGGAAGACTCAAAAAGAAATACTTTCCAGAAATGTGGAGAAAAATGAAGAATGTCTTAGATGCGCTCCTTAATTGACTGGAGATGGTAGTGGAGAAAATCTCTGAATTTGATATGTCAACAGAAACTTCCCAAATCAAAAAGTGAAGAAAAAAGACTGCAGGAAAAAATGGAATAGAATATTCAAGGACTGTGGAAGAACTTGAAAAGGTGAAACAAACAGTGTGAATACGAGGAGGAGAACAGAAGCAATATTTGAAGCAATAGTGACTGAGAATCTCCCCCAGATTAATATCAGAGGATGAATTGCAGATCCAGGAAGCTCAGAGAACACCAATCAGAATAAATGACAGAAGCAAAACAAAGAAATACAACTAGGCATATCATATTCAAGCTTTAGAAAACCAAAGATAAAGAAAAAATCTTGAAAAAAGCAAGAGGGGGAAAAACATCCTACACTTGGAGGAATAAAAATAAGATTACATCTAATTTCTTTTCAAAAACCCTGCAAGCAAGAAGACAGTAGAGTGAAATGTATAGTGTTGAGGGAAAAAAATCACCATACTGAATCCTGTACCCTGCTAAATTATCCTTCAGAAGTGAAGGAGAAATAAAGATTTTCTTAGACAAACAGAAAACGAGGGAATATGTTGTCAATATACCTGCCTCGCAAGAAATGTAAAAGAAGTTCATCTGAGCAAATGATATAGGTTCAAAAACTTAGGTCTACATAAGGAAAGGAAGAGCATTAGAGAAGGAATAAGTGAAGATGAAATTAAAACTTTTATTTTTCTTATTAATTGATCTAACAGTAACAGTTCATTCAAATAGTTAACAGTGACAATGTATTTGATGACTATAGCTTGAATATAAGTAAAAAGATCGACAGTTATGACCCAAGAGACTGGGAGGGAGGAACTAGGAATACTGTGTCATTATAAAGCACTTGCACTACCCATGAAGCAGTATGATGTGTTTTGAATGTGGACTTTGACAGTGGAGTTGTAAAAGATATATTGCAAACCCTAGGGCAACCATTAAAAAAAAGTTTAAAAATAGTAATTCATATGCTAATTCAATAAGGAAAGAAAAGGAAGTAAATAGTGTACAGAATGCAAAGGAAGATATAAAACTATCTTTGTTTATAGATGATATGATTGTCTATGTAGAAAATCTGAAAGAACAACAAAAACCTCTGGGACTAATATGCAATTTTTAGCAAAGTTGCAGGATACAAGGCTAATATACAAAATCTATTATTTTCCTACTTATCAGCAATGAACAATTGGAATTTGAAATAAAAACACAACACTATTTACATTAACACAACAAAAATGAAACAATAAATATAAATTAACAAAAATGTATAAGATCTATATGGAAATCTATAAAACTCTGATGAAAGCAATCAAAGAAGGACTAAATAAATGGAGAGATACTCTATGTTCATAGATAAGAAGACTCAATATTGTTAAGAAGTCAGTTCTTCCCAACATGATTTATAGATTCAATGGAATCCCAGTTAAAATCCCAGCTAGCTATTTTGTGGATTTTGACAAACCGATTCTCAAGCAAAAGGCCCAGAATAGCTAAGACAATATTGAAGAAGGCAAACAAAATTGAACACTGCCTGATCAGGAGCTCAGCTGAGTTGGGAGAGAGCTGAGCTGCCAGGTGTTGAAACAGCCAATCAAACTTCAACAAGGAGCTAAAATGAAAATAACAGTGAAGACTTTAATATAAGCCAAAGGCTGAAATAAAGAAGATGCCAACGCCCCCCCCCCCGCTTCATTTCCCCCATAAAACGGCATACCAGTCAAGGGTCAGGCAGATCAGCAGAGAATGTGAGTATTGTCTCACTGTTGAGGGAACCCTGAATAAAAGGCTCTGGCTTCTTTATGGACCCTAGAGGGAGGGAGGAGAAGAAGGGCTAGGAGTAGAAAATTACTGGTTACTAAGGTTTCCCACTTGTGCTGCCCAATAAGGAGATATCAGCAGAGTCAGCTGAACAAGACCTCTGCCCAAGACCTCAGATAAAGAGACCTAGGAATGAAGTTACAGAGACTGAGAATGTAAATACATGAAGAGCATGAACAGCCAGAGGGACATCAGTCCTGCACAGCAACTCTCTTTAGAGATTATAACACTTGGCTGTATGCCATGTCTGGTATGAGGGGATGACTTTCTCCCACGAGGCCTGTCAGGTAAAGCCTTTGTAATTGCCTATGTTCAGGCCTGAAAGATTACACTTACATCATGAGAGCCAATAAATCTGATAGTGCTGGAGATTTATCCATGGAGGATATATAGAGTTTGGGGCAAGCTTCAATAGAAGAGTCACGGTGCAGATCCTTATATTCTAGAACAAAGCTATGCACTTCACCATAAAGAACTACTCTGAAAAATATGTCCTAGTATGCTACTGGGTCTTAGCAAAGACCAAACATCTGACCATGGTACATTAAAGGACTATGCAGCATGAACTGAAGATTATCAAGTCAACCAAGTCATAAACTGGGGCAGAAGCATCAATGTCCCATTGTATGTAGGAAGTGTTATATTCAGACTCAAGCAAAGCGCAAAGGACTCAAGTAAACTACATGAATAGTGGTCTAGCCTTCCATGTCACTTATCTCTGCTGCACTGATGACCTCATGAGGGCTTCTTTATGACCAACTAACAAAGGCCTGATTCACGTGTAGGCTGGTGCGATATATATTGGAACTAGCCATAAAAGGATCCCTGCCAGCCACATTACAGCCCCATTCAGGAATGGCCCTGCATGACATTGGTGAAAGGAAATATTCTCATTACACAGAGCTGTGAGACCTCTGTTTGATTTTTCACTTCATGTGAAAGGAGAGGTAGCCTGAGCTACAGTTACTATTGAACATCTGAGCAGAGCCAAAAGTCTTGTTTGGTTGGGGCCTTAAAAATGGGAGTGCCTGGGTGGCTCAGTTTGTTGAGTGTCCACAATGCTTGATTTCGGCTCATGTCATGACCTCAGGGTTGTAAGATGGAGCCCTGTGTTGAGCTTCACGCTCAGCAGGGAGTCTGCTTCTCTCCCTTGTCTTCTGCCCCTCCCCTTGCTTGTGCTCTATCTAAAATAAATAAATAAATCTCTCTCTTTTTTTTTAAAGGGAACCTTAAAAGAAATGAGGGTGGAAAATGGGTGACATGGAGGTCTGGGTAGGTAATATGTGGATGGACACTGTCGGAGTGGGCACAGCACACACAGTTTTGTTGTACCTCACATTAATGCTCACAAGAGAACATGTACCACAGAGCAGGGTCTTGGAGATCAAGGGCACAGAAATTCCGGTCCTATGGACTTTAGCCAGTCCCTGTGCACCACTCCAGTACTTGACATTGAGTACATGAAGAAAGTGAGCATAGGAGCAAAGATGAAAGCCAAGCACAGGCCCAACAACATGGGATTTCTCTCACCAAAGACGATTGTACGTACTGCCTTTGCTGGTTGCCCGACCAGCCAGAAGCAGAGACTGGTGCTGAGTTCTAGATAATGGTACCAGCCAAGCACCTATTGGCAGATTGATTACATTCGACCCCTTCCTCCTTGTTGGAGCCATCAAATTGATTTACTGGAGTTAATACATGTTCTGAAAATGCTCTGCCTTCCCTGACTGCAGTGTCTCCATAGCACCATCCTAAAGTTATAATAGAGTTCTTTCTTTTGGAATGGTATCCCTATGACATTGCCTTAGAAAATAGACCCACTCAATGTCAAAGGAAATGTGAAGATGGTCTCATGAACTTAAGAATCACTGATTTTACCAAGTACCCTATCACCCAGGAGCAGCCATCCAAAAAATAATAATAATAATAAACAGCAAAACAGTGGAAATTTCAGCTTAGGTGTAGCTAGAGGACAGTATCTTGCAAGGTTGGAGCCCTTTCCTTCCGAATGCAGTGTATACACTGATCTCTGGCAGATATATGGTGCTGTGTCTCCCAGAACTAGAAAACTCAGGTATAAGAACCAAGATGTAGAAGTAGCTATTGCCTCTCTCATCATCATTATCAGTGACTCACGAATGAAATTTGTGTCTCCTATTCCTGAAACTGTTGACTCTGTTGGGTCAGAAGTCTTGATTCCAGGGCTGGGAAAGGTACAGGGTTCCACCCAACTGGAAGTTGTGACTAATATTTTGAGTCACTTTGGGCTCCTCATACTATTGGACAAACAGGTTAAAAAAATAGAGTTAATGTACTGGCTGGGGTAATGAATTCTGATTACAGGTGAACCTAGAGTTGCTACAGCCTAATGAATGCAGGGAGGATTATGTTGGGAACCTTGGGGCGTCAGTGAACATCTCTTACCACTTCCATGCCCAGTGTTAACTGTCAATGGGAAGTTACAATAACCATAACCCAATAGACTCAACCCAGCATGCAACCCACATGAGCCTCAGAAGCCCCAAGACCCAGCCCTAAATCAGTCCCATGGTTATTCTGGCTCCTGTCGTCACTTTAAATCTCAGATGAGGCACCATGCCACAGAAGCTAGAATCAGACTTTCCCAGCAGCTGCCCAAAGGTGCTTTCCTACTTTCTCTGACTCACTTCCCTTTTCCTACACTCTCACTATTCTGGGATTGTACCTCCCCAAAAAAACATTAGCAATTAAATTTAGCCTCCATCTCTGTTTGCTAGGGAACTCCAACAAAGGCAATCTTCTCTCTCAATTTCTATTCATTAGCTTACTCGATCGTTCTAGCTGTCCAATAAAAATCAGACATCCAGAGATGTTCAATGGAAATATAATGTATGACTCATAAGTAATTTTACAATATCTAGTAATCCCATTTTAAAAAAGTAAAAAGAAGGGCACCTGGCTGGCTCAGTCAGAAGAGCATGTGACTCTTGATCTCTGGGTCATGAGTTCCAGCCCCACATGGGGCATAGATTCCTTAAAAAAAAAAAAAAAGGAAAAGGAAACAGGTGAAATTAACTTTAATACATTTTATCAAAACCAATATATAAAAAATATCATTTTAACATGTGCAGTATAATTATTGAGATATTTCACATTCTTTTTTAAATATAAGGTTTCAAAATCTGTTGTGAATTTTATACTCACAGCACATCTCAATCTGAATGCTAATTTTTGATCTGTATTCAATATCATACCTTTTACAGTGAAAAAGATTTACATACCCAATTTGTTCTGAAATATCGGGGGACAATTCTCCATGGATATCATATTTCTGACCATCTTGTGAGCAGAGGCACTGGGTACTTTTGTTCTGGGCTATCTTGTAAAGGATGTTTGTATTTCAAACAGCCTTGGAAGAAGAACACCCAGCCATGTTTTAGTTTAGGTAGTCAGGCAGACAGCAAATTCTCCCTTCCAATGCCTGTTTGTTCTATTTAGGCTCTCAGTGGATTAGATGATGCTGAGTCACATCAGGGAGGACAATCTGATTTACGTAGCCTACTGATTCAAATGTTAATCTCTTCTGGAAACATCTTCACAGACACACCCAGAAATAATGTTTAACCAGTTATCTGGGCATCTTGTGTCCTAGTCAAGTTGACACACAAAAATCAACCATCACAGTGTACAGTTCAGTGAGTTTGGCAAATGTACGTACTTGTGTAATCACTACTCCCATTAAGATACAGCACATTTAATCCTAGAAAGTTTCCTTGTGCTTCTTCTTAATCAACCCCCCCCATCCCAGGTAACCACTTTCTGATTTCTATCACCATAGTTTAATTTTGACTCTCCTTAAATGTCATGCAAATGGAATCGTACACCATGTTTTTTTACTTCTCTTGTTCAATATAATGTTCTTCACATTTATCCATGTCATTCATCCTTATTCCTGAAAAATCTTTTTCTTGGTATAGTATTCTAGGGTGATAGTTATTTTTCCTCAGTGCATTGAAGATAATCTTCCACTATCTTCTGTTTCCAAGATGTATTGAGAAATCTTTCATTTTTGCTCTTGAGTCAGTCTACTTATTGTTTCTTTGCAGGTAATTTATTTTACTTGCAGAAGGAGTGGCAACCCTATGTGGATGCCTGGACTGCAGGTGGGATGCACACAGGCTGTGCAGAGGCTTGTAGACATGAGTTCTGGTGTATGACACTCAAGCTGTGTGTAGGCCATTCAGGAACATTGGTTTCCATGTCAAGGGGGTTGCAAAAAGATTATCACCTTCCCAAGGCTGCAAAGTCACATATGAATTGTGTTCTAGGCCTGTGGATGTTTACTGAATGTCTTCAGACACATACCAGCCAACCACCAATCCACACCAGGAACTGCTAGAGAGCCTTGTTTTTCCCCTGCAATATTCCTCCAATACCCTCTACTGAGAAAGCTTAACATTATGTTCGTTTTGAAGGAGAAGTGCTTAAAGGAATTCAGGTGTTTATCACAGAGGATACAGGCATACCTCAGAGATATTGTTGATTTGGTTCCAGACCACCACAAAAAGTTGGTATTGCAATAAAGTGAGTCAGGTTAATTTTCTGGTTTCCCAGTGCATATAAAAGTTGTGTTTACAGTATGCTGTAGTCTATTAAGTGTGCAACACTGTTATGTCTAAAAAAGCCATGTATATACCTAAATTTAAAAATACTTTATTACTAAAAAATACTAACCATTATCTGAGCTTTCAGCAAGTCATCATCACTGATCACAGATCACCATAACAAATATAATAATCATGAAAAAAATTGAAATATTGCAAGAACTACCAAACTGTGACACAGAGATACAAAGTGAGCAAATGCTGTTGGAAAAAAATGGAGCTGATAGACTGGCTCGATGCAAAGTTGCCACAAATTTCAATTTGTAAAAAATAACAATATCTGTGAAGCAATAAAATGAGGTATGCTCGTATGTTTAAAAGTGCATTTGGAACCTAGAAGCAATAAATTGAACTCAGGCTCCAATTAGAAGAAGTGGACTTACTCATGTTTCTTTCTATATTTCTCAGACTCTTTCTTATTTTACATCCCTCTGTGCTACATTCAGAATTTCTTCATATTTTCCACTGCTCTAGTTCTTTCTTCAGCTGTGTCTACTGGGTATTAAACCTATTGTAAGAGTTGAAATTTCAATTACTCTATTTTTTTTCCTGAAAATACTGCTTCCGATTATTTTTAAAGTCTGACTTGTCATTTTTATAGTCTCTTGCTCTTTATATTTCAAACTTCTTTTATTTCTGGCATAATGTTTAAGAGGTAAGGCTCTGGAATTTGATTACCTGGACCTAAATCCCAACATCTGTTATTAGCTGAGTAACCTTGGGTAAATCATTGAGCTTCTTTGTCACTTAGCTTCCTCATCTATACAGCAGAGATAATATAAATATATTAGTTTGTAAATAAGTATATAAATTTGTTGATAATAATGTAGGTATATAAATAATGAATATATGTTTGCTGTGAGAATTAAGAATTAATATATATAAAGAATTCAGAATAGGGATTGGCACCAAAAAAGTATTACATAAGTGTTGGCTACTATCTATTCTTTATATATAATACATATATATAATTGAGGTAAAATTCACATAACATAAAATAAACCATTTCAAAATGTATAATTCAGTAGCATTTAGTGCATTTACAATGTTGTGCATCCGTCACGTCTATCTAGTTCCAATTTATTTATTTATTTTTAAAAGATGTTATTTATTTATTTGACAGAGAGAGACGGTGAGAGAGGGAACACAAGCAGGGGGAGTCGCAGAGGGAGAAGCAGGCCTCCTGCTGAGCAGGGAGCCCCATGTGGGGCTCGATCCCAGGAGCCTGGGATCATGACCTGAGCTGAAGGCAGACACCCAACAACTGCGCCACCCAGGCGCCCCTCCAATTTATTTTTATCACTCACAAGAAAAACTCCATAGCCATTAAGCAGTTACTCCCCATTCTCCACCCCTAACCCCCACAACCCTGGCACACATCAGTCTGGTTTTTGTCTCTATAGGTTTAACTATTCTGTATATTCATATAAGTGGAATCATACAATATGTGATTTGTTTGTTTCCCCAAATGTTTATTTTTAAAAACTTTCATTCCACTATAGTTAATGTATGTAGTGTCAAATTAGTTTCGGGTATACAGTATAGTGATCCAACAATTCTACACTCAGTGCTTATCACGATAAGTGTGCTCTTAATCCCCTTCACCTATTTCACCCATCCCCCCATCCACCTCCCCTCTGGGAACCATCAGTTTGCCTCCATGGTAAAGAGTCGGCTTTTTGGTTTGTCTCTTTACGGTTGTTGTTTCTTTGTTTTGTTTCTTAAATTCCTTATATGAGTGAAATAATATGGTATTTCTCTTTCTCTGACTAACTTACTTCACCTAGCATTATACTCTTCAGATACACCCATGTTGTTGCAAATGGCAAGATTTCATGCTCTTTTATTACTAACGTTCCATTGTATATATATACCACTTCTTTATCCATTCATCAATTGATGGGCACTTAGGCTGTTTCCATACTTTGGCTATTGTAAATAGTGCTGCAATAAACAAAGAGGTGCATATATCTTTTCAAATTAATGTTTTCATATTCTTTGGGTAAACACCCAGTAGCACAACTGCAGGGTGGTAGGGTAGCTTTTTGAAGAACCTCCACACTGTCTTCCCCAGTGGCTGCACCGGTTTGCACCACCACCAACAGTGCACAGGGTTCCCTTTTCACCACATCCTTGCCCACAATTATTGTTTCTTTGTTTTTGATTTTAGCCATTATGACAGGTGTCAGGTGATATCTCATTGTAGTGTTGCTTTTCATTTTCTTGATGATTAGTGATGTTGAGCATCTTTTCATGTGTCTGTTGGCTATCTATCTATCTATCTATCTATCTATCTATCTATCTATCTATCATCTATCTATCATGTCTTCTTTGGATAAATGTCTGTTCATGACATCTGCTCATTTTTAAATTCAATTATTTGCTCTTTGGTGTTGAGTTGTATCAGTTCTTTATATATTTTGGACACTAACCCTTTATCAGGTATGTCATTTGCAAATGTTTTCTCCCATTCACTAGGTTGTCTTTTAGTTTTGATTGTTTCCTTCACTATGTAGAGCTTTTTATTTATTTATTTTTTTATTTGGGGGAGAGAGAGAGCAGGGGAGGGACAGAGGGAAAGGAGAGAGAGAGAGAGAGAATTCCAAGCAGACTCTGTGCTGAGTGCAGAGCCGGATGTGGGGCTCAATCCCATGACCCATGAGATCATGACCGGAGCCGAAATCAAGAGTTAGTCACTTAACCGACTGAGCCACCCAGGGGCCCAGAAGCTTTTAATTTTGATGTAGTTTCCGAAAGTCTATTTTTGCTTTTTGTCCCCTTGTCTCAGGAGACATATCTAGAAAAATGTTGCTATGGCCTGTATCAGAGAAATTACTGCCTGTGCTCTCTTCTAGGATTTTTATGGTTTCCAGACTCACATTTAGGTCTTTAATCCATTTTGAGTTTATTTTTGTGTATGGTGTAAGAAAGTGGTCGATTGTCATTCTTTGGCATGCAGTTTTCCAGTTTTCCCAACACCATTTATTGAAGATACTTTCTTTTTCCATAGCATATTCTTGCCTCCTTTGTCAAAGATTAATTTACCATTTAATTGCGGGTTTATTTTTGGACTCTCTATTCTGTTCTATTGATCTATTTGTCTGCTTTCGTGCCAGTACCATACTGTTTTGATTACTACAGCTTTGTAATATAACTTGAAATCTGGAATTGTGATACCTCCACTTTTATCCATCCTTTTTCAAGATTGCCTTGACTATATGTGTTTCCATACAAATTTTAGGATTGTTTGTTCTAGTTCTCTGAAAAATGTTGTTGCTATTTTGATAGGGATTGCATTAAATCTGTGGATTGCTTTGGATAGTGTGGGGATTTTAAAAATATCTGTTCTTCCAATCCATGAGCATGGACTATCTTTCCATTCAATTTCTTTCATCAGTGTTTTATAATTTTTTAGAGTATATGTCTTTCACTTCCTTGATTAAGTTTATTCTAGGTACTTTATTATTTTTGGTGTGATTTAAAATGGGATTGTTTTCTTGATTTCTCTTTCTGTTACTTCATTATTAGTGTATAGAAATGCAACACATTTCTGCATATTGATTTTTGTATCCCATGACCTTACTGAAATCATTTATCAGTTCTAGTAGTTTTTTGGTGGAGTCTTTAGGGTTTTCTATATATAGTATCATGTCATTTGCAAATAGTGAAAGTTTTGCTTCTTCCTTTCCAAAAGGGATGCCTTGTATTCCTTTTTCTTGTCTGACTGCTATGGCTAGGACTTATAGTACTATATTAAATAAAAGTGGTAAAAGTGGACATGCTTGTCTTGTTCATGATCTTAGTTGAAAAGCTTTCAGTTTTTCACCATTGAGGATGATGTTAGCTGTGGGTTTTTCATATATGGTCTTTATTATGTTGAAGTATGATCCATTTAAACCTTGTTGAAGATTTTTAGCATAAATGGATGTTGTAGTTTTTCAAATGCTTTTTGTGCATCTATTGAAATGATTATATGGTTTTTATCCTTTCTTTTATTGATGTAATGTATCACATTGATTGATTTGCAAATATTGAACCACCCTTGCATCCCAGGAATAAATCCCACTTGATTGTGGTGAATGATTTTTTTAAATGTATTATTGGATTTTGTTGATGATTTTTGCATCTATGTTTATCAGAGATATTGGCCTATGGTTACTTTTTTTTTTTTTTTTGGTAGCATCTTCATCTGGTTTTGGTGTCAGGGTAATGCTGGCCTCATAGGATGAATTTGGCTACTTTCTTTCCTCTTCTACTTTTTGGAATAGTTTGAGAAAAATAGATATTAGCTCTTTTTTCAATGTTTGGTAGAATTTGCCTATGAAGCCATCTGGTCCTGTGCTTTCAATTGTTAGAAATTTTTTGATTATCGATTGAATTTCATTGCTGGTAATTGGTCTGTTCAAATTTTCTATTTCTTTTTGCTTCCATTTTGGTAGGTTATGTGTTTCTAGGAATTTATCCATTTCTCCTAGGTTGTCCAATTTGTTGGCATATAATTTTTCATAATATTTTCTTATAATCCTTTGTATTTCACTCCCTTCTGCCCTGCAAAATTCTGCTGAAAAATCCGCTATTAGTCTTATAGGGTTTCCCTTGCATGTAACTATTTTCTTTTTTCTTGCTGATTTTAAAATTCTCTCAAAAATTAGAATAAAATAAAATTCTCTATCATTGCTTTTTGCTATTTATTTACTATGTGTCTTGATGTGGCCCTCCTTGGGTTGATTTTGTTGGGGGCTCTCTGTGCCTCCTGGATCTGGATTCTGTTTCCTTCCCCAGATTCAGTAAGTTTTCAGCTAATATTTCTTCAAATAAATTTTCTTTCCCCTTTTCTCTCTCTCTTCTCCTTCTGGGATCCATGTAATATGAATGTTATTAGGCTTGATGATATTGCTAAGTTCCCTAACTCTCTTTTCTTTTCTTTTTTTTTTTTTCCTCCTCTCATGTTCAGCTTGATTGCTTTCCATTACACTTTCCTTCAGGTCACTAGTTCATTCTTCTTCCTCCTCTAGTCCACTATTTATTCCATCTAGTGTATTTTAAATTTCATTTATTGGGTTATTCATCTCTGGTTGATTCTTTTTTTTTTAATATTTTCTATCTCTAATGCTGCTATGAACATACATGTACAAACATTTGTTTGAATTTCTGTTTTCCATTATTTGGAGTGTGTATCTAGGAATGGAATTGCTGGGTCATGTGGTAATTCTGTGTTTAACTTTTTAAGGAAATGCCAACCCGCTTTCCATAGAAACTGCATTATCTTACATTCCCACCAGCAACGTAAAATCGTTCCAATTTCTCCAAATCCTCACAAACACTGATTTTCCATTAAAAAAAAAAAAAAATATATATATATATATATAGCCATCCTAGTGGATACAAAGTGGTATCTTATTGTGGTTTTGATTTGCATTTCTCTAATAACTAATGGTGTTGAGCATCTTTTTCATATGTTTGCTGGCCATTTGTAGATCTTTTTCAGAGAAATATTCAAATCCTTTGCCCATTTTTAAATTGGGTTACTTGTCTTTTTGTTGAGTTTTAAAGATTCTTGATATATTCTGCAAACTAGACCCTTGTCAGGTATATGATTTGCAAATATTTTCTCCCATTCTGTAGGTTGTCTTTTCACTTTGCTACTGCCTTTGGACATACAGAACTTTACAATATTGGTAAGTCCAACTTATCTATTTTTTATTTCATTGCTTTTGCTTTCGGTATCATTTCTAAGAATTTATTGCCAAATCCAGAGTCATGAAATTTACTCCTCCCAAGAGTTTTATGGCTGTAGATCTTACATTTAGGACTTTGATTCATTTTGAGTTAATTTTTACATGTGATGTGAGGTAGAGGTCCAAATTCATTTTTTTTTTTTTTTTGGCATGTGAATATCCAGTTGTCTAGAACTAATTGTTGAAGAGACTATTCTTTCCACATTGAAAGATCTTAGCACCCTTGTTGAAAACCAATTGACCGCAGATGTGTATGGGTTTATTTTTATATTCTGTGTTCTTTTTCATTGGTCTATGTTTATCTGTATGCTAGTACCATACTTTTTTTTTTTTTTAAAGATTTTATTTATTTATTTGACAGAGATAGAGACAGCCAGCGAGAGAGGGAACAAGCAGGGGGAGTGGGAGAGGAAGAAGCAGGCTCATATCAGAGGAGCCTGATGTGGGGCTCGATCCCATAACGCCAGGATCACGCCCTGAGCCGAAGGCAGACGCTTAACCGCTATGCCACCCAGGCGCCCCGCTAGTACCATACTCTTAATTACTGTAACTTTGCAGTAAATTTTGAAACAGGAAGTATGAGTCCTCAAATTTTGTTCTTCTTTTTCAAGATTGTTTGGTTCTTTGTGCTCTTTTGCATTTCTCTATGAATTTTAAAATCTTCCATTTCTGCAAAAACAGTCATTAGGATTTTGATAGGGATTGCACTGAATGGGTAGCTGCTTTGAGGGTCATTGCCATCTTCACAATAATAAATCTAGTCCACAAACACAAGATGTCTTTCCATGTTAGGACTCCTTTCTTTCAGAAATGTTTTGTAGTTTTCAGTGTTTAAGTTTTACACTTCCTTGGTTAAATCTATTTCTATTTTATTCTTTTTGATGTTATTGTAATGGAATTTTTAAAAATTACATTTTCAGATTGTTCATTGCTACGTTGTTATAGAACTACAGCCAATTGATTTTTGTGATTTTTGTACCCTGCAATTACACTGAATTCCATTTTTAGGTCTAATAATTTTTTAAAATTTTATTCCTTAGGAAGGACTTTCTAGATCATGTCATCTGTGAATATAGTTTTATTTCCTTCTTTCCAATTTTTGATGACCTGTATTTTTAATATCTGAAATTTTTGCAGGTCACATGGCTCCCACTCATGGTGCTATGTTCCTTTGTATATATTCTTTCTGATATGTAACTGTGAGCTATTACTGAGTCCCTGCAGAGTGTTTCTGCCAGTACTTAGCTGCTCTGATTTAGAACTTTTTAAAAAATTAAATCTTCTAAAACAATTTAATCTTTTGCTTGAGTTTTCTGGGATCACCTATGTAGTAAGATTTGGGGCTGCAAATCTTCAAAAAGGCCAAACTATTACTACAGATTCTGAGAAAATACTCTCCTGCCACAGAGCACTAAGGTTCAAGATATGCAGACTCCTCCCTGTACTTACTAGGGAGGGGCTGCTCTCATTTGACACCGCTCTTTGGGTGCATTCTGGGCTTGGCCAGGGTCACAAAAATTGCAGTTCACTTGGTTTTTCAAGTGTTTTTGAGGTGAAAGTTGGGTTTCTGGTTATATTCTGCTTTTTTTGGGCTCCTGGCTTCAATTTGTTTTTGGCTTATGAATATACTTTCTTGACTGGTTATAGACACATTAAAAAAAAAAAAAAGTTTTTCCCAGGACCTTTAGTTGGTTTTTTTACAGGAGAGTTGGTCAGGATAGTCACCATACCAATGGAAACGGAACTGTCCATCTGACTGTGATAATGTTTTTCTTACAGTAGTCAGAGAGCAAAGAAGGTTCCATTCATTACATCAGTCCCCCTTATCTGTGGAGGATACGTCCCAAGACCTCCAGTGGATGCCTCAAACTGCTGAAAGTATTGAACCCTCTATATACTATTTATTTTCTTATGCATACATACCTATGCTAGTTTATCTATAAATCAGGTACAGTAAGGTTAACAAAAAGAAACTAACAATTTTAACAATATACAGTTGTAAGAGTACAAGAAAAGTTACATGACTGTGTCTTTCTCTCAAAATCTTATTGTACTGTGCTCACCCTTCTTGTGATAGGAGAGGATAAAACGCCTGCATGATGGGATTAAGTGAGGTAAATGTCATGTACTTAGGCTACTACTGACCTCCTGACAATTTAACAGGAGGATGATTTGATTCTGGACTACAGTTGACCACGAGTAACTAAGACTGTGGGTGAGGGAAAACTACTGCATTTTTCTATAGTATAATTTTGTGGTTTTTGTACTTCTGGAGTTAAAAATAGAGCAAGGAATATTTTTGGTCAAGTCTACCATTTAGCTCATAATCCTCTTTTTTTTTTTTTTTTAAGATTTTATTTACTTATTTGACAGAGACAGCCAGTGAGAGAGGGGAACACAAGCAGGGGGAGTGGGAGAGGAAGAAGCAGGCTCCCAGCAGAGGAGCCCGACGTGGAGCTCGATCCCAGAACGCCAGGATCACGCCCTGAGCCAAAGGCAGACGCTTAACGACTGAGCCACCCAGGCGCCCCCTCATAATCCTCTTTTAAATATTTGGCCATCTAACAATGTGCCAGGCAGTCATCTAGTCATTGAGGAATATAGCAGAACAAAACAGACAAAATCACTGTTCTAACAGAGCTTACATTCTGGGATAGGGTTGAAGAAGAAACAATAAATATTACATGCAAGGTAGATAACATTGAATAGGCCATGGCACACTCTACAACAGCAGGGCTGTTGCTATTTCGTGAATAGTTGAGAAAAACCACTCTAATTAAAGTTTGACATTTGAACGCTTATAGGGAAGAGGGAGCCATATGGCATCTGAGATAATTCTGGGCAAAGAGAAGAACAAGGGCAAACATCTTAAGGTGAGAAAAGTCCTGCACGTTCCGGTCTCACCAGACGCCTGTGTGACTGAGCTGAGAGAGCTGGAGAGCGGTGGAGCACAGTATACTCGAGAAGCAGAGGTGGCGGGAAAAGTCTACAGCTTCTAGTTCACCTTAGGATTTCAGCTTTTACTCTGAAGGAGACAGAAACGTTTAGGTGTGCAGCGATGACATGATGTCCTGGATTACTGTGTGTGGGACAGACTGCTGCAAAGTAAAACGCAGAGAGGACCGCTGAGGAGCCTATGGCAATAATCCAAGAGGTGATGGAGCTTTATACCATGGTGGCAGCAGTAAATACAGGGAACACGTAGATTAAGCAAAAATTAAAAGAACTGAAAGGGCTGCTGTTTAATTTGGAAGTGAAGTGTGGGAAATCAAGGCTAATGCCTAGGCTTCGGGTCAGTGCAACTCAAAGGAATGTTTCCATTTACTGAGGCCAAGAAGAGGAAGGGGTGTGTGCATCTGTATAGAAATCAAGTAGGTTTCAGATACTTTGAAGGTAGCCAGGTGGAAAATGAGTAAGGAGCTATACAGTTGAGGATAAATAGGAAGTGAGCAAATGATAATGGTTAACTTCATTCTCTTCAGCAACCAGGGCATGAAGCTCCAGTAGTTTGGTCTTACTGGACACTATTCAAATTTAATAAAGCAGACACGGTACTGAGCTAGGAGGCTCACAACAGTATGCACAATGAAAATGAATTATGTCATCAAACCATCCCCAGTACAGGAAAACTTTGAGGGTTGTTAAAATTTTAAAAATTTTATCCAGAAATAGTGTGCAATTTGGTTAGCTAACAGACAATGGGATCTAACTAAAATTCCATGTAAAACAGCAATTACTAGACATAGTGTGCCAGAATTAAAAATCATAAAAAAATTGTTCAAAATGAGGCAAGAAAGGATCAAATAGTTATAGCGTAGCAGGAAAGAGTGCAAAATTGTAATTACTGTGGAAACCTAAAGGAAACAATCTTCCTAGTCAAGAATTCTAGAGAACAGCAGTTCTGATCTTTTACAGTTCTTTCGTTAACACTCTTTTTGGGGCATTGGGGGTGCAGAGGTGGTCATGCTTTTAAATAGTTTCCAAATACCTTTACAATTTACATTACATTGGGGCTGTTGAAAGCTTTAATAGCTACTTTTGAGTATGTTCAATATATGCTAAATCCAGTGAACACTGCAAACACCCTAAACAGATTTTACCTTTTCACTCAAAAAACAAAACAAAAAAACCCCAAAAAACCAACTAAGCAATTTGAATCCCACAAAATGAGACCAGTGCTCAAATCCTTGCTCAGCTTTTCAACCAACACTTAGCTGACTTTTGTACGTGGTTACTCTTTAAATGCTACTTGGCCATTGGTTGAATTATACATACACAAAGTTAAATTTCATTTGAAGGTCACTGGGTTAGACAATTGTAGGATGTTAATATGTTAAATGTGTAAAACCACCTACATTATTTGTAATTCAAAGTGCTATAAATGTCAGATATAAGATGGAAATGTATTTGGGCATTCAACATAAGTTCTCTTATCCCTATGAAATAGCAAGAGGTGTCAAATAACTAGCTATATAGGGCTCAAGGACTGTTGCTGTGGGCTCTTAGGTCTAGGAGCAGACTTCAGAATCACCTGGATGGCTTTTTAAAATACTGGGTTTCTCAAGTTTTCTCAATCAGTAGACCTGGAGTGTGGTCTGATAATTTCCATTTTAAAGAACTTCCCAAATGATACTGATTTTTACTGGTCTTGGAACCACACTTTGAGAACCAGTCTTAATTCTTTATAGACCATAGTTTTGTATTTTAAGAGGTTCAAAATAAAGCTCACACACAGTATTAAAGTGTGGATTTCATGTTAGCTGGAATTACTGAGACCAAAGTGTCTTTAAACACAGACTTTAATGGTAACAATTCCTTTAAGCTCAATTAACCTTAGCTATTACAAGTGTTATGCAGATGTCACTATTTAAGACAATATTTAGTGACTTATACTGGTTTCCTCATAAAATAGAAGACAAATTCACTTAAAAGTGTTATCAACAATCATTTAACAGTTTTGTTATGCCAACACAAAACACGGCTAATTTGAGTCACCTCCAAAATCACTAACACAGCATGATCAGTAACCGAAGCATATTTTATCTAAGCCATTAAAAAAAAAAAAAAGTGAGTGTTTCACTACCCCTGAGACCACTAGTTAACTGTGGTTCATACTTTAAAAAATTGTGAGTACACCCACACAAAGCAAACTAACAAGCTTTTTAAAAAAATCTGGTATCACATTGCAAACTTGCCCAGGAAAAAGGAGTCACTTAAAATATAATTTACCATTAACAGGTCAGCTGGACTATAATTCTCATAGATCGAGAAACTATTAAAAATTTGACTTCACACATGAAAAGATCTAGGAAATATATAAGAACCAAAATCAGTTTTTAATCCTCTAATACGCATCCAGTCCTACACGTGGCATTAGTAATGTATATGGGGGAAAAGGGCAAATTCTTGGATTCTTTGAAGGTTTCATTGGAGATGATCTCAAGTCTAGTGTCCATACATTCAAAAATGTTGGTTTTCCAGGTACTTTACTGTTCTCTTAAACCTGGAGAAGCCTTTATGGCTTATTCCCTTAGAAGTGACATTAAGAAATGTTGTAGAAAGCATCAAATCAAAGATACAGAGAACTGGACAATCTAGTAACTATTACGACAATCAATGGTTTAAGTCATCTCTATGAATACGTAAAGGTTGTCTATGGCTTAAAAAAAAAAAGATCAACTTGAAAGTCAAATAGGAATTCAGAAGTTCTGACAAACTGTTTATTCACAGCTGGCTTTCAGTGATATGCCTACTAAAGCTATTATTTTGAGAGTATAGAATCAGAAGTAATTATTTTGAAAATAGAGCAACAGAACAGTATTTCTTACCTTATGGAGTGGTAGGCTACTAATTTCTCATTTGTAGTTTGAATTCAAAACAGATTAATAGTATGACATCTACGTTAAGGAGTAAGTTTTTAAGTAAAAGATGAAATGAAAAAAATCACTCATTGGAAAATTGTATAGCTGGGTTGATATTTCTCAATGAAATGCTTAAATTACAGAATTAACAAAGCCAGAACATCTTTGGAAGGCATGCATTTCACTTGCAGGTTAGAGAAAAACTTTAAGTCAATAAACCATGTCCAAACTACGTTATTAAAATGTTTATAAAAAAAAATCAAGCTTTAACATTTTATATCTAGCTTTCCACATCTGTGTGCAGACAAGGAGTAAGACTGCACATAACTGTAAGCAGTGCAAAGAATGTGGAAGTGGAGAAAAGTCACACATGTGCTAGAAATCAAATACAAGATTTTAAGAAAGCAATGGACAAATAAAATAACTAGGAGAAAAGTAAAACTATAGGGTCAGGATTAGGAAGTGTGAAGAATGATAATGCCCTTGTTACTACAGAAGTTAAATTAGTGGCACAGATAGCACTTGTCAAACAAAAAATAATCCAATAGCATTGACTTTTATTCATTCACGTTAAGTCACCTGAAATGATATCTGTTGCATTTAAATGCTCATTAATGTAAATGGCTGAACAAATCCATTTCAATGGATATTCAATATCCCACATAGTTAAGTCACTTCAACACAGCCTCATGACAACTCCCACACCAAAACAGTACTTTATTTTGTAAATTTTGACCCATTATTACTCCCATGTTATGGTTTTTTCAGCTGTCAAGTGTACAAGGTGAAGAAAAAAATTTAGTTAGATGGGGGTTGCACCTGGAAAATAAATTTCTTAAACTCCATATACATGTTTCAAAACTGCTGGGTCCCAAGTCCATCTATGAACTCCAGGGCTGCCAGTATCATGTGCAGCATACTAAAGCTACACTATCCGAATAGCTTATTAATTCTGCATAAATCAGGTCAATCAATGTGTCAACCTGTAACAGACTGTGCACTTTTAACTGAACATGGCAAAATATTCACTCTTTTGAACTTTACATCATCATTTGATGTCAAACAATGAAGCAAATCCCAACAGTATATACAAAAACAGCTTTGCATTTACAAAAGATTGTTTCCCATACTGATTAATTCAGGCAGCTAACTCATTGGTTTATGCAACTTTATTGAAGAAAAATAAATCAATTACTAGCAGAGCTATTAGTTGATCACTCATCCATTGACAACTTGCATCATTTATTCAGTGCTATATTAAACAGTGTATTGGAAGATAGATTAACTAATAGCTCCAAGCCTCCTAACAATTTAAATGAGAATTACAAAATGTTTGAGACCCTATTTTGGAATACAAAGGGTGTTTGACTTCCAATTTCCATTCTCTGTAGAACAAGAACAGGTCATTCCTTTATTGACATGCATAAAATACATCACATTTTCTGTTCTGCTGATGCTATAAATTCAATACCAATTCTCCAGCCACATCAGTTATGAGCATAAAGTATATCATGTAACCTCAAATCTCTAACAGTGGAAGGCTTAAAAAAAAAGACTGGATGCTAGAATAATGCTGCTTCCTTTGATGTGACAACTGAGCATCCATCTCCCTCCCCCTCAGATGATTTCTTCAGCATGTTAGAGCAGTGAGGAATGGTTTTAGTCTCATACAAGTTAGAGTGAAGACATTGGCCACATAATACACATGCTCCATTTTTTAAAAAATTCTGAATCTTGGGCAACTGTTCTCTTGTAACTACTTTACAGTTTCTAAAAGCAGTTATTGTCCAAAGCTGGAAGAACTTAAGTCTTCTCAGATGAGCATGTGAATGAATGGAGGGAGGTAAACAAAAAATAAAATTAAAAAAGATGAGGTCTGATAGGGGAGCAGCCGGATAAGAAAATCAAAAAAGGAACAGTAATTTAAAGTTTATTCCAGCTATAATGCAGGTTATTCTGACTTTAAGGTAGCATCACATGGCATACTTCTGAGTCCATTCCCGAGATATTCTGTTGTACCTGTAAATAAAGAAGATGTTATTTAAAAAGTTAAAGAATTCTTAATACTCAAAAGAAAGATTTCTATTTTACCTCCAGACTCATCATGGACTCATCTCCCATGGTTATGATTAGAATTAAGCCAACAGGGAGAAAAAGCACTGGTACTCAAAGCAATGTGGGAAATGGAAACCTTATGCTTCCAATACAGTGTTCCAATACACTGAAAGTATTTTAATAAACACAAGAAGGTGGCACCGAGACTGGGGAGACTAGCAAAAATCAAAGACCTTTTCTCTCCCCTACCAGAGAGTTAAATTTTCTATTAGAACTTCTGTAATTAGTATCCATTCCAACAAATTTTAACATTAAAAAAATATTTTACAGTTCATAAAGGACTTATGTCAGAGTACAACACAGATTCTAACATCTAAAGAAATTTCCATCAAAGCCAAAATCAAATCTGAATCCTAGACCTTGAGAAATTACTAGAGCTTAGCTAATACCAGAAAATACCTTTGAGATTTAAGCACAGGTAGAAGATTAGACACTGGGGAGGGTGAAAAAAGCAATTTTCAAGAGGAAGGTGGGTGGGACTGGTATGTATGTGTTAATTAGAACACTTATGTGTTACTTTTAGAAAGGGTGGTGATTGGAGCTAACAACAAGCCCCACTTGAGACCTAAGAAATGGGAATCTCTACTAGGAGTACAACTTGGGGGCATCTGTTTAAAAGATCAACAGATAATTCACACACAAGCAAGGTTATTTATTACTGAGGAACATCACTAATATTCACAAATGCTATCAATTTCTCCCGGTATTACACCCATGCCATAGGCTACTTACCAAAAATTATACTGATAACTTTAAGAAATGAATATACCTCAAAGGGCACAAGAGAACTTTTAGATTTGTATTTCCAGTTTATACTCTGTAAAATATTAACTAGCTTCATTTCAAACCAAGAACTAAATATGGTTCAACCATTTTTTCTAAACTTTGGCATATAGAAGTTTTCTACCATTCATGGTTACCTCATTTAAGGACACCCTCTCAAAAAGCCAGCACTTTAAAACAAAGGTTTCATTTAGCATACAAGGAGCCACAAAGTATAGCTGATATTAATGCATGCTTGTCAGTAATGAACGTTTAGATGCTTAGAGGCTTTATTAAAAGTGTTTTCCCCTTACATTATTATTTCTTGGCCAGATTTGAATTAAATCACCACATTTCATATAGTACTGGTATAAAGGTTAAAATCTACCAAATTTAAAATGTAAATACCATGGTAGTTTGAAAAAAATTCTACTTAAATTTTTAATTTCTTACTAGTGCTACATGTAACTGTTGTGCCATGCAAAAATACTCTCAAGCAATAATGACTACTGGGTATACTTTCACGCTAAACAGAGATCAAGCAGTTAACTGTACAGTTTCAAAAACCTGTCACATGTTACCTTTTGTTAATACAGTGCCTTAAAACATGCAGCACTCAAGTGCTGGCAGTACCATGAATAAGCGCACCATAGAGTGCAGATCCTCTTACCCTACAACATAGCGTATTTCTCTGTCCACTCTCTTGCTAACCTATTGTACCTAATTGAACAAGTATACTTAGCATTAATTATAACATACAACAAAGTTATAATGGTGAAGTTGTACATAAAGATAATTCAAGTATTTGAGAAATTTAGACCAAATTTTTGTAACAGTACCAGTATTTGTTTCAAAAACATAATTGGGGTAAAGAAAACTTTGCTTTCTTCCCAAAACCTTAGTGACAAAGCATTTGAACATATTAGAAAAATAGAACATTTTAGAGGGGCTCTTCACTGTCACATAAACTGAACACTATTAAAAAAAAAAAAATCCCATTTCAAAAACTACCTTTCTGTACATTTTAACTATTATCTTACCAGAAATAAATCATCAAGTCTTCTTGGCATTTCCACAACATAAAACAGAGTGTAAGCCTAACTCATTAAGATAAATCACTCTTTGGAATACTTCCTTAAACCACTATACTTACTTATCTCTGTCTGTTTTATAGATCCGTGCAATCTCTGGCACTAGGGGGTCATCTGGGTTTGGATCACATAGCAGTGAACAAATGGATAAAAGAACTGCAAATAAAAACAAAAAAAGAAAAAGAAAAAGAAAGAAAAGTCTGTTACCCAGCACTGGGAATTTGGATAAATAAAAGTATATTTAAAAACATGTATTAAAAACCTCAATCCTCAAAAGATTTTTAGTTTGTACCTTAATGTCACTGAAACAAGTCCGTATAGATTTTGCTTCATAGAAGACAAACTCCTAGTAAATAAGGAATGCTAGAAATAGAGCTTTGTTGGGATCATAGTTTAGTACTGACTTACTATAAAAAAAAAAAACAAAACTGCCCAACTCAGGAGTTCTGAGATATCCAAATGAATCTAATATCATCTTTAAAAAGTGGCATTAGAATTTAACTGGAGTTTCTTGGTACTTTGCGGGGGGGGATCCAGCAAAGAATATGCAGAGAACACCTGTGCAGTATTATCCTCAGCTGTTAGGTATGATGAAAAAATCCATTCTTGGGGAGCCAGCTGGCTCAGTCAGGAAAGTGTGTGACTCCTGATCTTGGGGGTTGTGGGTTCAAGCCCCATGTTGAGAGTAGCAATTACTTAAATAAATATTTACAAAGAAAAATCCATTCTCTGCCCTGCCCTCGGGTGAGTTTCACAAAACTCCAACTGCTCTGTGTTTTGTCTCCTTGAATTTATAAACTAGTAGTACTGGTTAAATAATGTGGAGATCTAGCTCTATTACTAAGTGAGCCTTCTCAACTCTAGTTCTTACCCTGACCTGTTCAGTGTATGAATTTGGAAGATACCAAACATCACAGAACATGTATCTAATTCATTTTGTATGCATGTGAATGTGCCAGACACTGGAAAGTGTTATAAAATTTTAACATACAAAAGCTTCAAGGGATTATTAAAATCTTCAAAGATAACATTACCACAAAAGATAGTACTAATGTAATATATTACAGCAAATATAATTTTAAACCCAAAAGGCAGGAGGGCACATATAAAAACTCAACCCACATTTACAGAAACACAGTGTTGAGTTTTATTCCCAACAGTGATAAACTTGGAACCTAGTACAAGATATTCTTGGTACTGTATCTGTATAGTATCTGTACTGTGTCTGGTGTTAAGAGCTTGATTTGCAAGGGAACTGGAATGTATCCCAAGAAGGTGAAAAACATCTAAAATTATGTCACACTTGAAGTTACAGCAGCATTCACCAAAACTGATTTTTTTTTCGTCTGTAAAAGACTGGTTTCAAATTCATTGTACAAACATGTATCTGAAACACTGTCTTAATTAACAACGTTAAAAAGCCTCATTTTTTGTACCTGAGGAATGCTACATCAACACCAAAAACCAAAATTTACTGGAAGGCAAACTTCCTTCCCATTATGTAGTTTTGTGGTAGGTCATTTTTTTGTTGGCAGGGGGAGTGACAAAAGCCACCATAGATAGTCATTCAAAATGGAGAAAGAAGGAGGCATATCCCATCTCTATCTGGGATATTCATGTGGACACTGACAACCTATTAGAGATACCCCATAATTGACCCTTATGAAAAGTAGAAGACCAAAATTAATCTAGAGACATTTCCAAGACTATAGTAATTTTAGCCTATTACTAGGTAGGACCGACCTATTAAACACAACACCTAAATTATTTTAAAAGGAAAAAAAACTGTAATAAGCACAAGAAAGCAAAATCAGAATCTTTCTATAATGGAAACCAAGATTTAAAAGCTCCATTAAACTTTAGATCTACCATTTTATAAAACGCAGAAGCGAGCTGAGATGTGAGTGGTCTAGGGTCGAAAAATACTACAGAAATCTATTTAAGAAACTTTATTATCTACAAAAATAATGCCTATACACCTTAATTTGACTTTTTCCCACAAAATCTTTCATCAATACCGCTAAAAGCACAAAATAAAAACTTTTTCCCTTCCCCACTTCTTACCAAAACATTGGCATAATATGGAAGTAGGCCCCCAAATGAAACTCCTTTATTTTTTTTTAAAGATTTTATTCATATCTGACAGCAAGTGAGCACAAGCACACAAGCAGGGGGAGCAGCAGAGGGAGAGAGAGAAGCAGGCTCTCCACTGAGCAAGGAGCCCAATGGGGGGGTCGATTCCAGGACCCCGGGACCATAACCCGAGCCCAAGGCAGACACCCAACTGACTGAGCCACCTAGGCACCCCAATGAAACTCCTTTAATTAGAAAATCAGAGTAGCTCAAGACACTTTCTCTAAAAGTACTTTACCTTTAGAAATAGTTAAAGCAGGAGACCACTGTGATCTTAGAATATCGAGACAAATGCTGCCGTTACTGTTAATATTTGGATGATAAATTCTTGTTGTAAATGCAACCTAAAATAAATAAATAAAAACTTTTAGGTATTTTTCCCAGTAAAAATAAGCATCCTAATCTGAAACAGAAGACTTTTAATCAAGGCTTACAATACTGTGTGTCATACACACACACTCTCTCTCTCAACAAATGGCTGAAACCTATTTATACACATAAAAGGACTAAAAAATTACAGAAAATGGTTTGTATATTCTGATCAACATCTTTCAAGGGCTCCCCCTCTTTAATTAAAATGGAAAATGTAACCTTGGGGCAAAAATTTTACTATCAATGATATGATGGGATATTCTGAAGGTTAACTTTGGCTCTACCACGTCATGAGTATCAAAAAGAGCACTGAATGGTAATCGACATTCATTAAAAAAAATAAAGGAACTTCAGAATGTAAACCAAATTTACAGACCAGCTCATTTAAGGTATCAAGTTACAAAGGTATGTGTTTTAGTCTGCACTTCCACTGTACGTAAAATACAAATTTGAATGATCAACAAAGTGTTTCATCTAAAGTAACTATTATACTACACCTGTAACAGGACTGCAAAGATGGCTGAAGTGCCAATGTTCTGTTCTTTTCTACTGTTATTCATATAGGTTGGCTTTATGTTAATTGCTATGAAGAGTCAAGGACCCAATGCTTTTAATAACTGTAAACCAGTCACCTCAGTGCATTAAGCAACTCTTAAGTTTTGACAGATTTATTGTCATATATGCAAACACAAACCCCTGAAAGACAGCCCACGTGAACCCCAACAAACATAGCATAGGCTGCAACAATATAGGCAAATGCACAGAAAGCTAAATACTTGAAGCCCACTATTACAAAGGTTAATACTACACATCTGTATGAGCATAATAAACGGTGTAAAAAGCTTCCACATAATGTATCAGAGTGTTGCAACATTAAGGATAAGTCAGATCTTATCTCCATTTACAAAGTCCAAATTCAAGTCTAACTGCTCTCTCAACTAAAGGTTAAAAGTCAGCAAACATTCTGTATTGGTGACTCAATACATATATATTTAGCCTTAATTATTTTATTCATAATATGTGTACACCCCAATTTAGCCTTACTTATGCAGAACCTCGATTTCTAAGGATATTCTACTCCTCTGAAATAACGCACAGATCTTATACACTAATCGATTTTGGCAGTAAATACTTGCCTTAGGTGGTTTGAAGGGGTAGTCTGTAGGAAAATGAATTGTCAAAAAGAATACACCACCTTGATATGGGCTGTCATTCTGTGAAAAGAAAAATTTGCTTAACTCTGATATTTAAAGTATTACTGTTAAATAATCCATGTAACATTTCTATTTTCTAAGCATATCTTTAACATGAACCAAGATTACCTGTTTACGCTGCAATGAAGAGTCAAAATTATTCCACAGTTCAGTTCTTATTACTGAAAACTACACAATCAAAATTTACTACAGAACAATGAACCCTTATCTACTTAGATCCCATTTTATGTAAGTCACCAAAGAACTGAAAAAAATTTACCAGAAACCAAATGTTCTAGATCCTGATTTTTCACAAAGTTTACTTAGCAATAAAGTCTATATACAGTATTATATATCAAACCTGAATTTGAAAATAAGGTCTTATATTTATTTTTTCTAATGCTAGCCATATACACACATATGGGCTTTGTATCTCAACACACCACTCTGGTCACTTTGGCAAACCAGAATGTTGGCTACTGCAGGTTAACCTGTAACTACCTTCAACAGGAGAAGCAAAACAAAAACAAAATAGGTTTTTTAACATAAGTTTAATTCCCAATTGGCTCCTCAAAATTTTCATTTTTTAAAATGTTTATTTAAGTAATCTCTACACCCAACATGGCACTCAAACTCTCGATCCTGAGATCAAGAGTCACATGCTCTTCCAAATGAATCAGCCAGGTACCCTTCAAAATTCTCATTTAAAACCATGAAGGTTTTTTTTTTTTTAAATTTGAGAGAGAGTACGTGCACCTCTGTGCACGAGCGCGGGAGGGAGGGGCAGAGAATCTTAAGCAGACTCTGCTGAGCGTGGAGCCTGACTTGGGGCTTGATCCCAAAACCCTGAGATCACTATCTGAGCTGAAACCGAGAGCTGGACACTCAACCGACTGTGTCACCCAGATGCCCCCAAAACCATGGAGGATTTTTTCCAAGAGCACACTGAATTCTCCACAGCAAATCAATACACAGGATTACTAGATTTGGAAAACACTGTGGAACATTTGCTCTTCCACTTCAACAGAAAACAAATTTTCAAAGCTATAACATCACTCTTCTAACTTTGTTGTTTTGCTTATTATAATCTGAGTAGGAAGAACTCTCTTAATAAATATTATACAATGTTAGTATAACATTTGGGAAACACTACTTGCTAGAATTTTACATTTAATTTAACCAATACCAGGAAAAAGTTATCATTGTGTTCCCATTTTATGGATAAATAAAAATGGGACTTGAAGAAAT
The DNA here is from genome assembly GCF_002007445.2 of Ailuropoda melanoleuca. NCBI lineage: Eukaryota > Metazoa > Chordata > Mammalia > Carnivora > Ursidae > Ailuropoda > Ailuropoda melanoleuca. Next base: position 27,651,868 of record NC_048228.1, on the reverse strand, counting down.
AATTTAGGTGTACAAGTGGTGTTAAGAACCGAGATTGAAACCCAGGTCTTATGAAGATCACAGGTCAACATGGATCAGAGAGTGATGACAAAAGACAGTGACCTCATTAAAAACTTCATGGTAAAAGCTGAAAACATGAAAACTGCTTCTGAATATGTAAAGAAGCCACCTGGTGAGGTCTTTGAAAATTTATAGTAACCAGTTATTACCAACATCCATTCCTCTCCATTAGAGGGAGTATGTACACAGTGCTAATATTAAGGCTTTTAATATGCCCATTCTGGATGTCAGTAAAGTAAAAACTTTTCCAGATCTGACACTTTAATACAGCTCATTTAATTCCCAGCCCTCCATGAAATAGTTAAGCAATAGCTGAATTAATCTAACTCAGTTCTTGGGATGCCTGGGTGGCTCAGTCTGTTAAGCATCTGCCTTTGGCTCAGGTCATGATCCTGGAGTCCTGGGATTGTGCCCCATGTCAGGCTCCCTGTTCATTGGAGCGCCTGCTTCTCCCTCTGCCCCTTATCACCCTGCTCGTGCTCACTCTAATAGATAAATAAAATCTTAAAAAAAAAAAAAATCTAACTGTTCTATAGATCAGGTATAAGGGACACAGAAAACCATTTATCTTAATGGGCTAACGTTTTGGTGAAGAGACATGCAATGAAATGTTGCAAATATGAAAAATGAACAGGGCATACCTGCAACTTGAAGGAAAAATGTCAATTTACTGATGAAGAATGAAGTTCAAAGAAACATACAACTAGTATAATGAAAGAGCTACAATTGGAGTCATTACTCCAAAGTCCTTTTCATATTGCCTACAAAATTTTAATTCAAAAAACTAAGATTGCAAAGCAGCATATAAACAGCATAGGAAAAAAATATCAAAGCACAGAATTTGATCGGAATTTATTAAATAACACACCTTTGTTAACAGCTACATTAACTGGGAATAGCTGTTTCAAATGGCATACTTTTACAAAATAGACTAATGCGGAAAATGTTTATACAGTGTATAATGAACCATTTACGGTACTCCTGAACAGAAGTTTTTATAAAACCAAATTACCAAAGTTCTAAGTTTTCATTCCAAGTTTCATACAATCACAAGTGCTGTATCTGACTGCTTCTGAGTAAAGGCAATCTAATGATAAGATTTAGGCAAAGCCAAATTTCATTTCACTTACTCAAAAAAAAAAAAAAAAGAATTTAGGGATGAAAATATTTCAGTGCTACAATTAAACACTACAGTTCCATCAACTCAAAGAGGAAAAACTGGTAAAACGACCACAAGATCCAGAGGTAACCAAACCAAAATATGCTATCTAAAAAACTGAAGCTCTGTATCAAATTTACTATAAACTGAAAGCAAACAGAAAATAACAAGAGAAAAACAATGAATACTTTGATCAGTAAACTGACTCAAGACTTAGAAATCCAGAATTTATCGTGGATCTCTTTAGACACATTCTACACCCTGGTTTTAACTCCAATCAGTGCAAGTCACTTCTCAGTGTCTGTACTCTAGGGCAACCATAAAGTGTTGGTATTCCCCCAGATCTATCTTCTGCTTCTATCTCCTGACCCATACTTATTTTGGTAACTCTTGAATTTTTCTCTAGTATAGTTATTAATTCCAGGACATGTATATTCAAATGCCTGTAAATATTTATCTTTGGATGTCTCATGTATCCAAAAACTCAAACCACAAACCAGGAACTCGTAACTGATCAAAGTAGTTATTAAAGGTCCTTAAAATCTCTTATACTAGCTTCTTCTCCTTTATGCCAACTGCCACTACCCCCTTCGTTCACAATCTTACCATCTTTTGTTTATATTATGGCAATGGCTTACTTCTGGTATTCCTCCCTGCCTTCACTGGTTTTTCTTCTAATTTATCCCTTACCCTAACGCTGAAGTTGTCCTAAAACACAAGTTACATCTCTGCTTGAAATCTAGCACAGCTTTCAAGATAAAGTGCAAATTCCTAAGCACACAAGGTGCTTTATATGATCTCCTTCCCACCAATATAGCTGGTCTCATCTTCCACCTCTTCTCCTGAATATGCTCTCCTTACTGCACTTAAAATATTTCACATCTCCTTTTTCTCCGGTTATTTATTTCTTCCACTTGAAATATTCTTATCTGTATCTTTACCTTCTTCATCTCTAGGACCATACCTACACTATAGGGCCCATCTCAAACTTAAATGTCCTTAAAAAGATAATACAGCTTTCCCTTTGTTCAGTTCAATATGCTTGCTGCCCTTCTTTTATACCTTTCTATACAACACAATTACCCAACATACTTATATAACTTACTTATATTTTCCTCTTCCTCTAGACTACAAAGTTCCTTAAAAAGGTACCGAAGGGAAGAGTTTTCATGCATCATTAGCCTTTGCAGGAACTGACATTAATACACTTAAAATAAGTTGACAAATAACCCCTATGGACCAATAAGACAATACCTATGAACCAATTATTTGACCAGATGGTTTCTGCAGCTGATTCTGCTCAGGCTGCCAAAGGTTATGTTATATTACCCAAAAATGGTACTTTTTTCCATGGCTGTATCAGAGATTAGATGGAAGTCAGTGTGGTTCTCCAAATAACTTCAAAATATCTTTCTGCCAGCTCCATTTCCAATTAAAGGAAAATCAAGCATATAAATATCAAATAAGGAGTTAATTTCTCCTAACTGCATCAATTGTTAATGGGAACTGCCCTTAATACAAAAAAACAGAAACATAAAATCCACCAAAGTTTAAAAACCACACAGCCAGTTTTTATTAGTATTTGTACTTCCAAAGTATCCTACCTTCAGAAAGAATAAGCCAGTTCAAACAGTTATTAGGAAGAAGCATTTTACCTCATAAATTTAATGATCAAGAACATTTCCAGACTACAGAATGGTAAAATTCAACTCTGTATTAACTCTGTATTAAAACTTAAATTAGAGGCTCCATTCCTTAGTCAGGAACGTATAGTTAAAGTGGCACTGCCAATCACTTTTACTGACCTAAGAAGTACTCCAAAGCAAAAGTACTTTTGTCACCATTTATTCTTTCAGCAAATCTGCAAATATATGGATTATTGTACCACCAATGGCCCTATGTTTTAGCTCAATCTGCATATCACATATTAACAAAATTAAGCAATTATTTATCTAATCGAACTGTGATGTTTTATCACAAAAATGCAATCAAAAGCCAAAATAAGAATGAGTTATTTCATTGATGACTCTACAAGTAAAAGTGACTATTAGCTATTAGAAAACTGCCATCTAAACAAGTGCTTACTTAAATATAGTTTTTGCTTTTATTAATCAGGGAATATTAAAATAGTTCTGATAATCAAGTATTTGTTTTTAAAAGCAGAACTGTCATTCACATACATTAAAAGGCTGCTGAAAAAAATTTACAGAGAATACCCATAATCTGAAATAGGTATAAAACAAGTGAAAAATGTTTTTTGAAGATAAAAGCAAATCAAGTGAACAGCTACAAAAAGGTCAGGCTAAGCAATCTTCTTTTATTCTCTGAAAAATTACTAGTATAAACTACTCACACTTCACTTTCATTTACTCTTAAGTATATTCCTTACCTTTTGGAAAGACAGTTCAACAAACAGTGAGTGAAGCCTCAAAGTCCAGGAGAAAAACACAGTGGTTGCAAAGAGCTGGTTTATTATGCACACCATCCAATTAGAAGTCTTGATTACCAACTCTTTATAGTGCTTTATTAATACGGACAACTAATTTTTATAAGGAGGTCATCTTAAAAGCATCATCTGGATCAAAGATGAGCTTTTATTTGGCAGAAATGTTAAGGTATTTTATTGAGTACTCTGCTTTGACAATTGGTGATCTATAATGAAAAAATTCTAGAAATTACAAATGCAAGTGCCTACAGAATCGAGGTAGGCAAAATCAAGTGGACAGGAATAGTGTGAGACACAAACTCCATATAAAAAAGGGAGGTAGCTGCTACTCCATCTCAAGCCATTACTGCTGTGGAATGAAGGTCTAGTCTGGTTTTTTTATGCAGATTGTCAACTTTTAAAATGTTTTGTGGACTAAACTGGGTAAAAGTCACACTAAATTAACTATGTGCATTTAAAATAAATAAATCACAATTTTGTTACCAAATAAAAGGAAGCATTTTTAAAGCAAAATAAAAGTTACAATAATAAAAACAGTCCTTGTAATTGGAAGTGAACAATTCTTACTTTGAATAGTTTCTTAAATTAGGATAATAAAGACATTTCAAATTAAGAAGCTAAATATCCCCCCACCATCACCAAGTTTAAGTTGATTCACAATCACCTTACCATTAGGCCCTAACATTTTATAACTACTCTTAGCTCAATCATCCCTGCTATGTTTTTCCATAGAATTTCTCCCACTAAGCACTTTATTTACATATCCCAACTTATCACACTTGTTTTAATTACCTGTCTCTCCCAGACTGTCAGTTCCCCAAAGAATGAGGGGGACCATGTCTATTCTTAATGGCTGGCACATAGTGGGGAATCACATTGATTGAGATATTAAAAAAAAGATTACAATTATCAAAATCAGAACTATGGAATAAAAACTTACTAACTTTTCCATGAACCTTTCTCCTTTTAGAATGTCAGACATCTAGCTATTGACTGTTATCTCACCAAGTACATTACTAACATTTATGTTCAGATTAAACCACCAAAGGGGGGGTGCAGATTAAGACATACATGTAACTTAGAATAGAAATCCTCAAGTGCCTTCCAAATCAAAAAAATATTAAGTATTGTGCAAGATACAGTCTTACCCAGGTTGTTTTATTGCGCTCTAATTCTGTGAAATTCTTAGATGGTATCCATAATTCTGAATATTCAATTATCCAGCATATACAGTTTCTTATCTACCCAGGATAGAAAGGAATTTTGCTGTATTCAAAATATCACTTTCTACCTAAAAATATTCAAATTTTGTAAAAAACTAAGGTTCTATAAAGAATCAAACAATACAACAAAAACTTAGACTTTTGACAGCAACAGGAGTAAGATCTTTGAGTAACACCATGGTAGAGCCAGTAAATTAATTGGCTCTGCATGTAAAGGGAAGCTCTGTGACAATGCTTTACACTACTATGAAAGACAACAAGGATAAAGTGGAAAAATATTTGATAGGTCAGAGATCCTATATTCTAGGACAGACACACAGCACATATAACAATGACTAATTCATTAAACTGTTATGTCTTTCAAAAACAGTACAACCATGGCAATTCCAAAACAATACTACAATGTAATAAAATAAATGTAAGACTAAGTTAAATTCAACTAGGTCAACGCTGAATTTTTAATTAAGAGCAAAATGTTTTAATTCTTAATACTTACAGGTCCCATAATTGTGGCTTGCCAATGAAACACTACGGAAAAACAAAAAAAAAAACTGTTGTTATCTAAAAATGCACAAGCTCTTTTGAAATTAGCCATTAAAAGCAACTTAAGAGTTACTTACTATCATCCCCAACTGGACCTGCAGAACATTGTGCTGGAGGGTCACGGGCCAAATCGCTAAGTTCCTACACCAAAACAGAAAATGATGGGTTGGTCATGTAACCATAATAAAAAAACACAAGCAAGGAAACAAAGTCAACTGTTTATTTTCACACCATTCTTTAAGGAACATACAATCACAGTTCACAATACATTATAGTAAAAGAGAGAAAGCATAAGTGGCCATAGTCTAGATCCAGGGACATAGTAGCCATAGATAGGAAAATTTGTTACAACAACAAAAACTATCCAAACCAAAAAAGTTCTTATCAGATACTTTCATGGCTTGAGAAGTTAGACAGAGCAGTTCTCAATATTCATGCTGTTTGCTGAACTTTCTGGACATCTCAGAGGCCCCCGTTTCTACTATCTTAAATCCTGTTATTTCTGAACCACACTAGCCACAGACCTCATTTTCCACTTGCAAAATCTCTCATGGGGCTAGGTAGGTATCCTTTTTGATTTGATCTTTTTCCTGCAACTCAACCATGTCTTTCATACAATGTTGAGTAAGATTACAACTGTGGAAGAACCTGAAGTTTGCTCATAGTAAAACATGCAGTTTTCCAAAATTCTACCTGACTTTGTATTTAACAAATATGTACTTAGCTCTTCCATGGCTTGAACGTAACAAATACGGATAATGTAGTAAGAAAATACAGTTGTTTCTTTACTGTTTTTATTTAAGATGATATAACTTTACCTATATATACCTATAAATAAATCTCTATAGGGATTTATAGACCCATGAGGTAATAGTGGGCTTCAAGAAAAAGGGAATACACAATACTGCAGGAAGATAACTACAGCAAATATTTGCCTCTATGATATGGTCAAAATGCACTTTAGGAAACAGACAATTGTTCAGGAGTCATCAATATAGGTTCATCCCATTAATCATGTCACAAAATATCAGAACATTATGTTGTATATCTAAAACTAAAAACGTTACAGATCAATTGTATTTCAATAAACCTGGGATGGGGGGGCTGCTCTAATACACTCTGCTAACTTGCTTCTGAAACTCACACCACCTCTGCTTTTAAGATTATCAGAACAGCCAGAGATCCCGGGATTCACAATCTTAGGATAATGGAAGATCAGATCATTTTTGCTTGCCTTTGTAAATATACCTTCGTATGTTCAGCATATTTAAAAACGGGAGAAAATTCATTCCAACCACTTTTGATCCTGATCAGTAGGAATTACAGAAACTCTTAACTGGAAGTTAAACAAATGGTTAAAAGAAACTATGGCTTTAGCTTAAAAATAAAAACAGGGGCGCCTGGGTGGCACAGCGGTTAAGCGTCTGCCTTCGGCTCAGGGCGTGATCCCGGCGTTATGGGATCGAGCCCCACATCAGGCTCCTCTGCTATGAGCCTGCTTCTTCCTCTCCCACTCCCCCTGCTTGTGTTCCCTCTCTCACTAGCTGTGTCTATCTCTGTTGAATAAATAAATAAAAAAATCTTTAAAAAAAATAAAATAAAAGTCTTTTAAAAAAAAAATTAAAAAAAAATAAAATAAAATAAAAACAAACACCCTTACAAAATATCAAATGATTCTGAACCAATTAAGTTTTTGAAAACTATGCTTTTCTGAATAAAAATAAGAAATGTACTTGCAACTTGAATTGACTATCCGTCATCAAGCAAATTACTTTTTCATAGGCCAGATTTTTTCATATGGTATTTACATCCCATAGTCAGCCACTTCTGTTATAATGAGAATCTACTTTAACTTCATCTCAAGGCATAAAAATTTTAACTGTAGAGAAGAATCAAGTAGTCTAGTCTAACTGATATGAACAGAGAATTCTCCCATGTTCCAGAGCTTATATAACAAGTTCCTTTGTTTAGCCCACCAAAAAAAAGATACTAAAAGTTAACTTACACAATCGAGTTCCCTCTTTCCTTCAGGGACACAAGGGTTCAAAAAAACCCAAACGAACAAACAAAAAAAAAAACCGCACCAAAAAAACCCAAAACCCCACAAACCCTCCCCACCAAAACACAACTTACCAGTTCTAAACCATGCCCTCTTTTTCCACAAAGATTTACCCCCTAGTTTCTTACAGTGATCTAGCCCAAATTATGTACTTATTAGTTTAAATGCCTGAAAAAGAGATCTAGCAGTTATTTTAAAATAAAAAGCAACCTAATGATGGTTGATCTAACAAAATACCCAAGTGACCTTGAAACAACTTCATTATAAATACAAATGCAGGAATCTGTAAAGTTGATCTAAAATACATCAACATCCATTTGAAAATTACATTTTAATTATGAAGAACATAAAAGAATATTTCTTATAGAAGAAACAAGTTTTTAGGCACAATATTTATGTATCATTAAGCCTTTATATGCTGGCATTATTACTGTACAGTGAAGGTGTAATTTCAGCTTTTCCCTCCCATAACTTCAGGATCTTATTCTCAAATAATTTTTTTAAAAGATTTTATTTATTTATTTGACAGAGACAGCAAGAGAGGGAACACAAGCAAGGGGCGTGTGAGAGGGAGAAGCAGGCTTCCCACCAAACAGGGAGCCCGATGCAGGGCTTGATCCCAGGACCCTGGGACCATGACCTGAGTCGAAGGCAGACGCTTAACAGCTGAACCACCCAGGCACTCCTCAAATAATTTCTAAATGCCTTATTTTCCAAGTTCTCCATGACCAAGACACCTCTGAAGTAATAATCAGAGATCTAAAATTAGGCCAATTACCTTACGTACTACTTTAAATGCAACACTGAAAAAAATGACCTTAAGTTATTTTAAGGATCAAACCAGGTCTTTTAAATCATGTACCAGCACTCACCTCTAAGATAACAAGTAATTCTCATGACATTATCATGCCCATAGCATAAGCAAATGAGATTACAGAATAATATCTCAGCAAGGGAAAAATATGAGAAAGAACAGTGACAAGTCATCTTAGATGCTCTTATCCCACCTTTCATGAAAATGTTTTTCTTACTCCAAACACATGATTGTAGTGTTTGGTTAAGGGTGGGTGACAATCACCCATTACTCAGACAGGGCTAATCACAGAATTTTGTTCCTTCAGCCTGTGATTAGCTCAGAGGGTTGGAAAGTAACCTAAGCCAGGACCTGACCTAATCAAGTCCATCCATCTCTGCCTGGTTTTTCAAACTCAAGCTGGAACGCTTCTTCCTTCTCTAAATCAGGAGCTTAAGGATGTGACCTAGTGCTGTTGGCAGGCATGTGCCCTGAAATTACATAGTGAATCCAAGGAAAAACAGACCATAATGAGCAGCAGAGATAATAAAAGTTGACTTGGCATATACACATGTAATTTTAGTCCCTGAGGTTGTAGCTTGCTCTGGGTTCCTATAGCTATTTTCCTTTGATCGTTAACCACTCCGGTTTCCTTCTAATAAATCCAAGGGGGAAAAAACCCCAAGAGCGAGGAGACCCATTCTAAGTAGAGAGCTGCTGGGACCCATATAGACTTTATCCCACTAAAGCACAATGTAATGCTCACATTTTGTTTTTTGGAAAACACATGAGAAAGAAATCTAAAGGAAGCAGTCTTAAAATTAAGCTAGAGGGAGCAGTTATGTGTCCTGTCCAGCAACTTTTAATCTAATCGCAGAAACCAGAGGTTAATTTAAACCCATTTCTAAAATGAAAAGTGCAACAGCTGCTATTAAAACTTCAGCATCAAAACATTTATTCACTTACAGGGAAGACTGCATTTTCGGTATCCTGCAGGTTAGGTTTGAATGATACGAAGATAAAACATGAAGGCCTTTCCCAACAGACTGAGCTAATATAAAGTAGGCACAATGCAAAAACAAAGAAAAATACATTTCAACAACTTAAGTGCTTAAAATAAAGGCATTCAAATGCTTTGTGAATCCTAAAAAGGTAACCACTAACCTTGCCTGGGTTTAAAAACAGTGACAACTGAGCTAGGTCTTGATGGAGATGGATAAGCATTCCAAACAGAGAAACTCATTCAAAGTTGAGGGTATGAAAGAACACAGGCTGTAAAAATTTGCTTGTAGTCCGGCATACCAGAAACACAACAGAAACAGGTAAGAAGTTGTGCACGTGGCCAGAAAGGTTAACCACGGCTGGATGTTTCATGAGCTTTGAATATGTCCAAGACTATCCCAACAGCAATGGGAACCATGGATAATTTTTTTTTTTTTTTAAAGATTTACTTACTTGTTTGAGAGAGCGAGCGGGGGCAGGGGCACGGGCACAGAGAGGGCACCCTAAATGGGGCTCAATCTCACAACCCATGAGATCATGATCTGAGCTGAAACCAAGAGTCAGATGCTCAACTTAGCCACCGAGGTGCCCTAAACCATGGATGGTTTTTAACCAGGACTAAAATAAATTTGGTTTTTATTATTTTTAAAAACATCCTGGCAAACAGTACACTAGAAGGGATTCTTTTAATTTTTTCACTTACAGGTCATATCCTGAAAGGACCCATGAAATCTGTGTACCCAGCCTGTTAAGTAAAGCTTAACATTTTTACTACACATCTTATTTAAAAAAAAAAAAAATTGTTGCAGATATAATAGAAGATCCCTCACATACTCCTCAAATTCCATTCCCTTTCCAACAGGAGGTAAGATTATCCCAAATTTAGCTTCCACTATTTCTCCACATTTTTATACATGATTAGATAGGTACCTTTTCACATATAGTATTGTTCTGCAGGTCTTCAAACTTTAAGAGATAAAAAACTATGAATCTATATGTAGACCTATATCTACATCTTTCTCTCTTGTTCAGAACATCAGCTCTTACCATTATAACAAGTAAACTGATTAACTACTGACCTCCTATCCCCAAAATACACATATGCCTGCACAAAAATTTTAATTTGTGGGGTTATCCAGACTCATCCCCATATTGTAGGAATCCCTAATACAATGGACAGAGAAGTAAATAACTACATTAGGAAGCTATAGCAATAATTCAGGTGACAGAAAAACATGAGAACTAAGTCACTGAGGATGATAAAAGATCTTAAATAATGAACATTTTATCCTTACAGCAATCTTATGGAAATAAGCCTTATTTCTACTTTACATCAGAACCCCTTAGAGGGGAAAAATTGCATCAAGTGTAGGACATACTAAACTTTAGTGTATCTACTAGACACTTGAAAATTAGAGGTCTAGGGATAGATTTCAAATGGCTTTTTCAAAAGGGTGTCCTTACATCAAAGATGTATTTAAAAAATCTGATATGGCATTTGGCAAATTGAAGAAAAAACATCAACTGTACCAACCCAACTCTCTATTCTACTCAAGGTGTATTTATTTACTGGACTTAAGATCAATTTTCAATGAAGCACCTATTCAAAGAATTTTCAGTAGTTTTGTCTTTGGTTTTAACCTTATGAAAGGACTTTAAACCCTAAATTTTCAAAGGCTTTAGGGACAAAAACAATTTGTAAAATTATATGAAGAACAAACTGTTAGCTCTTTGCTTCCCAGTAGAGAGGAAAAGTGGCAAGGACCAAAGAGAATGGCTCATATATGGCACCTGTGAAGTCTTAATACTGCTGACCGTCCCTCTCCCCAAGGACAGCATTACTAAGGTGGGCTCTTGGCCACTAAAATAGCAAAGAGGTTGGCAGGGAGACTGGCACACACTGGAAGTTGCTAACGGCTCCACTCAAGGTGAATGCACACGAAAATGGACCAAGGGCATACAAGGACATAAAAAAATAAAACCTCACCAAAGTTAGACATCTCTTTGCCATGGTGTGTTCTTCTGGAAGGAATTTTCTTTTTGGATCATCTTCCTCTGAATTGCTTTTCCTGAAACCTTCCTGCACACCTGGCTAGCATGAGAATCCAGGCCTCTTCTGACTTAGAAATATGCTTCTCCTTTCCATTTAAAAGCCTAAACAGACTCACAGAATAAGGAGTCAAGCAGATCTCTCTAAAAGGCAAAAGGTACAGCTTAAGCCACTGAATGTTCTCATCTGGAGGTATACAATTAAACAGTAAGGAGTCTGACCATTCCTTTTCTGGGACTCATAAGATAACGTCTACAGTTTATCTTGAGAAAGATCTTTGCTTTCATCATTATAGCACAGGATCTCTCTGACAGTTGTCTGTTAGAAGTAAATCATGAAGGGCGCCTGGATGGCTCAGTCGGTTGGGCATCTGCCTTCAGCTTGGGTTGTGATCCCAGGGTCCTGCAATGGAGCCCCACACCTCAGGCTCCCTGCTCAGCGGGGAGTCTGCTTCTCCCTCTGCCCCTCCCCCTGCTCATGCTCCCCCCCCAAACAAATGAATAAATAAAATCTTAAAAAAAAAAAAAGTAGATCATGAAAAGGCTGAGATACTGGCTTAGAAGTCTAAACATACTGCTAATTATTCGCTTCTTGCTTCTCTCACTACATCTTACTCATTTCAAAGAAGTGAAATGACTAACCATAGACAATGAAGGACAGGAAGCCAAGGTATTAAACCCAAAGGTATACAGAAATGATAGGGAAATATAAAAAATGGTCTCTGCCTTTAAAGAACTTATAAACTGGAAATATAAGAACTATTTATGAATAATCGAGCTACACAGGAGCTATGTCAGATCAGTGTACGGTAAGATTTAATGCCTCTAGGAATTACCACTTAAGCATTCTGCTAAACGTTCTTCCAATGATAGCCCATACTTATGTGTTAGATTAACATAACCAAAGTCAGCATTTATGAAAACAAAGATGATTACTAAGGTAACGTCAAGTTCACCGGTTCCATCCCTGAGTACGGTAATTATCACCACCATGTTCACAATTGTTTGTTATCTCATTCCACCATTCATCTTGCACATTATCACACAAAGGTCATAACTGACAGTAGAAGCATAGATACAATTCCCATATTAACTTTTGGGAAAACGTAGGAGTTCATGCCATTACTGCAAGGTAATTTCTTGTATTCTATCACAGAGTCCATTTCTTTAAAAACTTTTGACTTAATGATCTGTATAACTGTGAATCAGCACTATAAAGGCAGCCCTTGCCTCTTAAAACCTATACTGAGCAACAGAAACTACCACCTTGGGGGCTGGATGAGATGAGGCCATGAGGTGGGAGGCAAGAAGAGTGCCTTTACAAGAACCTCTGAGGTAAGAATCACCCTCAAGGAACCTTTACAACGGAGCAAAACAGAAAGGTACGTATTCAGACCAATGACAGGACAAAATGCAGTACAATTAATTGCCTAATTAGGCAGATGAGAACTGCTCTAATTGTTCTTATAAAGATCAGGTTTACTATGAAATAAAAAAATTTTCTTATTAATTTAATGTTGTGAAATTTCTATATACCATGTGTAGACACAAATGGTAAGGAAGAAAACAGCAAACATTTCAGAGATGTATCCTTACCGTAAGTTATTTCAGAAAAAGGAAGCCTGGAAAAAATATTTTGGGATCTGAACAATTTTATAGATCTATAGACTTGAGAGAAGGAATAGTCACTTTAAAATCATTTTAGTTTGGAATTTATAATTTCTGAGAAATCCTGAAAGTTTCTTTTACCTTAAGGATTAACAGGTAGGTAGGTGCTACAAACCATGTCTCATTGTATCACTGACAATATATTAATTTCCAGTTTAGTTGTAATTACAAGTGAGACAGTGTGCTTGTTCATCTAGACAAGATATAAAGAATGGGTTGAACAAATAATATTACAATTTTCTCTCTTTAGACCACTACTGAAGCCACTTAAAATTATTCAAAGCTATTCTTTTCTAGGCACTATATAAATGAGCAAAAACAGAAAGCCAAATTTAGGTTCTCAGATTTGATACATACAAGCATATGAGACATTTCATAGATATAAAAAACCAAAATTAACAGCAGTCCAGTGGTGGAAAACATCCAATTATACATTAGCTTGGAAATGATAACACTAGGATGAATGTGAACAAGTACTCCATCCTAAAAATGAACAAGTAACCAAGTAGTGATTCACAACTGAAACCTACAAGGCCAAATATGAAGAACCCAGCTATGAAAAGTTCAAAGTCTGAATGATAAAAGATTACATTGAAAGTATTGTTGGAGATAAAAATCAGATGTTTAAGGGAAAGTATAAAACATTTAACTGAATTTTTTCCTTCCCCAAATAACAAGGCAGAGGGTAGTTTTGAGAATCTACCAAGGTTAACTTGTCTAGTAAGTTATTCACTAAATGCATCTGTTCTTAATTATACTGTTCAATTTTCAAATAAGATCATTGCTGTTGTAGCAAAACCAAATCAAGAACACAAAATTTTCCAGTTAAAGAATGAAAATCCTTTACCTTTGCTAATTTCAAAAGTTTGACACTGAGAATTAAGTATAAATAGAAAAACCACCCTAAGATGACAAAATATAGTACAGGTAAAATATTTAGATAAACTATCTTTAATAATAATAACGGGTAAATCTAATACATGAATAAAGGTTACCTTTCTTTTCAACAGGTGTTTCCCATACCTGATTTCTATTCTTGAAAGGTAAGTTGTACAAGGTGATAAACACCTATTCGTGTGTTTATATGCTTGTTTCTTCCACTCAAAGCAGAGATTCTCATGGGTAATGACAAGGCTTCCTCATTTTTTATCTCCTGGGACTAGACTACTGTGCTAAACAGAGTAAAACCTAAGTATTGATTAAATGATTATCCCTAGGTCTATGGATCTCAGAATCACCTAGGGGACACTTCAAAATGATGCTTGTTCCCAGAGAAAATGATTCCATGAATCTGCTAAGATCCCATATACTGTATTAAGATCTCTGCTCAATATCCTGATTTATAAATGAAACTCATGTCAAAACCCACCAACCATAACATATTCCATAGAATGCAAAAGCCAACCTAAGACTTGAGATTTTAATCTGAAAACTTTTATGTCAGTAGTAGGAACCTAGTATCTTCTTTACTAGAAAGGGATCATTATAGTCAAAAGAGTCTGGAAAATCTTCAAGAATTGACTGTTATCTTAGACTAACAAGGGGTACTGAATCCTTGAGTTAAATAACATACAACCTAACAGATACCTTATAAGAAGTAGTTTGTCTCCTAGTGCAAGTAAGAGTATTCAATTTTGTTTGTAGGAATAACGAAAACTAGAATACTGCAGATGAGCAGGATGATGACAGCAATGTCAGTCACTCAATAAAATTAAACACCAAGGTCACCATGACCAGCATCCTTGAGTCACACAACCGTCCCACAAATTAGGTTGGCTACAGAAGCACCTTGGGGATCTTAAAGAAACACCTACAAAACCATGTATCCAGCCTACAGGCTCTTTGGGGACAAGTGTATCTTAAGATACCCCTAGCAATTAGTTGGCACATGGTAGTTCCCACAGTCCTTGAAGAGACTAATCAAAAAGATACTCAATCTGCTTTCAAAACTTAAGTTAGTGAACAGCTTAGTTCACAAATTACCTGGGAGGGAGTAAGAGTAAAGTCAAATCACAGTTATTTAAATGTGAACTGGGAGAGGAGAGCAACAGCTTATTTCAGGTAGTAAAACCAAAATGACATTCATTCACCTGATTAAACAGAAATTGAAATCCTTGGAAATAGCACAACAGCATGGAGTTTAAGAGCTTAAACTCTTGAGGCAGACTATCTCATCTGAATCTCAGTCACTTAACTAGCTGTGTGACTAGATACGGAAACACGCAGAGAGGTTAAGTTCCTTATGTGTAATATTGAATGATAAAGAGCATCTGTCTCAAGAGAATTGTGAGGAGTAAATGAGTTGATTCTTACAAAGGGCTTAGAACAGTGCTTGGTACATAGTAAATTTTAAGTCCTAGCTATTGCTAGCAGTACAGTAATGCAAAAGAAAACCTTCTTGATTACCAAAAACCTAAAGGATGATTTAACCGTTAAGACACATTATGGAGCCAGACTGTCCACGTTCTAACCCCAATTCTGCCATGGGGTAGGACTCTGGGTGTGTGGTTTTTGTTTTTGTTTTTTTTTTTACCTTTCTGTGCCTCAGGTTTGTAATCTCAAAATGGGGTAACAATTTAATTGTACCTACTTCCTTGAGTTGCTGTAATATTAAATGAGTTAATACAGGTGTCTCAAATAGTTCTGACACATTGCAACCACTCAAAACATTACTCTTCTAGGCTCGGCTCACATATTTTATGTAAAGTTCTTTTTTAAACTTCCCCAAAATACAAGCACTGTAGTTATTTTGTTTAATAGCAGTAGTAAAACTGTCTATGGTCCTCAAACACCACTAATAAACTTGGGAGTTCCCATTTTTGATTCCTGTTGTTTAATAAATATCCCTATAAAACCATACTACAGCTTATTAAATAAATAATACAGCAGAAAACCAAGTAAGATTATTTGATAAGGCTATCTGGTCTAAGAAATACTCAAAATATTGTAACGTAGCCTTAGGGGAAAAAAAATCCAAAGGCTTGATCAAATGAACTACTAATGGCCAAAAATATCCCAACGATAAGCATTTCAATAGTTATCAACAAGCAATATGGCTATCTTAATATTTGGAATCTGGGAGCTTCAGACAGTAAATTCAAAACAAACAGGTATATGACACAAGAAATACCCTACTAACATCAATGCCTACTTGACCTCATATTTCAAGAACAGAGGTCCCTAAAAGAGCCATCTCCCATTAACTACTCACTAAAATTCTCTTTGGATCTTGGATTTTTTCCCCCCGTTTCATCACGAGATTCTGACATTAACAGCTAAATACCAAGCCACATGCCTTTCAAAAACTTTCGATAGGTTGAATTAACAGTCCCACATAAACACTGTTTCTTCCAATTTGGAAAGTATTATGTCCAGTTTCTGTATTATGCATACCTTCAAAATATTTACAATAGAAGACAATCTGGTATTAATGAAAAGTACTGAACCAGGAAGGTTCTTCAATTAAAGTTTCTGAATATTAAAAATAGTGATATTAAATAGCAGTAATAATAATCTGAGTGCCATGTGTCAGGGGCCTGTTCAAAGCCACACATTAACCTCTTTAATCCTAAAATAAACAAAATCTAGAAACCTAAATTTGTTTTGCTCACTGCTGCATCCCCCGTGTCTAGAACATACTAGGCACTCAACTATTGCTCACGCATATAAAGTGTTCATTTTATAGAGGCACACAAATAACTTGCCCACTCCTAGAACTCTAACTGGAGCATTTCTACCCCAAAGTTCACATTCTTAACTATTATATTGCCTCTCTAGAGCTTTTAAATCATTAAGTGGTGTCACAGCAGCTGGGTATCACCTGTAAAAGAAAAAGAATCAATGAGACCTTCCTTTAAAGTGTTCTGTTCCACATGCATAAAAAGCTACGGATTTGAAATTACTCCACATCTTAGTAACCTGAATTCTCATATATAAAAGGTTTTGATTTGTACTGAATACTATATTCCTTGTATTAACTATGCTGTAAAATAGGACTATGCTTCTCCAATGTATTACTGGCCTTAGAAGTGGTCAGAGATGCTTAATCCTTGTTAGTTTAAATCGTTAACTCCTAAAAATTTTTTCCTCTCCTTTCCCATTCTCTCAAAAACAAAGATTTAAGTTTATATTTCACATAAATGCACAATGACAATGCAATGATGGACTAAATCAAAATTCAAGATTTCAGCCTCAGTATCAATACATTGCGCGAAAATCTGAACCATCATCTTTCATAATACCAGTTTGGTCAAATCAACTCCAAAGGTACACGTATTAAATAAAATCAGGCAGCATCAGGTCTACTTAGTAAAGCCAAGTCCTTGCCATTCCTTCCACGTACAACCCCTTAAAAAAAAAAAAAAAGTAACCCATCCAAACCGAAGTTGCTAACCCACAACCTCCTCTGTCTCCTAGTTTTAGTAAGGCTGAATTTATTCCATGACATTTTTTTCAAGTTAGCTGTAAATACTCCACCCTCCTCGATTGTGCAAGAACCAAACACACCACACATACACAAGTTAACAAAAAAGGGAAATACAGTCTCAGAGTTTGAACATAAAGTCTTGAGCAGGACATCTTAAGAGCTGTGCACAATCTGATGTGAAAGTTAACATTTAACAAAGAATATTATTTCATATTATTACGAAAAGAGATGCCGGAAAAAGCCTGAACCAGTTAAAGCAGCCGCCATCTTAAAATGCGGGATAGAAGTTAGAGCAAGAAAATGAGACTAAACCACCGGAGGTGGAGGTTCCACTCACCCCCCCACCCCGAGCCTCGAAAAATCCTATTTTTTCAACTTCTATCCATAGTTTAGTATCAAACCACGTTTTAAGTAGCGAAACAATCTTCTCCGACAGCGTTATTAAATGTGCTGAGGCAAAAATAGGTACACTGAACCTTCCCTTACTGCCATCACACCCCTATAGTCACCCCTTCCCCCAAAAGAAGGGAGCTTCCAGAAGCCTTTTACATCAGTTCCCAGTGTCCCTCTGATAAATAGCTTCGGGTGAGAAGTCTCCACTACACAATATAGGAAGTGGTAACACAGTGTCAGCCCATCTCCTCCCAACCCCACGTATTCTTCTATAACCTGCCCAGAGTCGATGAAGTTTGACTAGGCTCATTCACTACTCTTCAGCCACCAAGAGACTTCTACACCGACCCCCAATTAAGTTCGGGACCCGCCAGATTTCAACGATCTTCTCCCCTATGAGTTTATGATTCTTCCCCCCCTAGAAAACCCAAGAGCCTTGCTCTTAAAACTGAAGTTTTTAAGCACCGAGAATAGGGAGCGCCATGACATCTGCTGGAGCGTCTCTCAGAGAGGCAATTCTGATTCTCAAACAAGACTAACTCTTCTTTAAGAAGCAGAACCGAAGCGCCTGAAATCACTCTCCTCCACCCCTAATTTGCGCCGATTCCACTGAAACATACTCAAGATAACACCTCATTCGCCACAAGTGTTCTGTTTCTAGCTTTAAGCCTCATTTCTTTAAAGTACATCTGCGTTTCCCATCCCCCAAGAGAAGTGACCCAAGGAGAGGCGTTTTCATAATTTTACTTCCTCCCCACCCCCACGCTTTCCTCCGAGACTGAGTCTTCCTTTCCTCCCACGACCCCATTCCCTTCAGCCCCACAGATTACCTTATTAATCCGTTTCAGCGCCATAGTCTGTGCTTTTCGTCTGGCTCCTCACTCTCTCGGTGTATGCTCAAAGGTCCGGCCAAAACTCTTGATTATCCGGGCGGCAGGGAAGGATTGTCTCTTCGTCTCACACCGGCTCTGCCAGACACAGGCGCCTTTTGCAAAAACGGAGCAGATCAGCACTCGCACAGGCCCCGGAGAGACCCTGATGAATCCAGGTCCCTTAAAACGGTCGCGATCCCGGGTGGGTGGGGTGGCGTGGCAAAGCCACCAAACAGCCTCTGTGCCGCGCTTCGGCCCGAAGAGGAGGCGAGGGTGACGGGAAGAGCGGAGGGGCGGCTACAAGTTTGACTTCCCGGCCTCTCGAAAGGAAGAGACCCGGGTGGGAGAGGAAGAGGCGTAGGAGAAAGGGGTGGGTGCGGGGCAGGGTCCGGAGCCCAGCAGAGGAGGAGCCGGGGCCTAGTCGGCGCTATGCCGGCGTCACTAGGGCAAAGAAAGGCTAGGGGGGAGGGGGAAACAGAGACTCCGGACTGACGCCGGGCTTCCTTCGGTTTCAGCTCAAAGGTGCGGCCAGGGAGGGAAAGGAAATAATAGAGGAGAGACTTGATGTGTGTTCCTGTTCCCGCAGCAAGAGCTATTCTGTGTCGGCCCCTGACGCCACCGTACACTCCGCCTTCCAGCGCGCTCCCGCACGCGCCCGTCCAGCCACCGCCACCACGCGCCTGTGCTGCCCGAGGCTCCGGCTCAGGCGCGAGGACGCGCCCATTCCCCCACCCCCTTAAACAGGAGAGGCCCTGGCCTCCCCAGCCTTCCCACCCTACCCCACCCAACAGGATGGTCACTCAAGCCACCCCAGGCCTGTATTTCCCCTCTTACCCGGCCGGCCAGTGGGCCGGCCTCCCTTCCCTTCCCCTAGTCGTCCACACCCACGCGTACAGAGGGGCCGGGGCCTCCCTCAAGCTGCGGCCTCGGCCTCCTCCCCGCGCGGCAGCTGGTGCCTCCCCGGCCCTACGGGGCTCACGCGCACGACACAGCCACAAGATGTCCGCTCTGACGGAACTACTGCCAGCTGCCACGCTCCGCCCCTCCCCCCTCCTCCTGCCTCTTCACCGCCGCGTATCAGTCCGCCAACGCCGCTGTCGCGAGCACAGGACGAATCTAAGGGCGAAGGGGAACGGTTTACTTCCTATATCCAGGGCCGAGTTTATCTGTGCTACCCCCGTTTCCTTCTTTTCGGAACAGCACCTTCTTACTAAACAGATCGGAGATTGGACTGTGAGGGCGGGGGCCGGAGGCGGGTCATGGGCTGGGGGAAGGGTGGACGAGCGGCGGAAACCCTCAGACTCAGAGAAGCATCGAGAACCGGAAGGAGACCATGGCAGGAAGGTAATGGAACCGGCAGCTGCGCGGTCGAGACCCACGCCCCTCCCAGCAGCGTCCCCCAATTTCCTCACTTGGTATTGAGGCGGCGGATCTCGCGAGAACGTCGGGGCTGGCTAACAGGAGCTATAGCGCTGCAATGACTTAAGGGCAGTTTTGTGCGCTCTTCCGGATGGGGGCCCTCCCCCAAACCTACAAATTCTCGCGAGATGCAATAGGCACCGGCTCGAGTTGGGGCGGGCCGTCTCCTGGAAGCACCGCCCCTGAATGCTTATGCTGGTGGGAGGGAGAGGAAATGGAATTCCCCGGAGTGGTTAGAGCGCGCGCCGACACATCCGTCTTTCACGCGCCCAATCAGGAATGTGCGGTGGGAGGTACCGCGGTTTAATTACTAGATACCTCTAGTGGTTGATCCGGGCTTTTGAAGTTTTCGGTGAAGCAGGTGAGCGGTATTTACTCTCCTGCTCGTTTGGGCTGGTTAACCAGTGGGAGGAGGCACCCCTCAGAATGGAAACAATCATTTTAAATAGAGCCGGCGGGCTGCTGATCTGCGCTCTCACTTGCGGAAATACAGCGCGTGGTTTTGTTTTGTTTTGTTTTTTGTTTTTTAAAGATTTTCTTTTTATTTAATTGACAGAGATAGAGACAGCCAGTGAGAGAGGGAACACAAGCAGGGGGAGTGGGAGAGGAAGAAGCAGGCTCCCAGCGAAGCAGGGAGCCTGATCAAGGGTTCGATCCCAGGACCCTGGGATCAGGCCCTGAGTCGAAGGCAGACTGTAGCGTATTTCTGACCTAGAGGGTCAGTACTGAAGAGTGGGCCCATATAGCCCTTCCCAGAATTACAGCAGCCTAGAAATCAAATTCAAGTATGAATAAACATGCAGGATGGGAAGTTAGGGACGGGCTATTTATTTGCCTCTCGCCGTCCGCCAAGATGGAGGTACTGGAATAGGTTTAAAAACTTTTTCTGCCTCTTGCTCTGTTTCAATTTCTAGATTCGCAAAGTTGCAAAACTCAAGAGATCAGAGTTTTGGGTCAGAAAAACTTACCACTTAACTGAAATATCGAGGGGGTGCAGAAATAGAAGGATAGAATTGGCCTATTTTAATATGCCGGGTGTAAAATATGGAGAGGGTGGTTTTGCTCGCTAGTGTATCCTTCAGGCAAAGGGTAGTACAACATTAATTTTTGAAAGGAATAAAGGTAAGAGCTGACTTGTTTAAAGCTTTCTAGCATTCCTTTCTAACTTAACGAAGTAGATATTTTAAAGAATTAAATAGAAATATAAACTTGTGTTTAAAATATACTTAAAAAAAAAAGAGGGGCGCCTGGGTGGCACAGCGGTTAAGCGTCTGCCTTCGGCTCAGGGCGTGATCCTGGCGTTATGGGATCGAGCCCCACATCAGGCTCCTCTGCTAGGAGCCTGCTTCTTCCTCTCCCACTCCCCCTGCTTGTGTTCCCTGTCTCGCTGTCTGTCTCTGTCTCTGTCAAATAAATAAATAAAATCTTTAAAAAAAAAAAAAAAGAAAAGAAAAGCAGCAAGTTCTCTCATGTTATGATAAAGTATTACCTAATAACTAAAATAGGTCTGTGACGAATGGTCTAATGTATACTGTTTATGTGACCAGAGTGTGTGTCATAGAGCAGTTAGTGAAACAGTGCTTCTCAAACTAGTATCCATGTGAATCACGTAAGGATTTTGTTCAGAATGCAGTTTTGATTTAGTAGGCCTTGGTGGAACATGAGATTTTACAGTTTTAACAAACTCCCAAGTAATGCAGATTATTCTGGTCAGAAGACAACACTGTGAGTAGCAGAGCACTAAAGTGCTCATCACATATCCTATTTTTGTTCTACCAAAATAATCTTTGTTCTCTGTTTAACTGATCTAATATAGTAGAAACACAGAATTAGGCAGTTGGGATGGAGGGTGAAATCCAGGTTTGAGTTCTTGCTCTGTTCTCATTTGTGTGATACTGTGTGGTTGCTTACCATCTTAGTTTCTTCCAAACTGAACTATACATAATAATTGCTGGCCTTTTTCACAGGATTATGGTATGGTTCAGATGTCATAATGTATGTGAAAGGGTACTGTAGACTACAGTGCTGTGTAAACATAAGATACTAATGTAACCAATCAGACATTAACTGGCCATAATGGGAAACATGTAAGAATAATCATAAATATAGGTAATGTTTATTCAACACTTGTCATGTGTCAGGTACGGTACTTATTAACCTCCTTTTACAAATAAAAAAACTGATGCAGAGAGAGATTAAGTTACTATTCCCAGGGTCACAAAGCTAATAAATGGCAGAAGTAGAATTTGAACCCATGCAGTTAACTTCAGGGTATTTTTAACAAGCGGAGTTACATATTGTCTTTTAACTTAGGAAAAACAGGAGAGTAGGATGTTTTATATTTCTACTTTCAGTGTCCTCTGAATCTAATTTTGTTTGACTTAGTTCTCCCTCTGTTTTGTTCTTTCAGAAGCCAAGGTTACAAGAGTGGTAGAAAACATTCCTACCTACCCAAAGGGAACTCACTATATGCAGAAAGTCCGTAAAGAAAAGTCCCAGATAAGCCAATTTGTATTACCCTAATCTAAACAAGCTTCAGTATGAAAGTATAATGGAACATGTTAATGCTCTTAATCAACAAAGCCCAGCAGACTGGGACCAATTTGAGGTCAGAGTTCTTAACTTTCATGCTACAGACCACTTTGGCAGTCTGGTGAAGCCATGAACTCTTCTAAGAATAATGTTTCTAAATGTGTAAAATAAAATTCATGGGAACAGTTATAATGTGATAGAAAGTATCTCATCCCTAGCAGTGATACAGACATAGGTAGAGCTCTTTGTTGCTTACATTCAAAATTGAAGGAAATGCTAAATTTCAGTTAGAGATTAGTAAAAATAAAGATGCTTCCCCCCCCCCCCATCCAAGTTCACATACTCCCTGGATTCTGTCCATGAACTTCATGATAAAAAATTTTGGGTAAAGTCTAGTGGGCTTATTCCTTTTGGTAGGCCTTGAAGGGATTGTGAAATTTCAACATACAGTTATAATTTATATTCATAACAGTAGTGATTCATTAAAAAAAAAAAGTTTAATTACTACCAGTATACTCTCATTCAGAATGCATGGAATTACACAATAGGTTTAGGAAATAGTTTTATCCCATTCATTGATTTTTTTTTTTTTTTAACTATACCTATAAACATACCCTATGGAAAACTTACCTATGCAGATGACTCATTCCCCAAGCATTCTGGTAACTTAGGTTTTACTATATCATTCTTATTTATTACATGCCTTTGCAAATAAGATGTGGCAGAAGAACTGCAAAATGAAAATAATAGCCAAAGATGAAATTAAAATACCGTATAAAATTTTTAATAAGTGTTAATAATTATTATTTGAAGTACTATGTGTGGGGTCTTTTATTTCATTATCTTATCAAATCTCCATTATATAGATGAAACACTCAAGGTCTTAAAATTATTAACTAATAGAGTCACGATTTAAATCTAGGAAGTCTTACCTCAAAGCTCACACTCAGCCAGCAAGCTGTTTATTTTTTAGTCCTTTGACTATTAGCCAATATTAATTTGCCTAATAGTACAACAAGTACATATTTGCTGCCTCAATTATTTATGCATTTCTTAGTAGTGCATGTAAAATTCCACCCAGTGACTGAAAGGAATTTTCTAAATTCTTCCTTTGCAGCAATATTGGATAAAGTATCCAACATCACCTTTAAAAAAGTAGGCGACCATTTGGGGCTGGAAAATTGTTTTGCAGAGATTTTTGTTGCAATGGAGTTTTGCTTAGAAGATGAAGAAATCTTAGAGGTAAAATTAAAAGGAACATGGCCTAAAAGCATTTTGATGCTTTAGGGCAGTTTAGGATTCGCTGAAAATTTAAAGCACTATTTACATATCTAGTGTTAGAACTCACTTTACAGTTGCAAATAAGGTTAAAACTTTCATTCATTTGACTATTTGGATTACAGTGGTTGAAATGGCTCTCTGATAAAAAGAAAAGACATGTTTTTTATATTACAGACTTATAATGGGTTAAAAAGCTTTTATATATAAAAGAAACATTGTCATTCAAAAATTAATACAGATACAAAAATGTTGAAAAGATGAGCTTTAAAAAATCCTTCTTAGTGAATATTGAAGTCTCAAAAGCTTTCTAATTATGGTAGATCAGATGTTGCGTGAATTGATGTAAAACACAAGAAAAATACAAAGGATCAAGAAAATTAGTATAAAAGTGGCAATGAAATAAGTAATAACTAATGAAAGTGTGTCAAAGTGCTAATGTTATGTGAATGTATCAGTGAAGCCACTTAATTATAAAAATCCGAGTACCAGGGTTAATTAAATGTACTTGTGAATGAATGAATATAGTTAACATAGACCGATACATATACTTGGGTTTATTGAGTCTGTATTTTCAGATCTTTGTAACTTTGTCATGGAATTTTATAACTTGCTAAGGATACTGGTTCTAACACACTGTATGCCATTTTATTAGTTTAATTAAATTGTAAATGCTGCGGTCCAGATTTTATATTCAGAATCTATGCTTACATTTGCTGCTTGGAATAGGTAATTTAGAACTCAGGTCAACTAAATGTTATTTCATTTTGTTTGCATAAAAGTGAAATTATTCCTTCTGTATACTTTACCAGTTCAGAATCTTATTTTATGATCAAGACAAAAGAATGTGGTTTAGGGAACTGTACTTTATTTATGCTAAGAACATCATTTTGACCTTAAATTAAGATGGTTTCTGGTATATAATGAACCATGCAGAAATGTTTGAGCTAAAAATAAATTTGAGCATTTTCACATAAAAACATGTATACATGAATGTTCAGAGTAACATTATTCATAATAGCTAAAAGGTGGAAAGAAACAAATGTCCATCAGCTGAAAAATAGATAAATAAAATGTGGTATATCCATATGATGGAATAGTATTAGTTAATAATAAAATACTGACACGTGGATCTTGAAGCTTGAAAATATTCTAAGTGAAAAAACCCAGACATAAGGCCACATGTTTTATTCCATTTATAGAAAATGGCTAGAAGAGGCAAATCCATAGAGACAGAAAGGAGATCACTGACTGCCAGGGACTAGGGACAGGGAGAATGGGGAGTGATTGCTAAATGAGTATGGGGTCTTTTGGGGGGAGATGATGAAATGTGCTAAAATTAGATAACGCTGATGGTTGCAGGACTCTACAGGTACACTAAAACCCCCTGAGTTGTTCACTTGGAAAGAATTTTGTGGTATGTGAATTACCTCAGAGTTTAAAAAAAATCTAATTGGAACCAAATGTGAAATCATCCTGAAGCTTATGACTAAATATTTTCAGTATCTCAACATTCTCAGGTTGCTGATGATAAATAAGATACAGCATCCTTATAAAATATGAAAAATTTACAGCCAGCAGTAGGTTTTTCCTTCAATACAAACAGTATAACCCAGATTAGATTTTAATACAATAAGCCTTTGCTATCAGTTTTAATTTGGGGGTATTTTCACCAATCTTAATGAATAAAACATACTGATGAAAGTTAATTTTAAATAGCACTGTATTTCCTTGAAAATAGGAGTTCATAATTATGGCCAGAAATAGAATACATCCAATTACAAATAGTCTATTTTAAATAGATAAAAATTTTCTTTAAAACTTCGGATGAATTCAAGTTAGGTAGAGAATCATGGATAAATCATCTAGATAAGGATTTGGAGGATTAGGTAGTGTCAAATAAGAAAATAAACAATTTAGTAACAAGTTTGATGTGCTTTATTGAAGGGAAACAATCCATGAATTGGGGGAGTATACTACCTAACAGACAGTAGAACACTCTTCTCAGGGGATTTTGGGCAGGAAACAGTTGTACAGACCATTAGAAGCAGTACGGTGGTAGCAGCATGACTGCCTAGGAGGGTAAGGTAAACTAGCTAAAGCTGAGTTAAAGGACTTTGATTGGTGTATGCTAGGTTTCCCCGGCAGATGTTTTCCATAAGCTCTGCCTGATTTATGTTGAGATTTGTGACCACGTGGGCCAGGCCTCTGAGGTGGCCTCCGTTTTGCGGATCCCAATATACAAATTAACTTTATCAGTACTTAACTAAAAAATAAATACTTTGAATTAATATTACTTTCCAATAATAAATACAATCTTTGTTGCTTCAATAACAATATAAAAAATCCAAAGGAAACAGATACTGTAATTTAGACCAGAAATGGATCATTGTTCTACCAATACTGGGTTTGATTATTTAAATATATCTATGTGAGAATTCTTTAGTAAATAAATTCTTTTATTAAAGAATTGTTAAGAGTGATGGGAATGCTGTACATAGTGGTTCTGAAGGATCTGATCTGTGTAGTATCTAAGTAATTTAATGGAGGCATTAGTTCTGTTTTGTTTTAATATTTATTTATTAGAGCGTGCACACGCACAGGGGGCAGGGGGAAAGAAAGAGTTTTAAGGAGACTCCATGCTGATTGCAGAGCCCATGTGGGGTTTGACCTCAGGACCCTGAGATTATGACCTGAGCCGAAACCAAGACTCAGATGCCTCACTCACTGCGCCAGTTTTTAATAACACGCTATTTGGTACCTGTTGATTTTTTCATTGCACAAAAGCAGTGATTTTAACACATGGCACTAAAGAATGAAAGTAAGAAACATTTCACTATGTCTAAAAAAACCTTAACGAATTTGGCTTACTTGGTGTTGAAGAAATGTGACAGTTTCAGAGATGTCCCATTTTCAAAGCATGTTAAATCCCTAAAGTTAACAAATAATAATGAGATTGGTCTTTACCATATATAAACTTGGTAAGAGAACAGTGTGATGTAGGTTCTCCATCTTATGAACAGACTCATACAAAAATGGAGAATCTTGGGTACTACAATACTTGAAATTCAACAAAACCCCCTAAGATTTAAGGTGTAATTAGTCACAGATTTTTGTGAATTTAGCTTTTCCTTATTTTCCTTCTTTCTATTCTGCAATAATGGAGAGAAGTGGGTTACTCTGGAGCATTTTAGGGATAAGGTTAAATGCCTACTCCTGATTTGGATAGGGCTATAATCAGGAACAAAAGATAAGGACATTGGAGACTACATAGAGAGGTGTGCAGAAGTGGGAAGAAAAATGTCAAAGGCAGAACTGTTCTTAAAGAAACAAGGAATAAGGAGGATTTTTTTTTTCTTCCTCCACTTGCTCAAGCACTAGAAGATCTACCCTCAGGCATAGAATTCAGGCCATCACCATTATGGTGGTTCAGTTTTACACAACTTGATTGCCATTTCTGTACTTGCTAACTTGAAATTTAGTCACTACAATGTTCACATATGATAGTGCATTCTGCCTTCCAAAAAACCTCCTCATTTATGGCTTTTAAAATATCCATTTATAATATGGGACTGCTTTTAATGTAGGTTGAGGCAAAACCAAGAGACTCATACAGTTTGTCTGTCAACCATATTTGGGTCTAACTAGGTCAAGTGGAAGTTTCTCCCTAAATGAAGGTTTAGATTGAAGAATGTTAATGTAATAGAGACCTATTGATACAATTACTCCCATCTTCCTAAAAAAAATATATTGAATGCCTATTATATGCAAGGCATTGAGCTGGATCCTGAAGATAAATAGATGAATGACCCAGATGTCACCTTTAAGAAAGCCTTTTAATTGGGGAGACCATTAAGGATCAGAGTCACAAGTGCATGCATAGAGTAACATTAAGGTAGTAATTTAGCTGGGGGTGCTCAGGGCAAGGTTCTATATGGAAGAGTTGTCTTTAAAGAAATGAAAGAAAGGCATAGCTGGGGGGCAAAAAAAAAAAAAAAAAAAAAAGGAGGAAGCTTCCTAGGCAGAGGGAACAGTCTCAGAGAACTTGACCTGTAAGTTTTGGAAAGTACAAGTTTGGCAGGTACTTTTGGTGCAGTTGGGGAGTGGGGGAGGGCAGAGGAAAGAATGAATGAGAAGAGACAAAACAGTTGAAAGACAAGGCTGGATATATGGAGGGCCTTAACATACCACGGTAATGAGTTCAGATTTTATTCTGAAGGGTGTGGGATGGGAGAATTGAATTTTAACATTAAGTTGTGATCAGATTTTAATCACAAGAAGATAACTATGATAGCAGTGTGGAAGATGTAACTGAAGTGTGTGTTAGGGTGGAGACTAGAGGCAAAGAGACCACTTGGGATGCTACTGAAATAATCTAGATGAGATGTCATTGAGAGAAAGACCTAAAATAGTTGCAGTATTTGCACTCAGGATCCATAGTACAGTTAGTGTATTGGCTGGGTAGCGTTTACATTAAGGAAAAAAAAAAGGGTTTTTTAATCTCCTCCAGTTATTTTTATTAGAATATTATAATAAAATCATATATAAAAAACATTACAATAAGCTATAGCATTGTAATAAAAATAGGTTAAGACCTAACACTTGGTATGAACTCTATGCTCTTACCTTTTAAAGAACCTTGAAACTAAAGTTTATAAAATGTAGACAAATATAAACTAATAAAATTAATATCTGTGTGTAATCTATGTGCTACTTAAGTTTTTTTACTTTTCACAAATTTCCTCTTGAAACGTAAATACAGAACTGCCACGAATTAGGGTCTTCTAAATTTGGCATGCCTGTACTAACTGTTGTGTTCCATATATGATGACCAGTTTTCTCTACTAGATTAAGAGACCTTTGTTCATTCTTTCACTGATATCATTTGGCTTTCACATGGCCAGAAAGAAGTGTTTATTTTTTATTTATTATTTCTGTTCTCATTTGCCTGGACAGAGTGCTGTTACACAGTACCAACAAGATCATAAACCTAAACCCAACACAGGCTCTGGAATCACATGGCAGTATTTAGTAATAAGTGGTAGTTATTGTGATTTTGACTATGTATTAGAGATTAATGAAATAAATCACGAAATGGGAAAAATCTGGTAAGGAATTCAAAGATTCTAGTTTGAGAAACACTGATGTAGAGGTTACAAAAACCCCTTTGTCACATACCTAAAGTCGTCATATTTGTCTGTATTTGTGACTCTTGAGTAGAGTCAAGAAATGCTAGGTAGGTAGGAAAGATAAGTAACTTGTTTCTTTTTTTTTTAATTTTTTTTTTTTAAGATTTTATTTATTTATTTGACAAGGATAGAGACAGCCAGCGAGAGAGGGAACACAAGCAGGGGGAGAGGGAGAGGAAGAAGCAGGCTCATAGTGGAGGAGCCTGACGTGGGGCTCGATCCCATAACGCCGGGATCACGCCCTGAGCCGAAGGCAGATGCTTAACCGCTGTGCCACCCAGGCGCCCCAGTAACTTGTTTCTAAAGTGAAAGTAAAGGGGCAGGGAAGGGCCTAGATGCATTTTAAGGTTCATTCCTGTCCTGGAGCTAAGAACATAATATCTAATAGGAAAGTAATTCTGTCTCCAGGTCAACCCACAAAGGGCTATTCTCTAAATCCAACCTCTATGTTTCATGTTACTATGAGAAAATAGTAACTATGAGAAACTCTGCAGAGTTTCCAGTTGCTAGAGCAGGAACGATCTCTGTCCATCAGAATGAGACATCCTACCTTTCTGTTTTGTTAGCGAGAAATTCTCCTACCTTCAAGTAACAGGAATTTATTACTTCCTATAACTTAGGGCAAGAACTCAAGCAGAGCAGGATAATTGAACTGAGGGTAAAATATTGAGTGGTCAGATGAAAGCTTTCAAAAGTTGGAGATTGGTGGCCATGGAATCTGTATATTTAACCTTAAGTGTCACTGTATGGTTTAGGTTGTCCCTGGGACCCCCTTCTTTTCTTTTTTAGTGCCAGATTGGTTCACTCACGTTCCTCTCCCCTGCCATTATCAATTGCTCCCTAACAGAAACCAACAAGCTTTTTTTCCTATCCTGCTAACTAGGCAAGAATATAATCTCTCAGAATACAAAAGAAGAATACAGTTCTTTTTTTCCTCATATTTTTGTTCCTAAAGCAAGTATGTACCGTGTTAAGTTTTCATAAGGGTTTTAATTTCAGGTAATAGGATGTTAGTATTTATACATGATTATAAGCAAGCTGCTGATAGTACAAAGGTCAGCAAGAGAGTAGTTGCAGTGATATAGTTAAAGAACTGTCCATTTGATCCTGGTTTCCTTCCTGTCATCACTTCCCAGCCTCCACTCAACAGATCAGACTTAATAGAAAAAAAAAAATCACAAGATTCAACCGTACTTTAAAGGAAAATTAAAAATGGTTATTGCAATACTCTTGATAAATTAGTATAAGTTCAGTGGCTTAAAACAATAGCTATCTTAGATATTGTGAGGTTGGAAGTCTGAAATGGGTCCTGCTGGGTAAAATCAAGGTATAAGCAGGATTGGTTCCTTTCTGGAAGTTCTGGGGCAGAATCTCTTTTCTTGCCCTTTCCAGCTTTTAGAGGCTGCTAGCACTGTAGCTGGTGATCCCCTTCCATCTTCAAAGCCAGAAATGGCCGGTTGAGTCTGTCTCACATCCTGTCACTCTGACACACTTGCCTGCCTCCTTTCATTTATGAGGATCTTTGTGGTTATATTGGGCCTGCATGGATAATCCAGGAAAATCTACCCATGTGAAGGCCAGATGATTAGTTGCCTTAATTCCATCCACAACCTTAATTCCCCCCTGCTATGTAACAATATATTCACAGACTCCAGGGACTGGGATGTAGACATCTTCGGTGGGGGTGGAAGATCAGGGGGAGACATTATTCTGGCTACTACAGCTATTTATAATTCCATGGGTACTCTTGAGTCAAGAGCCACTTCTTCCCTTCCCTCTATCAGGTATCATTTTATTCATTCAAAATGTATTTGACTACCTACTCAAAATATCAATTGTGAAATGGTATGGAAAGTTAAATATATTATGGATTAGAAACTTGTCAACTAATTTTGTCACTGATGACTCAGAATTTTACTGAGGCAGTGTTGACAGAATTAAAATGTAAGCACATTGGGGAGTGAATGGAAAGTGAAAAAATGCAGAGCTTGGTCATGATAGGAAGTTCGAAGATAGGGAATTAGCTTAGAGTAACTAAGGAGGGTATTTTTTTTAGAATGGGAGAGATTCGAGTATATTTATAGTCTAGAGGAAATCGTGAGAGATGAGATACAGATTAGAGATGAATAAATGGAGTCATTTCCTTCACAAAATCTGACTAGGTAAAAAATGGAGTATTTGATTTTGAATAATGGGGAAACATCAGACACTAGAGGGAAGAAGATTAGAATGGGTAAAAATGGGGGCGCCTGGGTGGCTCAGTCGTTAAGCGTCTGCCTTCAGTTCGGGTCATGATCCCAGGGTCCTGGGATCGAACCCCGCGTTGGGCTCCCTGCTCAGCGGGAAGCCTGCTTCTCCCTCTCCCACTCCCCCTGTTTGTGTTCCCTCTCTCGCTGTGTCTCTCTCTGTCAAATAAATAAAATCTTTTAAAAAAATGGGTAAAAGTGAAGATAACTTTAAGTAGGAAAAGGCAGGAAGTTGACTATTAATACTCAGTTTTTTTAAACTTAATTGGAAATCTGTTCATCTGTTGATGAATACTCAGGTTCCTTCCGTATCTTGGCTATTGTAAATAATGCTACAATAAACAGAGTTGTGTAATCTTTTAAAATTAGTGTTTTCATTTTCTTGGGTAAATACCCAGAAGTGGAATTACTGGGTCATATGGTATTTCTATTTTTAATTATTGGAGAAATCTCCATACTGTTTTCCATAGTTGTTAACATCAGTTTACATTCCCACCAAGAAAGCATGAGGGTTACGTTTTTTCCACGTCTTTGTCAATGCTTATTATTTCTTGTCTTTTGATACTAGCCATTCTGACCGGTATGAAGTGATAGCTCATTGTGGTTTCAATTTGCATTTCCCTGATGATGAGTGATGTTGAGCATCTTTTCATGTGTCTGTATGTCTTCTTTGGAAAAATGTATTATTGTATTATTATTATTATTGTATTATTATTATTATTATTATTGTATTATTATTATTATTATTATTATTATTGTTAGTACTATTATTCTGGTGTTAAGTTATATGAGTTTTTTTTAATATATTTTGGATATTAGCCCCTTAGCAGATATATCATTTATAAATGTCTTCTCCCATTCTATAGGTTGCCTTTTTGTTGTGTTGGTAGTTTCCTTTGGTGTACAAAAGCTTTTTAGTTTGATGGTAGTACAAATTATTTATTTTTGCTTTTGTTTCCCTTGCCTGAGGAGACATATCCAGGAAAATACTGCTTAAGTACAAGAGTTTACTGCCGATGGTTTCTTTTAGGAGTTTTGTGATTTCAGGTCTTACATTTAGGTGTTTAATCCATTTTGCATTTATTTGTATAGTGTAAGAAAGTGGTCCAGTTGCATTCTTTTGCATTGAGCTCTCCAGTTTTCCCAACACCATTAATTGAAGAAACTGTCTTTTCCCCAGTGTATATTCTTGCCTTCTTTGTTGTAGATAATTGACCATAAAAGTGTGAATTTATTTCTGGGCTGTTCTGCTCTATTGATCTCTGTGTATGTTTTTGTGTCAGTACCATACTGTTTTGATTACTGTATCTTAGTAGTACAGTTTGAAATCTGAGATTGTCATACCCCCAGCTTTGTTCTTTCTTAAGATCGATTTGGCTATTTGAGGTCTTTTATCATTACACTCAAATTTAAGAATTATTTGTTCTAGTTCTGTTAAAAGTACTGTTGGTATTTTGATAGGGATTGCATTGAATCTGTAGGTTGCTTTGGGTAGTATGGACGTTTTAACAATATTAATTCTTCCAATCCATAACCACAGAACATCTTTCATTTGTGTCTTCTCCAATTTCTTTCACTGATGTCTTATAGTTTGTAGAGTACAGTTCTTTCACCTCCTTGGTTACATTTATTCCTAGGTAATTCTTTTTTGATGCAGTTATCAGTGGGATTGTTTTCTTAATTTCTCTTTCTTGTAATTTGTTCTTAGTGTATAGAAATGCAACAGATTTCTGTATATTGGTTCTGTATTTAGCAGATTTACTGAATCCATTCATTAGTTCTAATAGTTCTTGGTGGAGTCTTTAGGGTTTCCCATATGTGATATCATATCTGCGAATAGTCAAAGTTCTAATTCTTCTTTACCAGTTGGGATGCCTTTTATTTCTTTTTCTTGTCTGATTGCTGTGGCTAAGATTTCTAGTACTGTGTTGAATAAATGTGGTGAGAGTGGAGATCCTTGTCTTAGTTCTGATTTTAGAGGAATGCTTTTATCGTTTTACTACTGAGAATGATGTTAGCTGTGGATTTGTCCTATATGGCCTTTATTACGTTGAAGTACAGTCTTTCTAAGCCCACTTTGCAGAGAGGTTTTATAATGAACAGGTGTTGAGTTTTGTCCAAGGCTTTTTGTGCATTTTGATCAGATGATTTTTATCCTTCATTTTGTTAATTTGGTGTATTATGTTGGTTGATTTGAAGGTGTTCAGCCATCCTTGCATCCCCCAAATAAATCCCATTTGATTGTAGTGAATGATCCTTTTAACATATTGTTGAATTTGATTTGCTGAATTTTGTTGAGGATTTTTGCATCTATGTTCGTCAGGGATATTGGTCTGTAATTTTCTTGTTTTTGTAGTGTCTTTGGTTTTGATATGAGGATATCCTGGCTTCACAGAATAAATTTGGAAGCATTCCTTTCTCATCTATTTTTTGGAATAGTTTGAGAAGGATAGGTATCAGTTCTTTAAATGTTTGGTAGAAGTCACCTGTGAAGCTGTCCGGTCCCATACTCCGGTTTGTTGAGAGTTTTTTATTACTGATTGCATTTTGTTAATAGTAATCCATCTGTTCAGATCTGATTCCTCTTGATTCAGTCTCTGGAGATTGTATGTTTCTAGGAATTTATCTGTTCTAGGCTGTCCAATTTGTTGGCGTGTAATTTTTCACAGTAGTCTCACGACCCTTTATATTTCTGTGGTGTCAGTTGTCAACATCTCCTTTGTTTCTGATATTTTTTTTGAAGGATGGGGGAAGGGCATAGGGAAAGGGAGAGAGAGACTTTTTTTTTTTTTTTTTTAAAGATTTTATTTATTTACTTGACAGAGATAGAGACAGCCAGCGAGAGAGGGAACACAAGCAGAGGGAGTGGGAGAGGAAGAAGCAGGCTCATAGCAGAGGAGCCTGACGTGGGGCTCGATCCCACAACACCGGGATCACGCCCTGAGCCGAAGGCAGACGCCCAACCGCTGTGCCACCCAGGCGCCCCGGAGAGAGAGACTCTTAAGCAGGCTCCACACCCAGCACAGAGCTGGATGTGGAGCTCAGTCATACAACCCTGAGATGTGACCTGAGCCAAAATCAAGAGTTGGACACTTAACTGACTGAGCCATCCAAGCTCAATTCTTTCTCTTTTTTACTTGATGAGTCTGGGTAAAGGTTTATCAATTTTATTTTTTCAAAGAACCAGCTCTTTTTTTTTTTTTTATAAGTAATTGATCTACTACCATTACTATATGTTTGCTTTTGCAAGTGGAATTTTTTCCTTTTATAATTTTCTTCTTATTGTGGCCTTTCCATTTTGCTTATGGAATTCCCTTTAATATTTCTTGTAAGGCTGGTTTGGTGGTGCTGAACTTTAACTTTTGTTTATCTGGAAAACTCTTTATCTCTCCTTCAATTCTGAATGATAACCTTGCCCAGTTCTTGG
This sequence comes from Ailuropoda melanoleuca, assembly GCF_002007445.2. Taxonomy (NCBI): domain Eukaryota; kingdom Metazoa; phylum Chordata; class Mammalia; order Carnivora; family Ursidae; genus Ailuropoda; species Ailuropoda melanoleuca. Next base: position 27,617,084 of record NC_048228.1, on the reverse strand, counting down.
TTGTAGATTTTTTCCTTTGAGCACTTTGAATATATCATGCCACTGACTTCTGGCTTGTAAACTTTCTGCTGACAAATTAGGTAATAGCCTTATAGGGTTTTCCTTGTATGTAACTATTTGCTCTTCTCTAGCCACTTTTAAGATTCTTTATATTTAGTTTCGGATGTTTTATTTATTATATGTCTTGGTGTGGCCTGCCTTGGGCTCACTTATTTGGGGCTCTCTGTGTAGCCTAGACCAGGATGTCTGTTTTCATACCCTTAAACTTATGGAGGTTTTTAGCTGTTTTCTCAAATAAGCTTTCTGCCCTTTTCTCCTTCTGGGACCCCTATAATATGAATGTTAGTATGCTTGATGTTGTCCCAGAAGTCCCTCAATCTATTCTTTTTTTTTTTTTTTTAATTTGTTTTTACTGTTTGGCTTTGGTCCTTTCCATTACCCTGTCTTTCAGATCACTGCTCCATTCTTCTGCATTCTCTAATCTGCTATTGATTCTCTAGTGTATTTTTCATTTCAGCTATTATATTCTTCAGCTCTGATTCTTTTTTATATTTGCTGTCTTTTTGTTGAAGTTCTCACAGAGCTGTATGCTTCTCTCACTCTGGTTAACATCTTAATGACTGTTACCTTGTACTCTTTATCAGATAGATTCCTTATCTCTTTTCATAGTTTTCTTTCTGAGGTTTTGTCTTGTTCTTTTGTTTGGAACATATTCTTCTGTCTCCTGATTTTGTCTGACTCTGTGTTGTTTCTGTATATTAGGTAGGTCAGCTATGTCTCCTAATGTTGAAAGTAATGGCCTTATGTAGAAGGTGTCCCATGGGGCGCAGTAGCACAGTCCTTTGTGGTCATCAGAACCAGGTACTTCCCACAATATCCCATCTGGGCTGCATGCACCTTCCTGTTGTGACTGGGCATGCTGCAGGCATACTGGTGGGCAGATCTGGCCTCCAGCCTAGCTGGCTGCAGTGATTAGCCATGACTACTGTGGGCATACTGGTGGGCAGGGCTGGACCCCTGTGCACTAGCTAAGAGATATGACTGTAGTGGGTGTGATGGTGGATGGCATTAGTTCCCAGTGTAGCTGGCTAAGAGTCTTAGCCACAACTGCTGTGGGCATGCTGGTGTGAGGCTAGCACCCCCCACCCCCACCCCTGCCCAGGGCAGGAATTGCTCTGGAGGTGCACTGGCCTGGGCCAGGGCTGCCCACCATGTGCGGTGGGGTGAAGGTTGTTTTGGGGAAACACTGGTCAAAACTGAGGCTGCTGGGGTGCCCAGCTGGCTCAGTCGGAGCATGTGACTCTCGATCTTGGGGTTGTGAGTTCCATCCTCATGTTGGGTATAGAGATTACCCCAATAAAATCTTCAAAACAAAATAGGGTGTTTGCCAGGTGTGGTGCCAATTGGGCTGGACAGGTCTGCAGGGGAATGCTGGGGTAGGGCAAGTGGTATTATCAGGACAGACGGAGAGTATCAGAACTGGCTCCCACAAGTATCTGGCCAGCTAAGCTGAAAGAAGGCAAGAAAAATGGTGCCCACCAGCATTTCCCTGACCCTTCAGCATATACCCTAAAATTAGTAAATTTCCTTCATGTATAACCCAGGTGCTTTTCAAACTGCTGCCTCTGTGTTGGATCTCAGACCAAGTGATACAGTGCTCTGATCCTTTGAGTGGAGTCTTGGTTTCTTATAGCCTTCTGCCTCTCTTGGAGTTAAGGTAAGCCCTGCTGACTTTCAGAGGCAGTTTTATGTGGGTTTACTTCCTTTGTGCAGGTCCCCAGAGCCAGAGGTGCCTGATGTGGGGCTTGATTCTCCTTGCTCCATAGAGAGGACCTCCATTCCTGTGATATCCCTCCTGCTTGTGGGTTGCTGTGCCAGGGGTTTGGTTCCTGAGTCTCTGCCCTTTCTACCTTCTGAATGTGGGTTTTTCTTTATATCTCTAGCTGTGGAAAAGCTGTTCTGCTAATCTTCAGGTTGTTTTCAGAGTGACTTGGATTAAATGTAGTTGCAGCCTTGGTGTGTCCCTTGAGGGCTGGTGAGCTCAGAAGCTTTCTACTCTTCCATCTTCCTTGCAGTTGGTACCTTTTGTAGTGTCAAATCAACAGCTTTCTCAAAAATTAATACTCCCATCTCAAGAAACTCAAATGGCAGAATAAAAGTTTATATGCGACATGGGAAGGAGTACAGAAAAAAGTGAGAGTGGCATTTTAAATTTAATCAAGAGTCATTCAGCAGGTATTTATTGAGCAACTACTATGCATTAGCCTCTGAGCATGGCTTGTGGAAAACGTAGATGATTTTCATACTTTTTTCCCAAGAGTCCTTAGGTCTACAAAACAGGCTGCCTGAGTTAGAGGCTGAAGCCTTGCCCATTCAGAATCTTTATCACTTTTCCTTCTATCTCCAGTCCCATACCCACTCAGGATACCTCAGATGGTTCTGTGAGTATCCCTAGTGTTCAATGAACAGAGTCTGAAAAACCAATGGTCTAATGAATATTAATACCAAAGCCTTATTATAATAGTCATGTTAGGAACAAATAATATGAAATATATTAGAGATAAGTATAAAGATAGGCACTCAGATGAAGAGAATCTGGCCTAACAGCAGACATGTGATAAAGACATGAGAATTGCAGTTGCTTGACATCTCAATATAAACCAGCAAGTGCTTAGGGCTGCCCAAAGAACCTGTACAGTTTTACTCTGAAAGATGGAAATATGTGGGCCAGAACAAAGCAATTGCTTTGTCCACATCTCCATTGGTCAGACCACAGTTTTAAAGTTTCTTTATAGCTTTATTGAAGTACAACTGACATATGATACATTTTATGTATTTAAAATGTACAGTTTGGTAATTTGACATATGCATATACCCATGAAACCATCACCAAAATCAAGATAATAAACATATGCATCACTACAAGTGTCTGTGTACTCCTTTGTAAACCCTTTCTATTGTTCCCTCAACCCCTCTCTCCTATATCCACAGGAAGCCACTGATCCGTTTCCTGTCCTGTAGACTAGTTTGCATTTTCTACAGTTTTAAATAGAATCAAACAGTATGCCCACTGTGACCTTTTTTACTCAACATAATTATTTTGAGATTTACCTATGTTGTATCACTCAATAGTTCATTACTTTTTGATTGTTGAGTAGTAGTCTTTATGGGTATGCCACAATTTCCATATCCATTTACCCATCAGTGGACATTCTGGTTGTTTCCAGTTTTTGTCTATAACAAATATATATATATTTTTTAAGACCCTATTTATTTATTTGACAGAGAGTGAAAGAACACAAGCAAGGGGAACAGCAGAGGGAGAGGAGAAGTAGGCTCCCCACTGAGCAGGGAGCCCAACTCAGGGCTTAATACCAGGACCCTGGGATCATGACCTGAGCTGAAGGCAGACACTCAACTGACTGAGCCACCTAGGCGCCCCTATAACAAATACTCTTGTACAAGTGTTTGTATGGACATAGGTTTTCATTTCTTTTAGGTAAATAGCTAGGAGTGGAATAGCTGGATTCTTTGATAGATACATGCTTAACATTTTATGAAACTAGCAAGCTGTTTTCCAAGTGGTTGTACCATTTTACATTCTTCCCAGCTGTGTATGAGAATTCCAATTCCTCCTGACTTGCTATGACTTTTCAATCAGCCATTCTAATATGTATATAGTGGTATATCTCATTGTCATTTTAATTTGCATTTACCTAGTAACTAAAGATATTCAGCATGTTTTCATGTACTGCTTTGCTATCTATATTTCTTCCTTGAAGAAAGGTCTCTATATTTTTCCCATTGTTTATCGAGTTCCTTTTGTTTGTATTTATGTACAGGTGATACAAATTAAACATTTACAGGAGGCTTAGAAGATTTTGAAAAAGTAAAGTCCTAACAAGGTAACACATACATGGAGGAATATGAAAAAGGCACGAGGGACTCAACTCATATTGGTTAGTGCCTAAGTTACTTCCAAAACTAAGTGTGCAGGCAGTAATCTGCTAGAGTTGGCTTATGCTGCCTTATAAGTGCCAATTTAAAAAGTTCTAGAAATTTTGCAGGCTGTTAAACACAGCCGTTATTAATAATTATATAAGCTGACAATTATGTTAAAATCCAATATATAAGACTTAATAATACTCAAAATTTACTTCCTCATTTTTACTATTTTTCATGTTTTTGTGGTTATGTCTATCATATCCATATGGTAAAAATACCATATTATAGTTTATGATAATTAAACATCTCTAGTTGTGTTCTGTGATGTCCTGTGGTAGCTTGAAATGAGCCACAGTGGGAGTATTTACCGCCCAGAATTTGCAAACACCACAATCAAAGGCTTTTTTTTTTTCCTGGTGAGCTAGTTGTCAAACATTTATCAGCTCACCAGTAATGACAAGGACCTTCAAACTGTGCTGACTTACTGTCCATGACGAATAATCGAAGCGTTAGTCACATGGAGAACTCACCTTTGTGAAACACTTAATTCCTCAAGAACAGATCGGTATTTTTGCTGCAGAATAAAGCTTACAAAACCTATTTTCCTTGCTGCTCAGGTCTTGTGTTGTTGTTTTTTTTCTCACTTCCACGTACCCTGAGGTGGACAATGCCAAAGTCTACTGGATAAGGGAGGATGCCAATACATTATTTCTGTGGTCCCATGTAAAAAATACAAAATATTTTATCTGAAGTAGAGCTAGAAGGGCTGTTAAATATTAAAACTTGTAATGGGAAAAAAAAATAGGAAAGGCAAACAGCTCTATATAACCAAATTTCTATCCATGTAAGAGTAGGGGAAACTAGAGTAAAATGAGAGGGAGCAAATGATGATATAAGAGGAATGTTTGGTCTAAACACCCAATCAGCTTTCTAAAGGTGGACGAAGCATTTTTTTTTTAAGTCTAAACTTACTAAAGATGCTGGTTGTTATTAGAAATGTAAAGTTACAGATTCAGTAACATACTACAGCAGTCTAGAGATAATCAAACTATGGGGGACAAGTTCTTAGTGCAAAAGATAGAGCTACTGCTATGGTTGAGTGTCCATTACAATTTAATTTTAAAAACAGCTAGGAGAAGCTAAGCATTTCAAAAGGAAAAGAAACCATCTTAAAGTTCACAGTCCAAATTAAAGGCATATACATTTAAAATATAAAACAAATATACCATGCGTATGATTTTCTTTTTCCATTTTTTTTTTTAAGATTTGAGAAAGAGAGCATGTGAGTGGGGGGGGCAGAAGGAGAAGGAGAGAGGGAATCCCAAGCAGACTCCCCCCCTGAGCACAGAGCCTGACGAGGGGATCGATCTCAAGACCCTGAGATCATGACCTGAGCTGAAACCAAGAGTTGGATGCTTGGTCATGCATCCTGGCTCCCTGATCATGCATATGACTTTCAATAAGATACCTATTATGTCTCACATGAAATTCAGATAGAAGTTAAAGAAAATGTTTGCCTGATTTAGTAAGGTACTAGTAACCTAAAGTATTAATAGTGATAACTGTTTAGAGTGTTGTATACTGAAGAATATCAGTTTGGTATTAAATTAGAGGGAACAAATAATCCTTAAACCAGTCAATGCTCATGTAATCACTTTACTAATAAACTGAACACAATAGATGGAACTTTTATCAAATTAGCAGGTATAGGCTTTATTTTTTAAATTAAAAATGAGGAAATACATATTCCCAAAGAGATACCATTCTTTCTTTCAAAACTTAAAATTTCATAAAGGAGACTGAATCATCTCACATGAAAATATCTAAGAATATATGAAACTAATAGATGTAACAGAGAACTGCCTGCTGAACATTTCCACAATTAAAAGGAAATAAATCACTGTTTTCTCCCTAACCTTTGTCCTAATCTCCCAAATCAGTTCCTCTCCTGACTGATTTAAGTGACTCTATTTTCTAGTCACCAGGATTCATTTTTTTCTTTCACCCTCCTCATTCCTTACCAGTCTCCATTTTTACTTCTTTGGATCTTCAAATGCATATTACACCTTAAATTTTATAATATACATTTAAAAAGATTCTTATCATCATCATATTTGTATAACCACTCTGAGTTAAGCAAAAATTATTAGCGCTTCATCATTCTGCTAAAGGCCTCTAAGGTGATGGGCATGTAAATAAGCAGAATCAGACAGGTTAAATGACTTGCCCAAGTTGACAGGACCAGTAATTACAAGTCCTGTGATTCTAATGTCAACATTCTTTTCATTACATTATGATGCCTGTCATCAACGACTCATATTTGGTCCATTACTATAGATTCCCAGTGGGTTTCTCTGCCTCTATTCCTACTTCAGTCTATTTTGCATGTCACTATCAGATTAAACACAGCTTTCATTAAAAGATACTACAATGAAGAAATTTCCAATGGCTTCCTATTATATAGAGAATACAAATCAGAACTTTATCTCTGCTTTTATACATGAAATCTCTAATCAAACTGGGCTCCTCATGTTCCTTCAAATATACTTGTGGGGCACCTGGCTGGCTCAGTTGGTTAAGTGTCTGCGCTTGGCTCAAGTATTATCTCCAGATCCTGGGGTTGAGCCCCATGTCGGGCTCCCCACTCAAGGGGGAGTCTGCTTCTCCTTCCCCCTCTGCCCTCCCCACAGCTCATGCTCTGTCTGTCTAATAAGTAAATTTTAAAAATATCTTTTAAATATATCACAACTTTCCTGAGACTATGCCTTTACTTCTAGCGGTGTTTCCTTTCCTTGAGTTACAAATCCCTAAGTAACAGTTATTGTAGGTGACCTGGACAGAAATTGTGTGTGTGTATGTGTATACATATACATACACACATACACACATATATATGTGTCTATATATGTGTATATATATATATACACACACACACACAATTATGTTTATTACATATTTATAGTTTATATCCTAAACATGTACAACTACCTTGTGTGTTTTGATAAGAGAGGGGCAGGGGCATTCAGTAAAATTTTTAACATTAAAAATGAGTCTTCGGGTGACTGGCTGGCTCAGTTGGTGGAGCATATAACTCTTTTGATCTCGGGGTTGTGAGTTCAAGCCCCACTTTGGGTGTAGAGATTACTTAAAAAATAAAAAAAAAATTTAAAAATGAGTCCAATGCAGTTCCAATTCTGGTAATGAAGAACTAGGTGAGTTTTGATCATGCTTTAGCTGAGAACGAGAAAAGTGGACCAAGAAAAAGAAAACCATGTTTCTTTAAAGGCACTGAAAAGCTGCCAAGTTGATGAAGATTACAGGACCAAGATCTAGGAAAGGGAGACATGTTGGAGAGATGCTTGAATATCTGGGGCCCCCTTTCTGCTGGAGGCATTGGTCCCTTCCAAAAGCAACTGAGAAGGTAAACATTTTTTTTTTGCAAGCTCACAGGCCTAGGAGAGGGGGCAGGGAGGTTGAAAAACAAGTTTAGGGGCTCACCAAGGAAGAGATAAACATCTCAGCCTTTCAGTTGAGATCCTGAAGGGTTGCTGCCTAGTAGTCAAAGTGAACCAAAAATAGATCAGAACTGGAAGGGACTGAATCATCTCTGGCCCTAACTGTGGAGTATAGTGATCTGAATCTACTAATAGCCCCAGTTGAGCTGCCTAACGGAAGCAAAAGAAATCCTCTCTAGAGGAAAGTAATGCTATCCAGAGCTCCAAAATACTTCTGCAGTATTTTGTATATAATATCCAGCACACACACAAAATAATCAGGTATATGAGAAGGTATGACAAAACCAAAGAAGCAACAATTCATAGAAACAAAATCCACAGGGATTATGAAACAAAGATTTTTAAATGCTGTTTAAAATGCTCAGGAACTTAAAATATAAGAATAAGAATGTGTGTAAAGAATGGAAACACAAACAAATGGAAATTCTATTGTTGAAAGACCTCCAACAAATTAAAAACCCAGTGGATGGACTTAATAGTCAATTATATAGAGCTGTAGACAAAATTAGGGAACTGGATGAAATTCAGAACAAAATGCTCAGATTTACAGAGACAAAAGGATGAAAATATGGAAAAAAATTTTTTTAAAGTGAAAGAGACTTATGGTATAGAATTTTAAAAAAAAGTTTAATATAGTTATAATTAAGACCCATAAGGAGAGGAATGAGAGAATATAACAAAGTGACACCTGAAGAGATGTCTAAAGTAAGTAAAAGGCATCATACCTTGGACTGAAGAAACATTATAAACCTTAAGCAAGAAAAAGGCAAAGAAAACCACACCTAAGCACATCGGAGGAAAACTGCTGAAAACCAAAGAGAAAAATTTTAAACATCCACAGGAAAAAGGCAAATACTTTAAATGAATGACATTATGAATGTTATTCAAATGAATGACAGTAAGACCACTGCTTTGAAACCAAAATGATGCTATCTTTAGAGTACCAAAGGAAAATATCAACTTAGAATTTACGTTCAAACAATATAACTTTCAAATATTGAGACAAAATAAAGACATTTTCAAACAAACAGAAATAGAATTTGTCACCAGCATTTCTGCCTTACAAGAAAGAGTGGACCTTGGATGGAGAGAAATGATCTCGGATGGACGCTCTCAGATTATGGAAGAGATGAAGAGCAATGACAAGGAAAAATATGTAGGTAAGTCTCAATAAATAGTAACTTTACAAAACAATGCTAATATACCGTGATGTTAAAAACATACAGATTTAAAAACATAACACAGTAATTGAGAAAAGAAGGTAAATAGACTTACAGTGGTCCAAGGTGTTCTCATTGTCCAGCAAGTGGATAAAGTACTAATATATATTAGGCTTTTAAAAGTCAAGGATATACATTCTAATTTCTAGAGGAGTTAAGAATATTAAAAGAACATAAAACCAAAAAGCTAATCAAAAGAAAACAATGAAATTAACAACAACAACAACAACTTGAACAATCCCCAAGAAAGTAGAGAAAAAAGAATGAGGAACAGGTGAGACAAAAACAGCAGGACGACAGCTTTAAAGCCAATATTATCAGTAATTACATTAAATGCAAACTGATTATCCCAATTCAAAGACAAAGACTTTCTTGGATTTATAAAGGTACACCTTTAACCTGTTAAAAGAGACAAATCTTAAGTAGTAGAATGCAGAAAACCTTAAAGTAAAAAGATACATCATGCAAAAACTAACAAAGATGGTGTGATTATGCTAAACCCAAGTAGATTTTAAGCAAGAAGCAATACAAGAGATGAAAAGTTCACCACTGGCACCTGGCCAGGTTGGTTGGTTGATAAAGCATGGGACTCCTGATCTCAGGGTCATGAGTTCAAGCCCCTTGTTAGGCATGGAAAAAAAAAAAGTTCATGTATCCAAGAGTCCTAACAGGAAACAAATGATACACTCAGGATCTTAAAGAAGGTTTACTTATAAAGAGACTAAGTACAAATTGTGTGTAGGGTATAAGAGAATTACAAGGATAGGCTCCAAGAGACAGAAAAGGAAAACACTATTCAGAACCAGGAAGGAGAGAGAATTGTGAAGAGTTCACTTTGACAGAGGCAATGACCTCAGGTCAAGGTATACATCCACTTCCAGGTAACCTCTACTGGAAGGAGCCAGAGGGAATAAATATGCTTACCTCACTTTTTTCCTCTATGCAGTCTCCACCCATCACTACAAAATCATCATGGGGTGGTGTCATTTGGTCCTGAAACCATAAACATTAGTCACCCTAGAAGTCTTCCTATATGGTATGGGAGAAAAGAAACAATTTCCAAAGCAGTGTCATAAAACATGCTTTTTAGCTGCTCGTGAGGCCTAGATTCATAAACATAGTTTCTCTTTCACCATCCATTCTTGGTTTCTCTCACTTTTTGCTTGTACCTCACCCGAATGGGGTTCTTTTTTTTTTTTTTTTTAAGATTTTATGTATTTATTTGAGAGAGAGGGAAGAGGAGCAAGAGAGATAGTGGGGAGAGGAGCAGAGAGAAAGGAAGAGAAAGACTCCTAAGCCGACTCCATGCTGAGTGTGAAGCCTGAGGCAGGACTCGATCTCACGACCCTGAGATCATGACCTGAGCTGAAATCAAGAGTCAGACGCCTAACAGACTAAGCCACCCAGGTGCACCCTGAATAGGATTCTTTACCAGGTGGGGCGCTCCCACATTCATTCTTATGAGTCCTAGTAGAGGTCCTTTTTGGGTTACCCTAGTTTTTTATTGGATTACTGGCTAAGGGAATACAAACAAGCATCTCAGAGAATACCCTTACATTCCATGTATAGCAGCCACGCAATTTTAAAAGGGATCCCAAAGCATCTGAGTGGCGCAGTCAGTTAAGCGTCTCTTGGTTTTGGCTCAGGTCATGATCTCAGGGTTGTGGGATCGAGCCCCCAGTTAGGCTCCAAGTTCAGTGTGGAGTCTGCTTAGGTTTCTCTCTCCCTCTCCCCCCATCCCCGCTTGTTCACTCTCTTAAATAAATAAATCTTACCAAAAAAATAAAGATAAAAGGGATCTCTCAGCCCGCCAGTAGAGTGATCCCCTTCTCTCTTCGTTGGTTAGTGATAGATAAAGCCCAAACCTGCCAGTGACCAGTGTCTGCTTCTAATTCATTGAAACCACTTTCCTAGGAAACATTCGTTTCTTCGGTACTAAGCCCTCCAAAACCACTAAGTCCAAAGTTTCAGGGACCAAAAATTCTGTAAGTGCATTATTAGGTATAATAGAGAACCGAACAGAAGTGCATACATGTGTACAGCACAAGATGTACGCGGGAATGTTCATAGTAGCAGTCCTTACAATAGCTCTGAATGGAAACATCTCCAGTGGCTGTCGACCATGGATAATGGATAAATCTGGTATATTCATTAAGTGTGGTATGTTGAATGTGGGGCATATTAGTGTGGAAGCTATTAAGTGGCTGCTGATTACATAGTTATTTTCACTTTATGGTAAGTCATAAATATATTTGTGTACTTTTCTATATATGTGTTATAATTCAATTAAAAAGCTTTAAAATAAATGCATATAATAGCCTTCTTGTGTGTAATATTTAGTACTTGTACTGAATGCTTTTAAGATGTTTTTCCTTGTCTTAGTTTTATCAGTTTGACTCTAACACGCATTGGTGTGATTTTCATTGTAATTTTCCTACTTGTGGTTCACTAAGCTGTGGGGGTCTGTAATTTCATGCTTTCACTGAATTCAGAAAACATGCTGCCAGTATTTTTTAAAAATTAGACATGTATAAAATAAAGGGTCCACTCTCATCTCCACTATGTGTACTTTCTGGGAAAGCTGGCACTGTCTATTGATTACTGGGGTTAAGCATATACTTCATTCTCTAGGTCAGCATCCTAAATTTGCCAGTTATTGTCTCCAGGCTGGCCCCATAAACTGAATCAGTTTTCCAGTTTGTTCTAAGTTCTTGTCCAGCCCGTCAACTCATAAGCCACGAACAATGAACCAGTGTATACCCTTACCCCAGGCCATTGTCTCTTGAAGTTCTTCTCAATGAAAGGATTTCCCTTTGCTATTGTGTTTCAGGGCCACTAATGGTGATGGTGTTGTGGAGTGACCACTCACACCCAGTACTGCCAGTTCACTGCAGATCCTTTTGTGAATTAACAAGACTGGGTGGCTCGGTCGGTTAAGCGGCTGCCTCTGACTCAGGTCATGATCCCAGGGTCATGGGATTGAGCCCTGCATCAGGCTCTCTTCTCCCTCTGCCTCTCTCTCTCTCTCTCTTTCTCTGATGAATAAATAAATAAATAAATAAATATCTTAAAAAAAAAAATAAGACTGACATGTTTTTCTCTTTCATTAATTGGCCAGAGGAACTCTTATGAAGCCAGTTTATATGGATTGCGGGAGAAGTGCTGAAGGGTTAGGGGCTGGTACCACTCGTAGTCTGAGTCACCTGCTCATTCCGTTTAGTTGTGACGGTGTTCCCAGTCTTGTAGGGAGTGGACTGCTGTCGTGCCATCCGGTTGTATGGTTTGGTGAATCACATAACGCCAGTTCATGACGGGTAGTTTGATTACTCATGCAGGCCCTTGATGTCCTGTGGTCAGGTGTTCCATCTCTACCCGGTATCACCAGCAAATCAGGAGCTACTTTTCAACAAAAACAAAACAAAACATTGGTGGAGGAAGATAGATCTTTACTCAAAAACCAAGGAATCTGCGTTGTAATTCTCCTATTGGCACTTAGCAGAGGCTTCCGATAACATCTCTACCCCAGGAACTTCCAGTACCACTGGGTCTGCCCCATTATAAGGCTCAATTGGCAAGACGTTTGCTCTGGGCTCCACCGAAAACTACAGTTACCCAGAAAATAGGTTAGGGGAGGCCACCCAAATGTTCTATTTTGTTGTCTCCAGAACCCAAAAAGGCCTGCCACACATTTTGCCTTTTTCTTTACTGTGGTGGTGAAAAACACAATAAACTGTCACTTGAACGGATAACCTAACATGTCTCAGGCCATCAGACCCCTAGGAACTTGTGGCAGGTCCTGGAAGTTTTACAGGGTTTTTCTTGCACCCTCTGGCATGCATATGTGTTACCAAAACATGTAGAGTGCTTACTCCTTCCTGCTCATTGGGTTCATTTAACATTCATTCCTAGAATGGACCAGCATGGTGGTCTACAGCACAGCAAGGTGATCAAGGTCCCTTCACACCACAGAACAGAAAGTTGATACAGCCCTGCGACAAGACAGTAAGGGCTCACTGTTGTCCCTGTGCTTAAATGTGATCTCTTTCTGACTTCCCTTACTGGGGGCACTTCCAGACCAAAACCTATATATCATGTCAAAGTCTATATTAATTTCCTCCAATGAAGATCCCACACCTAGAACAGCGACTACAGTTGGCATCTCCGCCTGATCAAACTGCGGTGATCCAGTCACTCTTTACTACCCATCTGGTTTTTACATTGTCATTCCCTGTGACTCATCTGGTGGCCACAAAGGGAATTTAAGTGGCAATGTGATATGAATCGCTATTCCAGCATGGTGGCGCTGATTTCTACGAGTCCCTCAGGATGTGGTACGTTTTGTATGCGGTGTTAGAGTGAGAATGGTAGCAAGCAGTTCTGAACTTCTACGTAGTCCTTCCTACCATAATAGCACCCACTCCATCGGTCAGGAAACCAAAATGAAGATTGCTTCACTTATTAAAATATATCTATTCTTACTACGTACATCTAGGACTGGAGAAATAACCACAATATGGGTCTCTCTGGACTCACTGTTACCCAGACTCAGGGCAAGACTACATCCATCACTTGACTTTCATAGCCCCCTATTTTACCCAGTTGTCCAGGATGGGGTTTGGGGTCTCTAAGTATCAGTAGATATTAAGAGGTGGTATCTAATAAACCTCAGGAGGTCTGGTACTTTCCTTTCTTCAGTAAATGGCCACTAGAGAAGGATTAGGGCAGTGATCCCCTAACTTCTCACAGGATTTACCAGGGGAGCTTTTAAAAATATCAATGCCTGGATCTCACTCCCTGAAATTATGACTTAATTGGTCTGGAGTGTGTTCTTTAGATCTCAGGTGTTCTAAAGTACAGACAGGTTTGGGAACCACTGGGTTAGGGGAAGGTTCATGGTTATACAACTGTGGCTGCATTGCTGGGTTCTTCTTCAAAGGGACGCAGTCTCTCTCCATCATCAAGGAGTTAGGTCTGTGAACTGGATGGGAGGTTTCAAATTTCACTATGACAACACAAGTTAGTTTAGAATTTTCCCACCTATGTATGTCAAGCAGCACCTTCACGGGCTACTTAAGCCATTTCATTTCTAGGGACTGTGTTATCATTCGGTCATTATCCCCCTTTCCTGCAGGTCAAAACAATCTGATTAACTTCTCTTCTTTGACTTATTATGGTAATTGTGTCCACCATGTCTCTGGTGGTTATATGCCATCCTGTGGCTTCTGGCACTTTGGGATGGTATTATTCTCTTTGAGATCAGGAAAAATTCTACCACAGCATTCATCACCATTGTTCTGACAGAGGACAGCCACTTCCAAGCTCTTTGGGAATGCTGATGCTCCTATCACCAAAGCATTTCTTAAAGACTGGGTGAGAACTAAGAATGTCTACGGAGCCTTTGTATTCCCTCCTCTACAGCATGCCAGGGTATTTCTGGAATTTTGAAATTGTTATTTCAAATTCCCTTTGTAGGCCATTTATTATTTGTAACCTGTTATCGTGCCCATGCCTCATCCCAGCAAACTATTAATGCCGATATAGATGTTGATTCTCAGGTGAGTACGGTAAGTGTGCCGTGACAGCACCGTGTATTACTCCCCCTTGCTGCGATATCCTTAGACCCACTCCCACCTATACTCCGCAGGTTCCTGCGGATCAAAACGGCAAGGTCTTCCACTCCTGCGTCGCTTATCTCCTGCCAGAGCAGGCCACACGCTTCTCTGACTAGGCTGTCTTGAGGTTTAACGGGGAATACTGGGAGGCGGTGAAGGTAAGTTCTGAGAACAAGTCTCAGCTTGGAGCGAGCCGTCCCAAGTGCAATCACTGAAAGCCTCTACGCGGGGAGCTAGTTTCCTCAGAGAGCAAAGGAGGTTCGGAGGACATGCGGCTTCATTCTCGTCTGTCCGCAAGTCCGCCTTCTATGCCTGGGCTCCGCAGCTTCCTCACCAACGCTGTACCCTTACTGTAAGAGACCTGGAAGGACTGAGCGTTTAATCGGTGCTACAAATCTGCCTTATTTGCCTGCTGAGTGCAGGAGATGAAGTACTCCTTCAGAGCTGCTGTGGAGGGGTTTTGACTCTCTCCACACATCCTTACTTGTATTGTCATAGTTTTTACCTTTTTCTTTTCCTGTGTACATCCTGTTCAGGATCATAAGAGAAGCCTGGTGGATCCACAGTTTTAAATTACTATGGTTATCACAGTGACACTTTCTCCTCACCTTCATGCTATCCCCTGCTATTAAAATGGTAACTAGAACAGTACTGTAAGCCATGGATCTCCTGTGGTCCCTTTGGCTACAGCAACCTGGTTATCCCTGTGATTGATTTCACGTGTGCGTGTGTATGTGTGTGTATTTAATTCAGTCTCAAAGGGTCCACTTCCTATAACAACTCTGGCACCAATTACTCTATCAGGATTATAAAAAGAAATTGAAGGCACACTCAAAATAATTTAAGAATGAAAAAGATTGGTGAAATATGTTACATTAAAATCAAGAATTTTGTTTTTTCAAAAGAAGCCATGGAGAAAATGAAATGATGAACCATGCTATGGGAAAGGATATTTGGTCAAGAACTCGCATCCAGAATATACAAAGAAGTCCTAAAAATCATTAAGAAAATGACCAACAACCCAACAGATATATGAGCCAGTGATCTGAACAAGCACTTCAAAAAAGAGGCTCTCCAAACGGCAAATAACATAAAATGGTGCTCAACCTCAGTAATCACCAGGAACATGCGAATTAATGCCCAAATGAAATGCCACTACGCACCCATCAGAATGGCTAATGTTAAAAAGAGTGACAATACCAAGTGTTGCCCAGGGTGTGGAGAACATGAAACTTTCATATACTGTTGGTGGGCATATAAATAACATAAACTTTTGAAAACTGTCACTCTTTATAAAAATGTGCACATACCTTATGATCAAGGAATTTTAATCCTAAGTATTCTCTCAAAAGAAATGTCTTCCCATGCATACCAAGAGACACATAAGAGAATGTTCATGGCATCATTATTGCTTAATAGCTCCAATGTAGAAACAACCCAAACATCAACAATAGAATGGATATATTTGGTTCATTCATATAATGGAATATAGCAATGAATATGAACGACTTCTACAAACAATACAGATGAATCTCACATATATATAAAAGATACACTTAATCTCATTTATGGAAGATTGAAAACCACGCAAAATTGGTCTATGGTTAGAAGCTGGGAGAGCGATTACGCTGCGGGGGGCAGGATAGGCATTGACAGGTTGCCGAAGAGGGTCTCTATGTAAGGAGCAATACTCTATTTTCTGGGCAGTAGATATCGTGGACTGTTTACTTCATGATAGATACTTCAGGTATTTCTGTAGTATGCTATACCTCCTTGCCCCTCTCCATTAACTCCAATACTTCTTCCTCAAGGTCCAGTTCCAATTCCCTATCTTACGTGAAGGCAAACCACTCCAGATAGAAGTAATTTATCTTTCTACATGGTTTTTACATCTCCTGGGAGGTAGTATAACATAGTAGAAATAGTATGGGCTAAAGCGTTTGGGTTTTAATCTGTGAGGCAATTAAAAGTAAGAGAGTGACATGGTCATATTTGTATCTGTCCACCATCATGAACTTGTTTAATTTTACTTATTTTTTAAAATATTTATTTATGGGGGGGAGGGGCAGAGAGAGAGGGAGGGAGAATCCCAAGCAGACTCCCACTGAATGCAGAGCCCAATGTGGGGCTCAATCCCATGGCTCATGAGATCATGACCTGAGACCAAGAGTCAGATGCTCAACCGAGCCACCCACACCCCCCCCCAATTTTACTTATACTCTTTAAATATGTGAACAAATATACAACTTCACATATACATATATCATATGATAGACTGCTACAATATTTGCTCCCAATGAATCATGCTGACTTTGTTCATGCTTTTTTGCAGTGTGCCTTTGCAGGAATAGATAACTTTCAGGAAAAATAAGTCCTCTTTCCTTTTTTACTTAGCTTACCAAAGTCTATTGTAGCAAAAACTACTATTGTCTCTCGATGTCCTTTCTTCTCTTCTTCCCCCAGTTTTATCTTTGGACACTGCCACATAGCTAAGGACTATATTTCCTAGCCTCCCTTGATAGTGTGGTCATGTGACTACATTTTGACCCATGGGTTATAAGCAGAAATCATGGCTGCAATTTCTATGGCATGTCCTTAAGAAGAAAAGGTAGCTAGAACAAAAGGTATTTGTAGTTTAAAAAATTTTAACACAGGTTGCCAGACTGCTTTGCAAATAGGTTGACAAAGTTCACCTTTTTACCGGCAATGTAAAACAATACCCTTTTACTTGGATCCTCACCAGCAAGAGGTCATTTAAAATTTTGCCCAGTCTGAGAAGATGTTTTACCTCACTCATGACAGGAGAAATGCATATACTAAGATTATACTAAGACTATACTAAGATTAAATATTTTCACTTTTCAGTCTCAAATCCAAAAGTTTGGTCACATACTCTAATGACAATGCTATACATTCTCAACTGTTCTTTATACAACACCTATGGAGGGAAATTTGGCAGTATCATCCAAATTACAAAAGAAATAACAAATGCTGGTGTGAATGTGGAGAAAAGATAACTTTTATGCACTGTTGGTGGGAATATAAATAGGTACAGCCACTATGGCAAACAGTATGGAGGTTGCCCAAAAACTTAAAAATAGAACTACCATATGACCCAGCAATTAAACTCCTGGGTATTTATCCAAAGAAAATGAAAATGCTCCAAAAAATATCTGCACCCCCATGTTCACTGCAGCATTATTTACAATAGCCAAGATATGGAAACAACCTAAGCGCACACTGAAAGGTGAATGGATAAGGGAAATGTAGTATATATGGAATGAATAACTCATGGAAATTAAAACCACAGCATAGGAATATAGTCAGTGATATTGTAATAGCATGGTTTGGTGACATCACACTTGTGCGAGCATAGCATAATTTACAAACTTGTCCAATTATGTTGTACACCTGAAACTAATGTAACATTGTGTGTCAACTATACTCAAAAATAGTGAAAAAAAGAGAAATATGCAAAAAAAAATAAATGATTGAAATTTAGAGGGAAAAAAAGAAAGAAAATGTAGTACACATGAGTATCGTTCAACCATAAAAAAGAATGAAATCTCGCCATCTGCAACAACATAGAGGGACCTCAAGGGCATTATGTTACATGAAATAAGTAAGATTGATAAGGACAAATACCACATGATCTCACTTATATGTGGAATGTAAAAACCACCAACCAACCGGCCAAGCTCAGAGATACAGAGAACAAACTGGTGATTGCCAGAGGTAGGGTGGGCAAAATGGGTGAAGGGGGTCAAAAGGTACAAACTTTCAGTTACAAAATAAACAAGTCATGGGGATGGAATGTACTGCATGGTCACTATAATTAATACTACTGCATTACATATTTGAAAGTTGCTAAGGGGGTAAATCTTTAAAAAAAAAGTTCTCATCACAAGAAAAAATATTCTGTAACTATGTATGGTAACTGCACTTGTGGTGATCATTTTGCAATATATACAAATATCAACTCATCATGCTTTACACCTGAAACAAATATAAGGTTTTGTCAATTATAACTCAATTAAAAAAAGAAAGAACACCACGACAAGTACAGAGAGCCTGCAGAAGGGGAAAAGAGAAAAAGAAAAAGAAGAAAAAATCTCTAGGAAGATACACAAGAAAATTTTAAGAGTAGTTGTGGGATTGATGGCATTGGCATGGGAAATGGTGGATGGAATATACATGTGGGAAACTTCAACTCAAAACATAAATGTAGATCGATCTGTGTAGACACACACACCCCCCATTTGATGGATTACCCCCTCAAAAAGAAGAGCATTTCCCATAGATCAGGCAACTGCCTGATCCTTTCTTCAACTGTAAAATAGGGCTAGGATACACTTCACAGTCCCTGGTGAGCACTTATATTACATGTGTGCCTAGCTCAGTGCCAGTCACATAATCAGCATTTAATAAGTGTTAGTTAGGGGCGCCTGGGTGGAACAGCGGTTAAGCATCTGCCTTCGGCTCAGGGCGTGGTCCCGGCGTGATGGGATCGAGCCCCACATCAGGCTCTTCCACTATGAGCCTGCTTCTTCCTCTCCCACTCCCTTGCTGTGTTCCCTCTCTCACTGGCTGTCTCTATCTCTGTCGAATGAATAAATAAATAAAATCTTAAAAAAAAATAAGTGTTAGTTAAATCCAGAAAATGGTTTGCAAGTCTGTTAAGCCTAATTGGTATCTACTTACTATTTTAATTTGCATGTCCCTGATTTCTCCTGATTCTGAGCATCTTTTCACATTTGGATTTACTCTTTGCTGAGTTCATAGTCTTTGCCCATCCATTTTTCTGTTGAATTGCATGTTTCCTTAATGTGAATTTCTAAGAGTACTTTGTATATTATAGATGTTAAACCTCCTTACAAATATTTTTCTAAATTTATTGCATATCTATTAACCTTAATTATAACTTTTGTATGCAGACTATTTTTTTTATATTGACAATGTGTATCTTTTTTGAGAAGAATGTGTATTCTGCTGTTTTGGGGTGAAGTAGTCTATAAATGTCAATTAGATCCAGTTGACTGATGGTAATACAAAGTTCAAATATATCCTCACTGACTTTCTGCCTGCTAGATCTATCAATTACTGAAAGAAGGTTGTTGAGATCTCCACCCGTAATAGTAGATTCGTCTATTTCTCTTTGTGGCTCTATCCATTTTTACCTTAGCTATTTTTTTTTAAAGATTTTATTTATTTATTCGACAGAGATAGAGACAGCCAGCGAGAGAGGGAACACAAGCAGGGGGAGTGGGAGAGGAAGAAGCAGGCTCATAGTGGAAGAGCCTGATGTGGGGCTCGATCCCATAACGCCAGGATCACGCCCTGAGCCGAAGGCAGATGCTTAACCGCTGTGCCACCCAGGCGCCCCTACCTTAGCTATTTTAATGCTTTGCTGTTAGATGCACCATTAAAAGTCATATCTTTTGGGAGAATTGACACCTTTATCAATATGTAATGCTCCTTTCTATCCCTGGTAATTTTTCTTGTTCTGAAGTCTGTTTTGCCTGAAGATAGTAACTATAGCTTTCTTTTGATTAGTATTAGCTAGGTGGGTATTTCTCCATTCTTTTACTGTTAACCTATCTATATCTTTATATTTAAAGTTGGTTTCTCATGTATGATTCCTGAAAAAATGGAACATTAGTAAGGACTGTGAGCTTTCTCCCTCCAAATCAACCCTGGGTAACTACAGATATAAGGAAGCAAGGGCTTGAGAAATAAGATAAAAAACTGAGAAAACCCCAGGAAGGGTTAGGAGTAAGTTTCTACGTGTTGCTCCAGCACTTCCCTCCACTGCTGTGAGTCAGTCAGTGCCCCACAATGACGGCAGCTGCAGCTTCCCGGCATAGAATGATACAGAGGGTCTGCTGAAAGGAGTTGCTGATGAAAACGAGTGTGGGGCAGACCAGATACTCTAGAGAATTGAGACATTCACTCCCCTACTCCTTCCCCAAACCTCCAGGGTTTTGGTTGATGATAAGGGCCTTCTCCTAGACTATAAGCTTTAGGGTAAATCCTCACCAGAGAAGCTATTAACAGTAGCAACAGCTATCACGCTCTCTGCTCTCTGATCCTTAAACTTGTGGGAAGGGATAAAAGCTAGGGTCTGTCCTTTTTCTCTTCCTCCACATCCGCGATCAGGAAGGGTAGTAGAGGGGCGGGCGCCTGGTTGGCTCAGTCGGTTAAGTGTCTGCCTTTGGCTCAGGTCATGATCTCAGTGTCCTGTGATGGAGCCCTGCATCAGGCTCCCTGCTTCTCCCTCTGCCTCTACCCTCCCCTCTACCCCTCCCACCCCTGCTTGGGCTCTAGGCACTCTCCCTCTCTCTCAAAAAAATGAAATCTTAAAAAAAGAAAAAAGAAGGGGGTAGTAAAGAACACTAGCTTGTGAACCAAATATCTAGACACCTGAGAAGTATAATCACTATGTAATGCAGCAAATTACATAACATATACCAACTGAAGCAGAATTACAGGCATACAGATATTTAATTTTAAAAATTGTTTTAGTTTTAGAATTAAAAAATTTTTCAATTAATCATTCAGCAAAATTTTACTGAGCACCTACTAGTGTCAGGCACTGAGGATTCATCAGTGAACAAGACAGACAAAAATCTTTATTCTTGTGTATTTTATTTTCTATTGGTAGGAAATGGCAGGAGGGACAGAGACAAAAACATCAAACAACTATTACCTAACTAAGGAATAAGCCATTTTAGAAAGTAATACTTGCGGGGCGCCTGGGTGGCACAGCGGTTAAGCGTCTGCCTTCGGCTCAGGGCGCGATCCCGGCGTTATGGGATCGAGCCCCACATCAGGCTCTTCTGCTATGAGCCTGCTTCTTCCTCTCCCACTCCCCCTGCTTGTGTTCCCTCTCTCGCTGGCTGTCTCTATCTCTGTCAAACAAATAAATAAATAAAAATAAAAAAAGTAATACTTGCTATAAAGTAGGATAAAGCCAATTGGGATTGCTGAAAAGGGTCACAATTTTAAAATGAAACTAAGCCTAAAATAGGAATCAAGAGGATGCTGACTGGGAGGTTAGAAACATAAAGAAGGAAGAAAAAATCATTAAAAAGCCATGGGAGAATATTAGGTATGGAAATGTGAATTTAAAGAACATCACAGAAAAATTAAAATAAAATTTTAAAAAAGAACATAATAGGGGCGCCTGGGTAGCGCAGTCGTTAAGCGTCTGCCTTCGGCTCAGGGTGTGATCCTAGTGTTCTGGGATAGAGTCCCACATCAGGCTCCTCCGCTATGAGCCTGCTTCTTCCTCTCCCACTCCCCTGCTGTGGTCCCTCTCTCGCTGGCTGTCTTTCTCTGTCACATAAATAAATAAAATCTTAAAAATAAATAAAAAAACATAAAAGATGGATAAATAGCAGGGTTGATCAGATCTTATGATGCCTTTGAGGTACAGAATGTTTTTATGTAGCTAAAATCTCTAGATTTGTCCCCTTGTGGTTCCTAGTGCTTTCATGTTTGAAAAACATGACATATAAAACATTTTAAAATACAAAATGATATTTGCACATGGTAAGACGTTCAAACAAAAGAGGAGAAAAGTAGAAAGTAAAAGACCTCATCAACACTCCCCCATTATCCTTTACACTGAGGTAGTCATTTTTCTATGTATAATCAAATATGTATATATACATGGTTTAAGAAATTTATAAATAGAATATTTTCTGCAGCCTGCATTTTCTTTTCCCACATTTGGATCTACTCCAGAGATTGAGGTTTTAAATGACAGTAAGAATTTCTTTTAGGAGGCAGAATTATAGAGATAATAAAAAGATCAGTGGTTAAAAAAAAAAAATCAGTGGTTGCCAGGGGCTGGGGAAGAGTAGGGATGAACAATGGAGGAGCACAGGGCATTTTTAGGGCAGTGAAACTATTCTCTATGATCCTATAATGCTGGATACATGACATTATGCATTGGTCAAATCCTATAGAACTGTACAAAACAGAGTGAACCGTAATGTAAACTATGGACTTTAGTTAATACTAATGTATCAATATTGGTTTATCAATGGTAACAAATATACCACACTAATACAAGATATTATTAATAGGAGAAAATATGTGTGCGTGTGTGTGTGAGAGAGAGAGAGAGAGAGATGTGGGAACTCTGTATTTTCTGCCCAATTTTTCTGCACACATAGAGCTGCTCCAAAAAAAGAAAAAAAAAGCCTATTAAAAATTTTTCATTTAGAAAAACTATTTTGTAAACTATTTTTGTAAAGCTTTGTATAGGATATTTTAGAGCTGGAAGCTAGAGGTCAAATATTAGGTGGGTTGTTGCTATGGTCCAAGCATAAATTGATTAGTTCTAAGGTACCAAGTTAAATCAGTTTGAAAAGATTTGTAATACTGCACCTAAGGAGTCTTAAATGGAATTTACTGTGTTCTTTTGTTTGAAGTAGGCTCCACGCCAGCATAGAACCCAACATGGGGCTTGAACTCATGACCCTCAGATCAAAACCTGAGCTGAGATCAAGAGTCGGATGCTTAACTGGCTGAGCCACCCAGGTGCCTTTAGTGGA
Organism: Ailuropoda melanoleuca; assembly: GCF_002007445.2. Classification (NCBI taxonomy): domain Eukaryota; kingdom Metazoa; phylum Chordata; class Mammalia; order Carnivora; family Ursidae; genus Ailuropoda; species Ailuropoda melanoleuca. Next base: position 27,594,231 of record NC_048228.1, on the reverse strand, counting down.
ATTTAAAGTTTGTGATTTAAAGTAGTCTGTCAGAAATACTGTTAATCAGGGGTAGAAAAAAAAAACCCAAAAAACAAAAAAAACCAGTATGTTTTTCTTTTTAAAGATTTTATTTATTTGAGAGAGAGAGAGAGTGCTTGTGCGCAAGAACAGGAGGGGATAGGGGCAGAGAGAGAGGGAGAAGCAGGGTCCCTGCTGAGCAGGGAGCCCTATATGGGGCTCGATCCCAGGACCCTGGGATCACGAGCCAAAGGCAGACGCTTAACTGACTGAGCCACCCAGGCATTCCCCCCCCCTCCCGAAACCCAATATGCTTAAGAATTATGAGAACAGAAAGGAAATATGGCTGAAAAGATGTGAATAGCCATGACTGACATGTTGGATATTTTTTAAGTTAACAGGACATGGAGGAATCAGAAAATTATTCATCTACTATACTTGCTGTTGCTTATATTCTTAAACCATTTATCTCCAAGTTTTTGTAACCTAGATATGTCCTAACAACTCAGTCCTTAACAAGGTATTACTGGGTGCTTTTAAATAGCATGATTCCATACAAAATTCAGCTATCTCAAATTTATTCTATGTATGACAGTATTATCACAAAGCATTAGTTTCCTGTTTTCTTTACTGCCTAATTCGTCACACTTGAAGTAGGCTAGTTCCATAAACTTGAGGTAAATAAGAATCAGTTCTATTATTTTAATGATGACATATGAAGATTACAGTAAATATGGAATTTCTATGGCAAAAAAGGTGGCTTCCAGAAAAGGAAAAGAAACTTCAAAGGTCTACAGAATCAAGCTTTTTATTATGTACGTATGCATATATCTATGTTTGTATTTACTTAACTGCAATCTTTTTTTAGTCAATGACTGCAAAAGTGGCATCTCAGTATAGTCACTTACCATGGTTTGAGTCACAATTTTTCAACTTTATAATGACACAAAAGCAACGTGCATTCAGCCGAAACTGTACTTCAAATTTTGAATTAGGGTTTTCTTCTGGGCTAGTGGTATGTGATTAGGATACTCCCCTCTAGTGATGCTGGCCAGTCGCGAAATCACCAGCATCAACCACCAATACACGTACAGCTATTCTGCACCACTACAACTGTTGTTTTTCACCTTCAATATTCAATAAACAGGTGACATATTTGTTATGAACTAGGCTTTGTGTTACACGATCTTGCCCATCTGTAGGCTAATGTAAGTGTTCTAAGCACGTTTAAGGTAGGCTAGACTAAGCAATGATGTTCGTTAGTTAGACTATTAAATAAGTTTGCAATTTACAATATTTTCAACTTACGATGGGTTTGTTGGGGCATAACCCCATTGTAAATTGAGGAAGAATTGTATACACTCCTAGAATTAGAGTAGAAAGGCTTTTTCAAAGCTCACTCTACTCCACCCCATGTCTCTAGGAATTTCCTACTAGGCAATTCTACATACTGCTTGTTTTTAGTACCAGGAAGTATTATGGAAAATAAATTTAAAAGTTTACCATATGTTATTAATTTACCAATACCAGTTTTGTTTCTCTAACTTTGCCTTTATTTCCAGTTTGCTGCATTTCCTCTTAGAACTGTGGGTAAGGCAAGGCAGTTAAAATGTGGTTCCTCATGAAGAAAGGGGAAGTATAATGTGACACCAAACACCAAAATCAAAATACTTTTTAAAAAGTTTTGTTTATCCCTTTAAAAATGTCTGAATAAATAAACTGATATATTTAAGAAAAAATCTTTTTAAAAATTTGCTTAGTTTCTGATGTAATAATTATTCATTTAACCCCAAACTACAGCCCAGGAGGGTAGGCCTGCAAATAATTTGTTCAGATATACAGGCATACCTAAGAGATATTGTGGGTTCAGTTCCAAACCACCATAATAAAGCAGATATCTCAATAAAGTGAGTCAAATAAATTTTTTGGCTTCCCAGTGAATATAAATCATGTTTACACTATACTGTATACTGTAGTCTACTAAACGTGCAATAGCATTACGTCTAAAAAAAAAAAAAACCACTGTACAAACCTTAGTTAAAAATCCTTTATTACTAAAAATGCTAACCATCATCTGAGTGAGTTATAATCACTGATTACAGATCACCAAGACAAAGAATAATTAAGTTTGAAAGATCCTAAAAATTACCAAAATGGGACAGACACACAAAGTGAGCAAATGCGGTTGGATAAATGGTGCCGACAGACTTGCTCTACGCAGGGTTTCCACACGCCCTCAGTGTGTAAAACACGGTATCTGTGAAGCACTGCGGAGCCAAGCACAGTAAGAATGCCACGCGGGGTGTCCCGGTCATCTCATCTTACTGTTCCAGTCCATCGGTCTGCAATTCCTTTACGTCTCTCTCATCTGGGGTTTCGTATTTCCTTACAGGCCCTACTTCTTCATTGAATCCTCATTTAGGTGGCACACATTCTTCGTTCGCTTCTTGAGAAACGATGTATGGAGTGTGTATTTTCTGAGACCTTTTAGGTTTGAAAATAACTTTATTCTAGCCTCATAATTGATTAATAGGTTGGCTTCTGTAGAATTCTATGTTAGAATTCATTTTCCCTCAGAATTTTGCAGCACTGCTCTATTATCCTTTTGTTTCCAGAGCTGCTGCTGAGAAGTCCAGAATGTTCACCTTTGTGTGTATCATATGAAACCAGCTTTATTTTCTTGCTATAAACTTGTACAATCTACTCTTCGTCTCTCTACTTGCCATCTTTGTAGAGCGAAGCAAGGGTAGAAGGAGATACACAGAACAAGTCCCGAAATCTGTATGGGGTCCCCTTAATAGATCCCCAAGAGCCACATGTGATTGGCACTGACACACTGCACTATCATCCCGCTGACCACGCAGCCCTACAGCAAGCGCTGTAAAAAACCGAGCGCGGCTACCATGAACAAGGCGTGCGAACAGTGAGGTAAGGTAATTACGACAGTGAGAGAAGATAACACAACTGTGCACGTGTGTGTGCCAGGTGGGTTTAGCTGCTTCGGATGTATTAATCCACTGAATTAGTATATACAATACAACCTTAAGAGGTACATATTATCTCTATTTTTATAGGTCACATAGTTTATTTTGGCAGAGCCAGAATTCTCGTCTAACCAGTGTAGCTCCAAAGTCTATGGTCTTAACTGTGATGTTATACTACCATGTGGTAGTAGTTTCTTGTGGTTATATTGCTTTTAAATACCTTTTCTTGATGAAATAAAAAGTTGGCAAACCTATGTTGATTATCTCAATTAAAAAACTTATTGGTTAAATCTAAAAACCTGGAGATCACCAGTTTGTGGTGCCAGTAGAGAGCAAGAAAAATGAAAATTTGAGAAGATAACTGATGAAACATGGTCTTGGAGGTATGAGCTCTAGAACACAGGATGCAGAAGACTTGGAGAGCAGGGCAGATGCTAATTATAGGAAGAATTACAGCCACGTTTAGAGATGCTGGTGAGGAGAGCTTATCTGTCAACTAAAATGCAGGGTCATCGAAGCTCAAAATAAGCCTGGTAGTGACAATTAGAAGGCTTAATAAATAAGTAATATAAAATAGTGAAGATTTAAAGGAATAAAAAAGTAAATAAGTAAATAAAAAGTAAAAAAATAAATAAAAGTAAATAAATCTAGGAATGGACAAACTAGAAAAAGAGATGGTTTCAACACTAAATATCCTGATAAAGTCAAAGAATAAGTTTGGTAGGAGTAAGGGAACAGAAGACGTATGAACAGATATACAAGGTTGTAGTCAGAAGGTAGTATTTCTGGGGGCGCCTGGGTGGCTCAGTCGTTAAGCATCTGCCTTTGGCTCAGGGCGTGATCCCGGCGTTCTGGGATCAAGCCCTGCGTCAGGCTCCTCTGCTGGGAGCCTGCTTCTTCCTCTCCCACTCCCCCTGCTTGTGTTCCCTCTCTCGCTGGCTGTCTCTCTCTCGGTCAAATAAATAAAATAAAATCTTTATTAAAAAAAAAAAGAAGGTAGTATTTCTGAATTTAAGATCTCAAAGCCAGAGTAAAGGCTCATTCATTGATGAGGATGATGATACTGATGATAGGAACCATTCATTAAGCACATGAAAACAATTAATTATATCTAGTCATAACAACCATTAACGTCAGCATTTTACAGAGGAGAAACTGAGGCTCTAACAAATTTTCAATAAAACTCAAGTTTTTTCAATAGATTTTAACAAGATAACTCTAAAATTCATACACAGTTATCTATAACTGGCATTTCCAAGATAATTTTGAAGAAAATACGTCATTAATTAATTGTTAACATCCTTCTGAGTATTAACACGATAAAGCTGTAGCAATTTTAATAATGTGGCAATGTCACAGAAGTCAAACAAACTGATAGAAAAGAATAAACTATCCACAGATGTGTGGAAATCTGATTTGAGATCAGTGACATAAAAGAAGTTAAAACTATTCAATAAATGCTTCTAGAACAATTGTACAATTATAAATAAAACAAAATTAGATCTATACCTCATGCACAAAAATAGCTTGATTAAAATCCTAAACATGATAAGAATTTTAAACATTTAGTAAAAAGACTGATAAAAATCTTTGTTATTTTGGGGGCGCCTGGGTGGCACAGCGGTTAAGCATCTGCCTTCGGCTCAGGGCGTGATTCCGACGTTATGGGATCGAGCCCCACATCAGGCTCTTCAGCTATGAGCCTGCTTCTTCCTCTCCCACTCCCCCTGCTTGTGTTCCCTCTCTCTCTGGCTGTCTCTATCTCTGTCGAATAAATAAATAAAATCTTAAAAAAAAAGAAAAAAATCTTTGTTATTTTGAGGTGGCAAAGGATTTCCTTAAACAAAATCTCCAGAGTGCAAAATATAATTGAAAAGATAAAAAATCTGACATTAAAACTACATTTCAGTATAAGAAAAGACACCATAAACCAAAGTCAAAAGAAAAGGCTTAGACTGGAAGAAGACAGGCAACAAAAATAACCAACAAGGTATTATTTTCCAGAGAATACAAATCAATGGAAAAGATGAGCAAAGCATCAGCAAAATGGGGAAAGACGCACGGAGATGTCCAGGAGGCATTTGGGATTTGCAGTACAAGAGAAATCTGGGCTGGAAATAGAGATCTGGGCTATGTCGACTTATTGATCACATTTGAATTCATGGGACTAGATAAGCTTATAGAAGGAAGACTGTAAAGAAATTAGAGACTTGGGTCTAGCTAGGACACAAAGTAGGCAGAGGATTTACTAATCCTCATTCAAATTCTTAACACTAAATAATGATTCCTTTAGCTTTGTTCACACACTTCGGCCTTCTCTAACCATAAAATATCTTTATGTCTTTTAAAGATGGCGTCTAAATGTAAGAAATAAACACTAATAAAACCAGATTTTGTTGGATACCACGTCAGAAAGTGGTTAGATAAGCCTATCACATCTGTGTAGAATATTATTTTCAGCCCCTCTGTTTCATGTACTGCCAAGAAGGCAGGGTTGTGGAAATGAAATGCAAATTTAAAAATATGAATGAAACAAGATTTAAATTAAAGTAAAAGAAATCTAAGAGGGACGCCTGGATGGCACAGCGGTTAAGCGTCTGCCTTCGGCTCAGGGTGTGTTCAGGGCGTGTTCCCGGCGTTATGGGATCGAGCCCCACATCAGGCTCCTCTGCTGTGAGCCTGCTTCTTCCTCTCCCACTCCCCCTGCTTGTGTTCCCCCTCTCGATGGCTGTCTCTATCTCTGTCAAATAAATAAATAAAATCTTAAAAAAAAAAAAATCTAAGAAAATATTCCCTATAATACACAGTAAGAATTTTATTGATGGAGTTAGGAACTAACAAATTTTATACATTAATGTAGTTCGTGTAATGCAACTTCTCTAAATTTTAAGAAGAAAAGAAAAGAAAAGAAAAGAAAAGAAAAGAAAAAAGAAAAAGAAAAGAAAAGATATGTGGATAAGACTTCCACTCACTACATTTCTTCTACTTGGAAATAGCAAACCAGCTATCCACATAAACTGCTCAGGAAAGCCATTCACAAAAGAACTACATACTGGGACGCCTGGGTGGCTCAGTCGTTAAGAGTCTGCCTTCCGCTCAGATCATGATCTTGGGGGTCATGATCCCGGGGTCCTGGGATGGAGCTCCACATCGGGCTCCCTGCTCATCAGGAAGCCTGTGTCTCCCTCTCCCACTCCCCCTGCTTGTGGTCCCTCTCTGGCTGTCTCTGTCAAATAAATAAATAAAATCTTAAAAAAAAAAAAACCTACATACTGTATAATTCCTTTTATATGAAGTCCAAGAACATGCAAAGCAAGACCGAATAGTAGTGGTGGTGCTGGTGGCAGGGGGACATGGCTGGAAAGGGCACAAAGAAGCTCCCTCGGGTGTTGGATATATTCTATATATATTTACCTGTGCAGTGGTCACATCAAATTGTACCTCTGGCACCTGAACATTTTATCATGATGTATCTCTTAACTGAAGTATTTATTTTTTAATTCCTTTACATAGAAACCTTAGAAGCCTAAAGAATCTCACTCAACACAGCTTATTTTGCCCTTGTCAAGACTACAAAGCCTTTCTAACTAAGAAACAAGTATTTAGGGACTATCTTCAAGCCTTTCTTCCCCTGATTTGCCTCACTCCCAACCCACCTCTAGGTCAATCATCTCCCCAAGGGTACTTCTACGTCTCATCAACAGAGATTAAAGATAACCCCTAAAAGAACAAGCCAGAGGACAAGGATATCTTAGAATATCATATTCATAATAAACAAGCTTCAGGGTCCTACTTTCACCAAACCAAAAGTAAGCTCCCAAAATGAAACTGAAAAGAAATCCTAATGTAAACAACCTTTTGATCATCACTTTGTATATAACCTACATTGCTCTGGTCCACGAACCTGTATCTAAACATTTTCTTTGAATTTCCATTTTAATTGTATTTTGAACAGGGTAAAATGATTTTTAAAAAATGGGTTTATCTAGACTTCAACTAACTCTTACTGACGGCTATTATTATTATTATTTTTTAGTGAAAAACCATCACATATGAGAGTCCAGAGAACAAAAAGTTACTTTAAAAAAAATGTCTTCCCGGGTAGTNTTTTAGTGAAAAACCATCACATATGAGAGTCCAGAGAACAAAAAGTTACTTTAAAAAAAATGTCTTCCCGGGGCGCCTGGGTAGTGCAGTCGTTAAGCGTCTGCCTTCGGCTGAGGGCGTGATCCCGGCATTTCGGGATCGAGTCCCACATCGGGCTCCTCCGTTGGGAGCCTGCTTCTTCCTCTCCTACTCCCCCTGCTGTGTTCCCTCTCTCGCTGGCTGTCTATCACATAAATAAATAAAATCTTTAAAAAAAAATGTCTTCCCTTTCTAACTTTAAAATGAAAATACCAGGGGAAAAATACAGAGGAAAACATATTTATTACAACTGGCTGTTAGGTCACACAAAATGAAAGATTGCACCATGAGCAGCTCGTTGGTATTGTATATTACTGGTCAGGTGGAGCTCAGAACGGTAAGGAGGCACCGTCTTAAGACAGCACACCACATACACAACATGAAATCAGCAAGTGCGTTACTTCGGATGTTTCAATTCAGTAAAAATAGGAAGCAAAGTCATGCAAACATCAAGGAAAGCGCGGCATGGAAGTAAGGCTGTCTCCTTCAATTTTTAAAAAGATATTAATACACATAATTAAATTTAAAGATATTCACGGATACTTTAGCTAGTAGCAGAAATCCTGCAACATAAAAGTCACTTGAAAGGTTTATATTCTTTTACCACTTTCTTAGTTTTGGTTAACTGAAAAAAGAAAAAAGATCTGCAGAAGGAACTGAAAGTATCTAAAGAAGGACTACCACGGGTCCTATCTAAGGAGCAAAGCCCCTCGGTGTTGCACCAAACCGCTAGCTTTCAGCAGTTCGTCGTTCGGGTATTTTAACTGTTTAAACACCTGGCTTGTAGGGGTGAGGGAACGGAGTCAGGCGCCCGGGGCAGCCGAGGAGGGTGCGCTCGGGGAGTATGCGGTCCTAGGGCCAGGGCACCCGGCGGTTCCGCGCAGAAGGGCCGGCACGAGAGGCCGAAGGAAACGGCGACGCCCGGGGAGACTCACTCGGAAAGGCGCGCTCCGGTTACAAAGCACTCTCGCGTGCTTTATCTCATCGGGCGCAGCACCCCGTCTGGGGGCCTCCAGCGTCTACAGACGTAAACGGCCCAACGGGACCGCAGCCCCCTTCAGCGCCGAGACCCCGCGGAGGCCCTCGCTCACTCCCGCACTCCCGCCGCTCCGCACCTCGCGGCCGCGCGCACCCCCTCGGCGTCCGCGGGGCGCGCACGTCACTCGCCCGCTGCCAATCGGCGCCCAGCAGGTCAACCTCCCCACCGAGGGCCCCCGGCGCCGCCCCCTGCTGTCCGCCGCGGGACCCAGGCCGCGACGCCCGCTGGCCGCTTCCGCTCTCGGCGCAGGCGCGACAGCTCGGCCGGAG